>NC_088334.1:43497500-44097500 GCF_036884655.1 Musa acuminata AAA Group | reverse complement strand
GCGGTGGGAAGGGAAAGGTCGGCATCTCCTGCGTTAGGGTGGGAAAGGGGGAGCACGAGAGCGGGAAATGGTGGAGTAACTTAGCTGGAGCTAATTAATGGAGATTGATTACAATAATGGGGAGGAGGAAGGAGAGAGAGCTGGAAGTCCCGTGAGGGGCATGTGGGGGGTGCCTCGAAATGGAGGATTCTTTGTCGTCGACCGTGTCAGTAACAGGTCTTTTGCAACGGATACGTCCGACGTGCTCTCCGTTTGTCAAATTAGTTAATTGAGAGATGAATTGCTTCGAGGTTAGGACGTCCGCAAGTCAACTAAGGAAGACTCGATTGACTCCGAGCTAAACATTCGGAGCATCATATCCGGAACAGAGAGGGACGGAGTGTGAAATGGTTGAATCATACAGTGGATGATAACGTTCGACCAAAAAAAAGAGGATTCATGAGTGTTTGAGGATGGCTAGAAAGAGAAGGAGAGAGAGAGAGAGAGAGAGAGGATTTATGATAAGAATAAGAGAGAACGTTACTTATAGGAATAGGAATATAATAATCCGGACTGATACATCAAAATCTAACACCTAATCAAGCATTAAATTACATTCAACAACACAAGTGGTTGACTGTGTAATATTATGTCTGTGTTAGGATTGGCATGCTTTTTTTTGAAATCTTTAATTACCAATAACTTTATATCACAAAACTTTAGTTGGTAAGTTTGCTTGGGCAATACGAGCTTTATATTGTTTAAAGAAACACAAAATCTTTGATACTGATGTATGAGTAACCATGGGAAAGAGAAAAAATAAAAAATAAAAAAATAATAGGAGAAACGAAATTATTTCATACGGACTCATACGTTAATATCATGTGACAAGAAAAATATCGTGAACTAATCATCAATCGACACAAAACCTTCACATGGTATTCAGGCTACAAGGGAAAGACGAAGGTCACCCTTCACATATTTATCTAGGTGAATAAGAGTTCAAAGCAAGCAATTATATGTTGTTCTCTTTGTCGCTCACATGAATAAAAGACCAATGAGAGGTTGTTAAAGACAATAAAAGACTACCTCCTCGTAAAATATTTCATAATATACTTTACCTCGTAATGATCAAGTATAAAAATTCAACTCCAACAAAATGAAAGAATTGATCAATTTTTTGACCACTCGCATTCATACTCACCTACCTCGAGTTACTAACTTGGGCATAAGAGGGATTGGATTGAGAAACCTCTCTCGACCTCGATTTTTTTACGGATAACATCTTAGAAGCTCGGTATTTCTACTTCATAAGCACCTCGGACAACCCTGCGTACATGGGTCCAAATCATGTCAAGCTGACTAGGATGCCAATGACATCTTCCCATATCATTTTTTATGCTAGAAGGAGGACTTGGATGTCAGAAGAATATTCGTTCGTTGACTCACTCAATGAACGATCGAGCAAGGAGGCTTTGTCCTAAACCGATAGTACTTTTATTTGTGGAGGTAGCAACCACCTTTTCTACACATGGGTGCCTCAACCTCAATACAAACGCCGATGCGATACTAACATCTATTGAATGACTAAGGTTTTTCAGCCCTAAGGACATCTGCTTATCCTTGTCGATGTGTTTTTAAATCTCACTCAACAAGTGCAAATGCTAACAGGCATGATAAAAGTTGTCACTTTGCTCTTGCCCAACTTATACAAGAGTTACAATTTCACTTTCTTGAGAATGTATGATTATGGCCTTCGATAGTAACACTCCTTAAGCTCAAGCAGGGAGAGAAGGAAACACTCACAGACTTTGTCGTTCAATAAGATCTGAGGCGTGCTAGATGTCCATTCGTTCCTCATAATATAGACTTTTATGATGGGGCTCAAGCTCTCTTGTCTCTTATGATTGTTAATAGAGAATCCATGACAACTATACTAGAGGCACTTCAAAAGGTTAATCAATACATCGTTGTTGAGGTAACGGTCTTAGGCAAGAGTGAGAAGTCATGCAAGAGGTCGAAGTAGGAGTGATCACAATCAATCCCGACCCCGAGGCCACCGTGACGAAGGAGAAATGAATGACCCATGTCACCTAAGGTCTGAGCTAACCCCTCTAAATATAACTAAAATTTAAAAAAAATTCAAATAAAAGGGAAAGGGCTCTTAAAGACCCTCACTCAATAAAGACCCTATTGGTGAAAAGAGACGGGTCCTGGTCATGATACGAAGGATCATCATGACTTTAAAGAGCATATTAAGAAGCCAATACATTGAGGACACATTGGGTGGTTTGTCCAAAAGCACTGGGAACTCTCACCCCAAACTCAAGGGCTGGTGGAGAGACAGATTGATATCATCGTTGGTGGACCTGCCTCATGGGGGACAACTTATCAGGTCGCAAAGCTTATGCCCAAGCTATCATTGAAAAACACCCAAGGATAAAGGACAACTTGGAGATAACCTTCAAGAAGGAAGAAATGAAGTACCTTGACCAAAATCATGACTATGTGTTAGTAGTTTATGTGAGTATAATCAAGCTCGAGTGAAAAAGATCATGATTGATATGGGTAGCTCTGTTGATGTCCTTTACTTTAATGCTTTCAAAAAAATAGGGTTATCAACTAATGATATTATCCTTATAACTTCTTCGTTGATGGGATTTATTGGTAACTCTTTCTCGCCTCTCAAGTATATGAATCTGCATGTCACATTCGGAGATAAACCTTGCTCCAATACAATAGTAGCTAGGTTAATGGTCATAGATATCCCCTCGGTGTATAATGTGATCATAGATTGATCCACACTGAATAGAGTGAGGGTGGCAGTTTCGCCCTACCACATGGTAATGAAATTTTCGATAAAAGAGATGTCAAAACCTATCGTCTCTAAACTATAAAGGGGTGGTGTTGCCAAGAACATGGTATATTATGAACTTAAATAAGTTATACTCTTGAGGCATCCCTCGAGGTAAGATCACAATGACTGTGCCCTTAGCGTTAAGCCTTGGTTTACCATGTCTTTGGTGCTAGTTGAAAAAATAATTTTTTTTTCAAGGTATAAGTGTTACTTTAAAAAGATTATTTAAAATGAGACCTTAACCTACCATGGTAGAGACTAGTCAGGTGGATAAGATTGACAATGCAATAAAAAAAAAGACATAAGGACTAAGTTGAGTAGGCAAACCTGACCCAATGACCCAGTAAAGACCAACACATCACAAGACAATGGACTAGGCATCAAGGTGAGGTGGCGAGACGGGATCATCGTTAAAAGGCATTTAGTAGCCATCTTAAACATTTCGATCTTTAGGATACTCAATGTTCTTCAATTTTCATCTCAGGATACCTTATCTTGAAATGAGTTAAAGTGACATAATACCTATATTGGTACGAGGTAACCCTTGACCTCTCTAGGTCCTTCCTAAACCTGACGGAGGCCTTGTAATCGACGATCGCTTCCTGTCAAAACCTCAATATCATCCTTCTCTCAACCTCTAATGTCGTCTTCAAACCTTGAATTTGTTTTAGCATACTCATGACTCACTTGTTGGTTGTGACAACTTGCTTGACGAGCTCAAAGTTGTATGCCCTCATCGAACCCAGCTCCTAGGTAAGTCATAGCAACTTATCCTCTATATTCCAATTGTTGCTCCAAATCACCCTCAACTGTTTGATGCAACCAGCAAGGCACTACTCAGCCTCTTCTAATTACGTTGCCAATTTGAATCCTCAAGCCTTGTCCTCAATGACAAGCATTAGGTTTTCTCCCTTCCTCTTCAAGCCCTCCACCTCCACATGGAGATTGTCAATCAAGGGGCACCTCAAAAAGTGCAAAATTAATCAATATGTAAAGACCATGTTAGAAAGTGAAAAAGTGATCGATGCACGAAGACTACCTCAAAAAGCATGAAAGAAACCCGTCATAATGGGAGACACATGATAAAATGTGCTTAAGGCATGTGAGTTAAGAAAACTTGACTTGTGTAGGAAGAAACCTATCACAGCGAGAGGTACAAGATAAAATGTGCTCGAAACATATGAATCGAGAAAACTTGAATCGCGTAAGAAGAAATCCGTCACGATGCAAGGCACAATGTAATATATGCCCAAAGCGCGTGAGTCGTAAACACCCAACATGCGTAAGAAAAAATCTATCATGTTGAGAGGCACAAGGTAAAATGTTCATGAGGTGTATGAATTGGGAAAACCTGACCCGCGTAAGAAGAAACCTATCATGGTGGGAGGTGCAATGCATAATGTGCACAAGGTGCATAAGAAGAAACCTGTTACGGTGAGAGCCACAAGACAGAATGTACTTGAGGCACATAAGTAAAAAAAACTTGACCCACATATAAAGAAACCAACCACCGTTAGAGACATAAGATAAAATGTGCTTAAGGCATATGAGTCAAGAAAACTTGGTTTGTATTAAAATAAACCTGCTATGGTAGGAGGCACAAGGTAAAATGTGCCTGAGACACATGAGTTGGAAAACCTTACCCATGCAAAAATAAATTTAGTATGATAAAAGGCATAAGGTAAAATGTACCTGAGATGCGTGAGTCGGGAAAACCCAACTTGCATAAGAAGAAACTTACCACGGGTGAAGGCATAAGGAAAAATCTGCTCCAGGTGCATGAGTCAAAAATACTTAACCCGTATAACAAGAAATCTGTCATAATGTGAGGCATAAGGTAAAATGTGCCCGAAGTACATGAGTCGACAAAACTTGACCCATGTAAGGAAAAACTCATCATGGTGATAGGCATAAATAAAAATACGTATGAGGTGCATGAGTCGAAAAAACCTAATCCGTATAAGAAAAAATTCATCACGATAGTAAGTACAAGGTAAAATATGTCCGAGGTATGTGAGTCAGAAAAAATTGACCCACGTAGGAAGGACTCGCCATGATAGGAGGTACGAAACTAAATATGTAAGGCCCGTCAATCAAAAAAAAAAAATGATCTTACGAGAAGAAACTTATCATGACGAGAAGCATAAAACAAAATATGTTTAATGTACGTGAATTAGGAAAACTCGATTCGCGTGAGAGTAAATTTGTCACAACGAGAGACACACGAGAAAGAGTTCCCGAAGCAGGGATGTCGAGCATCAACCCTTTCTTTACCCAAGGTCGGCAAGCGATTACACAATATAGCCCAACGACTTGGTGGCCCATGCAAAAAAGAAAATCGGGAGATACAGGCAACTCGAGCAGAAATAAGCCCCCTCCGCTTGAGGTGGGTCCCTTTGCAATAAAAGGGGCAGGTCGACGATATATATTCACTAGCAATGCTCGTACCTCTTCCCTATGGTCCTCATCGAGCCATGGACCCCTCCTTTGCCTAAGGTATGGAGGTCGGGAAACCAAGCCCCCGCCTCTACCTAAGGTGGTTTCTTCAGTGATGGGAGGGGCTGACCATCGATAGGAGTCTCTGCAACCTGTCGCATCATCGCCAATAGCACCTACACCTCTCACTTACGGTCCTCTTTGAGCCATGGAGATCAGGAAGACCTGACCCCTTTTATCGCCCGCATAGATAAAACTATAAGAAATAATTGTTAGAGGTGATTAAAGGTTGCCTGAATATTCAATAAATTATTCTATCCCTTTACAACCAGGAATGATGGCTCATTTTCAATACAATAAATGGGAGGATCTCTTTATAGCCACTCACATCTACACTGATATATATCATATTACTATCTTGAATGTTGGAGGGATTGAATTGAAAAACCTTTGAGAATATGATAAATTGGGAGCTCGATATTTTCACCTCAGAGGCATTTCGAATAATTTTGTACATACAAGTCCGAACCATGTCGGACTCACCTTAACAACATCTTTCCGTAATATCTTACAACTCCATACCTCTCGCACAATTAAATCATACTATTCAAAATATAATAATAATACTTTTTTATTAGACAAATATAAAAATAAAATTATAAAATATAGATAAAAATCATATCAATATTTTTTGACTTAATTTAAAAATATTTTTTCTTATTGATGATATTTTCTATTGATAGTTTTGTATCATGAAATTTTAAAATCTTTAGTAAAGATTTATAATCTTTAATAAAAATCAAATCTGATATCTGTCTCATTTTTTTCATTTTCTTCCTTTTTCTTGAGTTGTTGTTGACATGTGATAACTTATTATATTAAATTAATTAAATTTATGTAAATAATAGATATATTAAATTGATTCATCAAATCTAATTTGAGTCAAATTAATTTTAGAGAGAGAAGAGAGTAATTGGATGGAATAAGATTATCTTTACTCTTTAACAACACCTATTGGATAAGATTAATGAAATTACATATAAATCATTAGTTTAATAATTATAGATGCATTTAGGAATACATGAAACATGCATTGAGGGCTCAATAGTTATTTCAAATATGAATTGATGTTTGATATTTTTTTTAAAAAATTACTCTTGACTTGAATATTGTTTTGAAAATGTTCAAATGTTGATATTACCTCATGATAACATTAGTATTTCAAGATTTATATGATACTAATATAATTTTTTAAGTTTTGAAAGTACAAACTAATATAATTTTTTAAGTTTTGAAAGTACAAACTAATATAATTTTTTTAAGTTTTGAAGGACATCATGACTTTCTCCAAAATTATAAGATTACCAAAATGATGTAGTAAGAAATTAATATGTTTTTTATTTTTTAACATAAATTTTTTTAAAGATTATTTGTATTTATTTATATGACTATATTTTTTATTTACTATATATTTAGGCCATACAAATTTTTTATAGGATTATATCCATTCATTTATTTTATTTATTTATTTGAATAAAAAAATATATTTACTTTTCAATAAATATTAAAAATATTAAAAAGAGTAAATTTGTTACAAAATATTTAATGAAGAACTTTTGAAATATAATTTTATTAAATAACACCTACACTAATGCATATTTAAAATATAATTTTTATATAATATTTATCAAACAATCAAAGTATTTCACAACTACACATTCACTCAAATCTTGTTCTTCAACTACACATCAAAAATAAAAACATGTTTTCAAACACAATCATCTATATATCCCACGTCTATTCATAAATGATTAAGGGTTCAAAATCTAATATGAGGAGATGAGTGTATGAAACCATAAGGCTTTTTTTGAAAAAGAAAATTAGATAACCTAATTGGTAAAAATTTTAACTGTTGTTGTTGATAGGATCTCCTCTTAACATAATAAGAGATATTCTAGAAGATTAGAGTATTTCCATTATCTTCTTCTTTTTTTTCAATTTGAAGATATAAAAATACATTATAAATTTTTGTATAAAGATGGAAATCTTTGATAAATCACCCCTTAGACATCATCAGCAGATAAAAGGCTGCTGTATTATTTGAGTCTCCACTTGTGTATATAATTGTATAAAACGAGTAGCAAAAATATAACGTCAACAGAAAAATGAAACAGAAGCTGCTGAGAGTATATAACATGAGATTAAGAATTTGCATCTGAATACAAAGCAGAGAGACGAGCCAATAGTTAAAGAGCAAAGATGAGGATTTCCATCGCACCCGGGAAGAAGAAGAAGAAGAAGAAGATTAAACGGTGGGCAGGACCTTCTTGACGATTTCGTCGCTGAGTGCCGCAATCTGGGAGTCCAGCGCCTTGATGGTCTCCTCCTTCTGCCTCTCCAAGTTCTGAAGCGCCTCCGCCAGCTCCGCCTCCACACGCTTCCGCCCCTCCGCCAGCTTCTGTTCCAGCTCCGCCGACGACTCCTTCTTCATTTGGTTCAGCGCCGCCGAGATCTCCGCCCGCGCCGCCTTCATCACCGCCGCCGCCTGATCATCCAGCTCCTTCACCTCCCCCGACGTGTCCTTCACGTCGGACAGCTTCGCGCGGATGGCGGCGTCCCTCTCGTCCATGAACTTGCCCAGGGGCGTGAAGTAGATCTTGTCCAGCGCCACCATCAGCAGCAGGAACTCGATGGCGATCGCGGGCAGAGTCAGGTTGAAGTCGAAGAGCGCCGCCTTCTCCATCTGCTCAGCCAGGGCCGGTAGCGGCGAGGCGGCCACCATCGCAGCGGCGGCGGCGATCGCAGCATGCCGCGACGAGAGGGCCAGGCGTTTAAGGAGGCGGGAGGGAAGGCGCGGTTTGCCGCCGTTCTCGTGAGCGGCTCTGGCGATAACGGAGACGGTGGGCAGCCGGATAGGGCACGGGGGGGCGACTCGAGAGAGGAATTGTTGGGAGGTGGAGGTGAAGGAAGGGGCCGAGGCCATGACGGTGCTCGACATGGTCTGCTGGTGGCGAGGGAGGAAATCGGATCGAAGCTGCCCGCTGTGGCGACGCCTTGCACACTGGAGTTCGATTGAGAGGGAGGACTTGGGGGGGCGAGGAAGAGGCTCGACCAATTAAGTGTGCGGAACCCTATCCTTTGGTTGGCCACAAACACACGCGGCTATCCTTCTCTCTCTCGCCCAACAGTGCCCTCCAAGAAAATAAATAGAAAAAAGGGAATATTTATTTGCCTCAGCTTATTCGGCATTAATATAAAAGTAAAATGAAATACAAATTTTACATTGATTAATTTCTGAAACAACGATATTTTCCTTTTTATTTTATTTTATTCCATTAACAACAAGGTCCCGTAGCTCAGTTGGTCTAGAGCGTTGGTCTTATGAGCCGAAGGTCGCGGGTTCGAGCCCCGCCGGGACCAAAATTTTAAACTGATATAATATAATATTTTTTAAAATATAATTTTTTAATCCTTTTTTAAATATAAATTTATTTTAAAATATAGTTTTTTTTAAAAAAAATGTAAATCTTTTTTATACAAAAGATAATTGATTATTTTCCTAAAAATCTCCTCTCTCTCTCTCTCTCTCTCTCTCTCTCTCTCTCTTTTTGAAGTGTCCCTTTTTTTTTTTTTTTTCAGATAATACTATTAGTTTTTATAATCTCAAAAACATTATTCTTTCTCTTCCCCATAGTCGCATCCACCCTGCCAATGTTACCCTTGCTTCCTCGATCGTCACTTTTTCCCCTCACTTTCGCATGTGTCCTTTCTTATAGATGAGCTCCTGTCCTTCTTTGTTGTGCTCCTAACCTTTGCTCGAGCGAGAAATAATCGTTATTCCTTATGTCGCCATCAATAATAAGATAGCTCGTTGCCTACGTCTCCACTACCCTACAAAATAGAGTAAGGGAGGGGAGCGGCCAATAGCAAGAGCAACGATAATAATAATGAGGAAGTGAAGGAAGGGTGTTCTTAAGAAATCATCATTTAGTTGTGTCATCTATTGAAGTTTATGACTTGTTATGTCTTCTCAATTCGTTCGTTAATTCATTTTATTATTTTCAATCTTTGTAATAATATATATGTAAAAGAACATAAATAATCAAATATATGAGTTCCTGTCATCTTTGTCCATCACTTTCGCATGTGCCCTTCCTTGTATATGAGTTCCTGTCATCTTTGTCCATCACTTTCGCATGTGTCCTTCCTTGTATATGAGTTCCTGTCCTTCCTTGTTGTGCTCGCTCTTAACCTTCGCTCTAGCGAGAAGTAATTGTTATCCCTTATGTCGCCATCAACAATAAGATAGCTCGTTACTTATATCTCCACTATCTTACAAAATAGAGGAATGGGAGGGGAGCAACCTATAGTAAGAACGACCATAACAATAACGAGGAAGTGAAGGAAAGGTGTTCTCTACAAATCATCATTTAGTTGTCATCTATTGAAGTTTATGACTTATTATATCTTCTCAATTAATTCATTAATTCATTTTATTATTTTCGTAATAATATATATGTAAAATAACATAAATCATCAAATATAACAAGAAAAAAAAAACATATTGCATCACTGCAGCACAATTAGTTGACCTCGACTTACAATAATAATAACTGATGTAGTTACAATAAAACAAATGCTTATCGAGCATACTTGTAAACGGGAGGTGATCTTTCACTTAGTGCACATCTTTCAAGTCAAAATGTAATTCCTTTCACCTCGTCTTTTTGTATTGAGTCAGGTCCTAGATGAGGGTTAACAGCCCGATCAATGGAGATATTAGTGGATTCAGTGATAGTGCCGGTGGTGGACGGGTTAGAGTCTGAATGATCACCAAAGATTCGCTTGCGGAAGTCAGACACCATAAGAGGAAGGCCTGGAAATGAGATCTTCGGCTCTATGTTGGGTCGAAACTCGATCTTGGCATTAGGATCGATGGTTTCCTGCACCACATTCGTGAGCTCTAGCATGGTGAACTCCCCGGGATTGCCGAGGTTGAATAGACCGACGTGCTCCCTTTCCATGAGCCTTATCAAACCCTCCACCTACATTTAGATATGAAACCTTTCGTAAAGAGAATATTCAAAGTATCAGGAAAATTGAGATAGAGAAAGGAATAAGGAATAGTTCATTTTGGGATAGAAAGAATTGGATGTCATATATTGAGTTTTATCCACAATCTAATAAACTTAGGTTGAATTTATGTATGATCTTAGGTATATTACCCTTGACTAGTTTGACCAAGTGAAAGAGAATAATAAGTTGCATAATATGACCCACAATTTAATAGTCTTCAACTTCTAAGTTGAATCGGTGTTCAATGTTATGTATATTAATCTTGATCAATTTGGCTCAAACTCATCATCAATCTCAACACTCTTATTAGCAAAAGCCACGAGAATACCTCATGTTACGGTAAGTAACTTTTTAGTCGTGACCTCGGGGTCAACGCGGCTGGTTCAAGGCTCCAAATGGCTAGGTTCAGACGTGGTTCCTCCTTAGGATCCTGAGATGGCGGATGCAGTGGGCCTGGCTGGGAAGCTCCGCCATGTCGAGAGGGCTCAACTACGGTCGCGTGCCTGCACACAGGTCGGGTCGGCAGCTCGGCCCGACCCCTCCGACGATCGAGTCAGTGATGTGGAGTGGAGTGTTGAGTGAGAGAGCCCCCCGCGACGAAGGTCTTGTGCGGCGCACTGCCCCAGAACGAGCATTAACAACGACACGACACGCGCCCATATCGAACGTACCCAAACGACCCCCTCGGCAGAACCCCCATGATCGGCCAAGACAGGGGGAGGCGTTGACTGACACCCCCCATACCCTGCGGTAGTTCGGCCCTCCACGCAACGACCACGACAGCGACAGACGCCATCAGAGGTACGACCCTGCTCTGGCAGTATGGCGCATCAGGTAACATCAAACCCGCTTATAAATACCCCCTGATTCCTAACGAATGAGGGGGGGGGCTCTCTCACTCAACACTCCACTCCACATCACTGACTCGATCGTCGGAGGGGTCGGGCCGAGCTGCCGACCCGACCTGTGTGCAGGCACGCGACCGTAGTTGAGTCCTCTCGGCATGGCGGAGCTTCCCAGCTAGGCCCACTGCATCCGCCATCTCAGGATCCCAAGGAGGAACCACGTCTGAACCTAGCCATTTGGAGCCTTGAACCAGCCGCGTTGACCCCGAGGTCACGGCTAAAAAGTTAATTACCGTAACAGATTGGCGCTAGAAGGAGGGCCCTAAATGTCAAGTGACCAGCGAATCCACCTCGGCGAGTCCTCAACCGCTGGGCTCCCCGCCTAGGGGGAACACCCCCCACATGACGAAGCTCGCGATGAACGCCCCGCAACGGTGTCGGAACGCTACTGGCAACTGTTCAATGACCCAGGCTTGTCGCCTCCCGACGGCGCACCCGCCGGCCCGTCGTCGGTATCGCCCGAAGCTTTTCACGACCTCGCCCACCAAGTTCGGACCCTGACCAGCATGGTCCAGACCATCATCCCGCTCGTCTCCCAGCGGACCCCCCCACACGTGACCCGGCCCTCGCCACAACGGGAGACCCCTGTCCAAACTCACGCACCACCCCCTGAGCCCCCCGTCTCACCTCAAAACCCCGCAGCTCGGCCGGGGAGCCGAGAAGCAGAAGACACGTCGAGCTGACCCGAGCCCGAGGCTCCGACCGCCGACTCGACTAATGCCCTACGAGCTCAGCTACGCCTCGTCAGTCAAAGGCTTGACGAGGTACAACAGGAAGTCCGCAAGTCAAAGGGAGAGCTCGGGGTGGACGAACGCCAGGGATCTCCGTTCACCCCCGAGATACAAGATCAGGCGATCCCATCGCACTTCCGCCTTCCCACTCTGGATGCATATGACGGCGCCACCGACCCGACAGACCACGTAGCCACTTTTCGCGCCCAGATGGCGCTATTCGGGACTTCTGACGCCCTGATGTGCAGGGCATTTCCCACAACTCTGCGGGGACCGGCCCGCACGTGGTACAACGGCCTGAAACCAGGGACCGTCGCCTCCTTCGACCAGCTCGCCAAGGATTTTGAGCTTAACTTCCTGGCGTACGCCCGGCCTAAGCCGTCCATGGCATTGCTCCTGGGGCTCAACCAGAAGGAGGACGAGCCCCTCTCCCATTTTGTGAACCGATTCACGACCCAAATCCGTGGATTGTCGGATGCTCACCCCTCTTTCTTGATGCAGGCATTCATGACAGGCCTGCGACCCTCCAGGTTCTTCTGGTCGCTCGTGGAGCGACCCCCCGTCGCGGTCCCCGAGATGCTCCAGCGTGCCAGTCAGTTTATCGCCGCGGAGACTTGGATGGCTGGAAGACTGGAGGAACACAAAAAGATCAAGTCAGAACCGCCCCGACAGCAACAACCCGCCGCCTCCCGGCGAAAGTTGGACAGACCTGACCCGAGGCCTCCTCTTCCCGCCTTGAATTCGTCCCGGACTGAAATATTCCTGTACGAGAAGGGGAAGGGGCTGCTCAAGGACCCTCGCCCGATGAGGAACCCGCGGGAGCTCGCAGACCGATCAAGATATTGCCGATTTCATCGGCAGCACGGGCACGACACTGAGCAATGCTACGAGTTGAAGAGGCAAATCGAAGAGCTAATCCTCAGAGGACACCTCGGCCAGTACCTCCGACCAAACAAAGAGCAGCCGCCTCGCCCAGAGGGCCCCGTCGAGCGGCACATCGATGTGATAGCCGGGGGCCTCGCATCAGGAGGAGGCTCCACGTCAGGCAGGAAGGCGTACGCCCGAGCTGCCCCCGACGAAGCCTCGGGGCACGAGCCGGAGCCCGAGATTACCTTCCCAACCGGAGCAGCCAAGCGACCCGACCACGACGACGCCTTGGTAATATCCGCCAGGGTAGCCAACGCACAAATGAGGAGGATCATGGTCGACACAGGGAGCTCGGCCGACATACTCTACTTCGACGCCTTTCAGAAGCTGGGCTTGGCCACGGAGAACCTGAGCCCGATGCGCTCGGCGCTCACCGGCTTCACGGGAGATTCGATATCCCCCCTGGGGGCCATTACTTTGCCCTTGACTTTGGGGACCCCGCCGAAGTCGAAGACGGTGATGACCACTTTCCTGGTGGTCGACCTCCCTACCGCCTACAACGCCATACTCGGCCGGCCGACCCTCAACAAGGTCAGAGCGGTTGTCTCGACCTACTACCAGACCATTAAATTCCCGACTCACGATGGGGTCAGGGAAGCCACGGGAAGCCCCCGAGAGTCCAGGCGGTGCTACCTTACCGCCGTATCATTGGGCAAGAAAGCCAGGACCGAGTCACCCCTGACAGATCCGCGGGAAACGAAAAAACTGACTCCTCATCCCGAGCCGAGGGGGTCCACCGTTGACATTCCTTTGATGGAAGCCCGACCAGACCAGACCGTGAAGATCGGATCGGAGCTACCAGAGCAGGAATGGGAGCAGCTCGTCGGTCTCCTACAGGAAAATGCCGACGTCTTCGCCTGGTCCCCATCGGACATGACGGGTGTCAACCCCGAGATCGCGGAGCACCACCTCAACATCCCACCTGACGCTCGCCCCGTGAAACAAAAGGCCTGGCGCCAGGCCCCTGACCGACAACGTGCAATACAAGAAGAGGTGGATCGGCTCCTGGCCGCGGGCTTTATAGAAGAAACCAAATATCCTCGGTGGCTGTCCAATGTAGTCCTCGTAAAGAAACACAATGGAAGTTGGAGAATGTGTGTTGACTACACCAGTCTCAACGACGCGTGCCCTAAAGACTGCTACCCCCTCCCGAAGATCGACCAGCTGGTCGACGTAACGGCTGGTCACGCGCGACTCTCTTTTATGGACGCTTACTCAGGGTACAACCAGATCAGAATGGCGCCCGGAGACAGAGAGCACACGACCTTCCTTACCAATCAAGGCGTGTACTTCTACAAAGTCATGCCGTTCGGGCTGAAAAATGCTGGGGCCACATACCAGAGAACGGTAAACAAGATGTTCGCCCATCAAATAGGAAGAAACATGGAAGTCTACGTAGACGACATGATCGTAAAAAGCCAAGAGGCCAGAACACACCTTGCCGACCTGGCCGAGGCCTTCGCCACGCTACGCAAGTTCGGCATGCGGCTCAACCCCACAAAGTGCGCTTTCGACGTCACCTCCGGGAAGTTCCTCGGGTTCATCGTGCACGAGAGAGGAATCGACGCTAACCCAGAGAAGGTCCAAGCTATAATCAATATGCAGTCTCCCCGGACGGTTAAAGACCTGCAGCGACTTAACGGAAGACTTGTCGCTCTGTCTCGCTTCCTCGCCCGATCGGGCGATCGCTGCCTCCCATTCTTCAAGGCGCTCAAAAGCCCGAAGAGCTTCCAGTGGACATCAGAATGCGAGGAAGCTTTCAAACAAATAAAACAGCACATGGCCAGCCTCCGCCGGCTCGCCTCCGTCTCTCCGGGCGAGAAGCTGGGCCTCTACCTAGCGGCCACCCAGCATGCAGTCAGCTCCGTCCTGGTCAAAGAAAGCTCCGACCAACAACTCCCGATCTACTACGTCAGCCACGTCCTGAGTGGACCTAAGGAGCGTTACCCGCCGATAGAGAAACTCGCGCTCGCCCTAGTGCTCTCAACTCGGAAGTTGCGCCCCTACTTCCAGGCACACCCGGTGGAGGTCATCACCGACCAACCCCTTCGGCAGGTCTTAACAAAAATTGATGTTGCAGGACGGCTCCTCAAATGGGCGGTGGAGCTCGGCGAACATGACATAAGCTACTCGCCCAGGACCGCCATCAAGGCCCAGGTGGTAGCCGACTTCATTGCGGAGCTAACGCAGCTGGAGGACGTAGATCTCCAGCAGGCTCCCGAAGCTTGGACCCTACACGTCGACGGCTCGGCCAACCCAAAGGGCGCTGGCGCAGGGCTAGTCCTCCTCGCCCCCGATGGACGCTCGTTCGAGCGATCCCTTCGCTTCGGATTCAAAGCCACCAACAACGAGGCGGAGTACGAGGCGCTCCTAGCAAGGCTGGAGCTGGCCCTCGAGATGCAGGTGGCCGCAATACGCGTCCTCACCGACTCGCAACTTGTGGCCGAGCAGCTCAACGGCGGATACGAAGCTCGGGACGCGACCATGGCAAAATACCTGGCATGGGTAAGGGACCTAACCGCCAAGTTTCGCTATTTTACACTATCTAACGTTCCGAGGGAGGAGAACGAGCGAGCCGACGCACTAGCTAAGCTGGCGTCGAAACCGATCTCCGAAGCATGGCCAGAGGTCGAGGAGCTCCCCGCCCGCGCACTCGAAATAGCAACTACGGCCCCAGGCGGCGCACCGACCACGTGGGTACAAGAGTTGCTACGCTTCAAGCGAGATGGAACCCTCCCCCTCGACGAAGTCGCTGCTCTGCGCCTGCAACGTACGCACGCATGGTACACCGTGGAGTGTGGCCGCCTCTACAAACGGTCCTTCACCTATCCCCTCCTGCGATGTTTAGAGCCTGACGAAGCCCAGACGGTTCTAACCGAAACCCACGAGGGGGTATGCGGTGAGCATATCGATGGGCGAACCTTGGCGCACAAGATACTCCGTCAAGGCTACTACTGGCCGACCATGTGCCAGGACGCCAAAGCCTACGTTCGACGGTGCAGTTCGTGCCAGCAGCACGCCCGCGCACCCAGACAGCCCGCGGTTCCGCTCAGTCCCATCGACTGCGCGTGGCCATTCGCGCAGTGGGGTTTGGACCTACTCGGACCCTTCCCACTAGCCTCTGGACAGCGAAAGTACATAATTGTGGGGGTGGACTATTTCACGAAGTGGGTCGAGGCCGAACCACTGGCGACGATCACGGAACATCAAATGGAGAAATTCGTGTGGAAGAACCTAGTAACTCGGTTCGGGTTGCCCAAGGCCATCATCACAGACAATGGACCTCAGTTTGCCGGCAGAAGATTCCGGGAGTTCTGTGTCGATCATGGCATCCAGCTGAGGTTCAGTTCGGTGGCCCATCCTCAGACCAACGGGCTAGCAGAGGTAACCAACCGATCCATCCTGGATGGACTCAAAAGAAGAGTGTCCGCAGCCCGATCGACCTGGACAGATGAGCTCCCCAGCGTGCTATGGTCGCTGCGCACCACTCCCAAAACCACAACCGAAGAATCCCCATACAGCCTCGAGTTCGGAACTGAGGCTGTCCTGCCACCTGAGGTAGCCATCACCACCCTCCGGACACGAAGCTACGACGAAAAGGCTTCGGATGAAGGACTTCGAGCAGCCCTCGATCTACTGGAAGAACGGCGCGCCAGCGCACATGTAAGAGCTCTCTCGTACAAAAGGGCGATCGCAAAGATTTACAACCGAAGGGTGCGACCCCTGCCCATCAGATTAGGCGACCTGGTCCAGCGAAGGACCAAAGTCAGCGACCCGACCAGGGCAAGAGGCAAGTTAGCTCCGAACTGGGAAGGCCCATACCAGGTGGCCGAAGTCATCAGAATCGGAACATTCCGACTCACCACAATGATGGGCCATCCCCTGCCAAGGACTTGGAACGCCCAAAATCTCAAAAAATACTTTCCGTAAGAAAAAAGATTGGGCTGGAGATAGAGCCGTGCCGAGACGCAGACAATCTACCGGAGAAGGGAAAGATCATGTTTATTCAAAAAGCGAGTTACAAAAACAAAGCAAAAAAGTACAAAAATCATCATTCCTCGGGGGCATCCGGGCTGTTGTCGAAGGGAACATCGGTTGGCATACCGACGTCCAGGTCCTCAGGGAAGGAACCAAAGGGATCCTCCACAACCTCCGAGCCGGGGTTGCGCACCTTGAAACGAGCAAGGGCAACCCGATACCCGTACTCGTACGAAACCCGCCCGGTCCGGACAAGGCCGAGCTGGAATCCCGGGGAGTCTTTGTAGTCCTCGATCAGCTTCTTTTCCCTCCCCGGCCTCTGGCAGATTTCGGTGTCAAGAACCTCTAAGGCCTCCCGCGCCTCGGCTCGCGACTCCTCGAGGCGTCGGAGCAGCTCAAGGGAGTCCGCCCTCGCCGAACGAGCCTCGGCCACCGACGCTCTCAACTTCGTCTGGAGCTCCGTATTACGCCCCTCCGATGTCTCCAGCCGCGCCTGGAACTCCGCGGACCGCTCCATGGATGGTTGGAGCTCAGATAGAAGGCGCACCGCCTCCGCTTCCAAGTCCGAGGCACGCTGCTCAGCCGCAGCGACTGCCTCAGGGCCCGCTCCAGCCCGCGCTTCGTCCGCCTGCCTCCGGAGCTCGGCATTGCGACTACTCAGGGCAGCAATGACACGTCCCGCGTCACGGACGCGATCCATCAGCGCAGCGGCATAGTGGTTGCCCTAGGGAAGGGGAAAGGTCAAAATCAGGCATGTCCTAAAAACGCACAAGCAGAGCAACGAGGCAACACTTACCCACAACAACGACTTAGCGGATTTGCTAAGCAGAGCCTCGGAGGATAAAGTGTACAAATCCCGAGCTATGTCGGGATGCAGCCCTCCGCGGACGAACTTGGCAGCACAATCGCCGTCGGCCCACACCCGGCTGCCCCGGGTGAGACCGTCCCACCGGCCCACTAACGGGTCAGTGGCCGCGCCGCGCGGAAGAGCGCCCACCTCCCGCGCCAAGTAAGACTCGTCCTCTCTCCCGAGCGGAAGACGAAGAAGCTCGCGGATGGAGGGCTGGCGAGGCGCCTCCATCACCGCACGACCACTCGGACCGGCCGTGCCCTCCTCCTAACTCCCCGCGGCATGGTCCACCGGTGCTACGACGCCCTCGACCGCCGGTGCCGCAGCAGCCCTCGCCGCCGGCGCCACGACACCTTCCACTGAGGCCGGGACCACCTCAGGACCGTCGCTCGGAAGCACCCGTGCCTTCTTCCGAGGCTGACCGGCCTCGACGTCCACGGGGGCCTCCCTCGTTCCCGCCCTGGCGACGACAGGCAAACGGCCCGACGCGGCCGAAGAAGTTTTTCCCCCTCGAAGGGCCTCGAGACGCACCATCTCTGCGAGAGAAGGCCAAAACAACCATCAGTTAAGCGGGCAGCCCGTGAGCGAAATGAGAACCCCTAAAAAAACCGCCCCGGGGAGCATACCTAGAGGCACCGGGCTGAGACCTGCCTCCGCCAACCACCGCTCGGACATATTCCGGATGGCTCGGGAGGCCGGGAGGATCTCTCTAAGCCTCTGGAGCTCTCGGCGCCCCTTGTCGTCCAAAACCGGGACGGTGTTGTCTATCACACGCGCCCCCCAGCGGATCCCAAACCCCCAATCTCCCGGGCGGCTGACGAAAAAGAAACGCTCCTTCCACCCCTTATTGCTGGAAGGGGCCCCGCTCACCCGGAAACCCACTCGGGCGGACAGATAGTTGCCCCCCGACCCCTTGGTAAGACGGAAGCAGGAAAAGAAGAGGGCACGGGTCGGGGTTATATGGGCATAGTGACACTCCCCCAAAAACGCCACCAGATAGCGCCATGAGTTCGGCGCCATCTGGGACGGGGAGATGCGCCACCAGGAAATACACGAAACTATGACGGGGTGTAAGGGGAGGCGTAGCCCAGCCTCGAAAGCATCTAGGGTAAGGGCGAAACCCTCAGGAATTGGGTCATACGCCCGTTGACCGGGCTCGGGAGAATGAAGGACGAACTCCTCCGGGATACCATAACGATCCCGGAGGAGGCTCAGCGACGACTCGCCCACGGTAGAGTCGTGGTCGTGCGGCCACATCAGGGCCTCAAGGGCCCGGGTCGCCTTCTCATCGGACGACGATGCGGGATTCGACAAAGTCGCCGTCTCCACGGCCTTCGAAGAGGACGAAAGGGAGGAGGAAGACGCCATTCTCACTAACCTTTAGCAAAGAAAGAAGGGACGATAGGTGCAAGACGAGTGAAGGTGCACGAGGTAGCGCGATGAAAACAGGTGAAGGAAACCCCAGCGGCCAACCTTAGGCTACCTATAAGCAGGCCACGCCCCGCCAAAACGCAACCCCTCGTCTCCCAAAAAACGCTTCGAAAAACAAAGAGCATCACCTCGCCATGAATGCAGTATGACATGGCTGCCAGCGGCAGCGCGGTGCGAAGGCGCCCAATCATATCAGCCTCGAAAACCGACAGCCCCAAAAGGGGGGGGAACCCTTTACTTTCCCTAGAAGAAAAGCGACCCGGCCTCCTGCGCCCGCGCACGTTCGGACAGCCAATCCCCGACCGTAACCGATCGCCGGCCAAGGGCTAAGCACCGCCTCGACCGCAGCCCTCCTGCGGCGAAGGCCTCGGCTTCATTCCGGCCGGGCCCCGCAACCTCGGCTCTACGCCATCCCGAGACACACCTGCGCGGTCACCCCGCTTGCATTGTGTTTCTCGGCCCTCTGCTCTACGCCATCCCGAGACACGCCTGCGCGGTCACCCCACCTGCATTGTGTTTCTCGGCCCTCGGCTCTACGCCATCCCGAGACACGCCAGCGCGGTCACCCCGCCTGCATTGTGTTTCTCGACCCTCGGCTCTACGCCATCCCGAGACCCTCGCGGTCACCCCGCCTGCATTGTGTTTCTCGGCCCTCGGCTCTACATCATCCCGAGACATGCCTGCGCGGTCACCCCGCCTGCATTGTGTTTCTCGCCCCTCGGCTCTACGCCATCCCGAGACACACCTACGCGGTCACCCCGCCTGCATTGTGTTCCTCGGCCCTCGGCTCTATGCCATCCCGAGACACGCCTGCGCGGTCACCCCGCCTGCATTGTGTTTCTCGGCCCTCGGCTCTACGCCAACCCGAGACACGCTTGCGCGGTCACCCCGCCTGCATTGTGTTTCTCGGCCCTCGGCTCTACGCCATCCCAAGACCCTCGCGGTCACCCCGCCTGCATTGTGTTTCTCGGCCCTCGGCTCTACGCCATCCCGAGACACGCCTGTGCGGTCACCCCGCCTGCATTGTGTTTCTCGGCCCTCGGCTCTACGCCATCCCGAGACACACCTGCGCGGTCACCCCGTCTGCATTGTGTTCCTCGGCCCTCGGCTCTACGCCATCCCAAGACACGCTTGCGTGGTCACCCCGCCTGCATTGTGTTTCTCGGCCCTTGGCTCTACGTCATCCCGAGACACGCCTGCACGGTCACCCCGCCTGCATTGTGTTTCTCGGCCTCGGCTCTACGCCATCCTGAGACCCTCGCGGTCACCCCGCCTGCGTTGTGCTCCTCGGCTCCATCGCCCCCGAATCCAACCCTCCTCGGCCTCCCGACTGAGTTGCGCGCCTCGACCTGGCGCTGCCAACCCGTCTGCGACGCACCTCGCAGATCCGTCTGAACGATCCTCCTGAAGCAGGAAGCCATGCATCGGACTCCCTACATGCAAAACCGATGCATAGCTCCTTTCGGGTGGGGCATATGATAGGGGTAGTTAATCGATTTGACATAACACCCCGGATTCGACGTGACACGCCCCCCACGACGAAGGTCTTGTACGGCGCACTGCCCCAGAATGAGCATTAACAACGACACGACACGCGCCCATATCGAACGTACCCAAACGACCCCCCCGGCAGAACCCCCATGATCGACCAAGACAGGGGGAGGCGTTGACTGACACCCCCCATACCCTGCGATAGTTCGGCCCTCCACGTAACGACCACGACAGCGACAGACGCCATCAGAGGTACGACCCTGCTCTGGCAGTATGGCGCATCAGGTAACATCAAACCCGCTTATAAATACCCCCTGATTCCTAACGAATGAGGGGGGGCTCTCTCACTCAACACTCCACTCCACATCACTGACTCGATCGTCGGAGGGGTCGGGCCGAGCTGTCGACCCGACCTGTGTGCAGGCACGCGACCGTAGTTGAGCCCTCTCAGCATGGCGGAGCTTCCCAGCCAGGCCCACTGCATCCGCCATCTCAGGATCCCAAGGAGGAACCACGTCTGAACCTAGCCATTTGGAGCCTTGAACCAGCCGCGTTGACCCCGAGGTCACGGCTAAAAAGTTACTTACCGTAACACCTCATACATCTAACAACAATGATAATTAAGATCGTAATGCGGTCATAATAACAGTGAGATCTTGTGGATAATTGTTGCTAACACATCTATACCAAAATTTGATAGGAGACAATGGAATTGCAAATCTGGACTTCCAAACCATTTACCTATTATTGCCTTTGTCAACAATGGTTTCTCCAATTCAAGCTTAGTGATCTGTGTATTAGCCTTAAACTTTTAAGACTACCGATAGGAACACGAGGCAAATGGTGCTTAGACTTCAAGTAGACACTACTGGTGAATGCTCAACAGTAGCACAGGCATAGAGAGGCAAACAGTAGCAAATAGGAACAGGAACCTACCAGATCAGACACGTACTGGAAACTCTTAGTTTGGTTTCCATCTCCATACACCGTCAATGGCTCCTTCCTCAACGCCTAAGTCAAATCCATAACATCTCAATCAGTGAAACAAAACCATGACATTCTCACAGCATATAAGATTGTAGCTTACCTGAGCCACGAAATTGCTAACTACTCGGCCATCATCTATGCACATGCGAGGCCCGTATGTGTTAAATATCCGAGCAATCCTCACCTGTCATAATGATATGTATGTATCGTGTTGATTAGAGAGAGAGAGAGAGAGAGAGAGAGAGAGAGAGAGATTGGTGACCTCGACTTGAGCACCACGGTGGTAGTCCATGGTCAAGGTCTCAGCAGTTCGCTTGCCTTCGTCGTAGCGGCTCCTAACACCTGTCAGAACCATAAGCAGAGAACGAAACAAGTTGAGAAAGCACCACTGCTGCTTTATCCCCCCATGAGACCGAGACAGAAGAGATTGAAGAGATACCGATGGGATTAACATTGCCCCAGTAGGTCTCAGCCTGCGGGTGTTGTAGGGGATCGCCATACACCTCGCTGGTGCTTGTGAGAAGGAATCTGGCACCAACTCACTTGGCATGTTGAGAGTCCCCACCACGTTGGTCTTGTGAACAAATGAGTTGAGGCATTTAAACAACCACATAGACGGCACCTTTCCCTCCGATACTACCTGCGAGAAAACAGGACGCAGCACACCCACCACTAACTAGATGAAGGAATATAATAGATGCATAGAAAGTACCATCCAGGCTACTTGATTCCAAAAGAGTCACCTATATTTGATCTCCAAAGAACAAGAAACCAATTGGGGAAGACGAGACTAAGAATAAATAGATCGATTGAAACCGAGACGCGTGCAAATGAAGATGATCAACCAACTGGAAGCAGATTAGGAGCATAGGGTTCAAGAACATCATGATCGTATACGAAGCGAGATTGGAAAAGCGGAATTGGTTAAGAAAGCAAGACGAGCGCAAACGAAGAAAGGATATGATGGTCTTGACGGGGTTGTACTTGTAGTGGACGGGGGAGGCGGGGCAGGCGAGGTGGTAGATCTGGTCGACCTCCAGAAGCAGCGGCTCGACGACGTCGTGGCGGATGAGCTCGAAGTTGGGGTTGCTGAAGTGGTGCATCACGTTCTCTTTCCGCCCCGTGAAGAAGTTGTCCAGCACGATGACGCTGTCCCCCCGCGCCATCAGCCGGTCCACCAGGTGGCTCCTCACGAACCCCGCCCCGCCCGTCACCACGACGCGCAGCCCCAGTGGCAGCTTTCCCCCGACGGACCCCACCGCAGCCAACTCGAACGCCGCCCGGTGGTGAGCCCCGGACGAGCGCCAGGCTGCCTGATCCGCTATCTTCACGTGGAGGCGCCGGCAGCGGGGTGGGAGGCGGGGGTGAAGGAGAAGGCGAAAACCATGGTGGCGAGGGCCACGGCCACGAGCATGAAGAGGAGGCGCTGCTCGCGGAGGAGATAGCGAAGCGGGCGCAAGAGCCAGAGGAGCCGCTTTTCGGGTTTCGAGGTGTACCCATCGCTTTCCGCCAGCGGAAGGCCGTCGTGGCAGCGGTAGATGAGTTCCGAGCCCATGACCCGGTTGTGAAGAGCAGGCGCCTTCTGGGATCGGTGCTCGGAGTGACTCCAAGAAAGGGGAAGGGGGCTTTATATACGCGCGCAGGGAACTCTTAATATATCTTTTTATTTATGGTTTAGTGAGAGTGAGAGAGAGAGAGAGAGAGAGGGAAATAACCTTCAAATCCTTTTTCTTTCCTAAAAAACCTTTTTTTTTATTTCTCGAGTAATACTCTGTTTTTTAATTTTTCAAATAGTCTTCTTAAATTTTTTCAAAAAATATATAAATTATTCCTTAATTATTTTTTTTTACTTTTACATATTTTGGTGTGTTATAGTTTTCTAATCTATTAAAAATATTATAAATAAATTAAATAAAATTAATATATATTAAAAATCATTTGATATTTCATAAAAGCTTAGGAACAATATCACCCAAATAAAAATAAAAAATTGGTTCGTTATAATGTTTTGATCTTCACGATAAAAATATTATAATGCCTACTCGAAGATATCGTAAATGATTAAGATGAACTCAACTAAACTTACTTCAAGTCTAGAAATATCATATTTTAATAGTTTACAAGCAATAACAACTTACAGTATTTTTCAATAGCATTTATAGTATTATTAATACTTCAATAAATATACTAAAAATATTATAAATGAGTCAAATAAAAATATCATAGTAGTTAAAAATTTATAAAAAAATAGGTAGAATAATTTGATAAAAAAAGGAGTATTTTATTTTATTTTTAATTAAGGCATAGTTTAAAAAAATAAAATAAGAAATATCGATTAAAAATATCTAAAATATAATATTTTTTTTGGAAAATCGTTTTTTATTAAATAAAATAATAAAAGTGTGGGGTGGTGACATCTCTTTCTTTTTTTTTTTTTTAAGGTTGTCTAGTAATAGTTTCTGTAGTAATTATACTTGAATTCTCCATTGAGATCTGCCCTGTCGGAAAGACATGAATTGAATCGGACAACTTTGTCCACTCGTTGAACCAAGTGAACAATGTGCCACTTGCTGTGACAGGAGTTTTGTTTTTATTAATTGCTATTATTTGGTTGCCTATATACGATGGTTGTAGAGCCATCTTTTCTTACTCTAAATTTTGAATAGAAGTCGATCGACACAGGTTTGACTGTACATTGACTTGGTCAACAAAGCCCCCATGACATAACGTGTTTGGGTTGAATGATGGATATCGGCGTTGTAAAGGATCAAATGTAGCCATGAGAAAACCATGAGTTTTTTATTGGTGAAGTTCGACATGTATGACATGTTTATATACTTGATGGATACGTCAAAAGGTTTTTTTATTTGATTATGATACATCGGACGCTTTAATGTTTAAGGGTATTTTAGATGCTTCGATGCTTATGACCTAGGTAATAAGGCATATTTTAGGCTCCAGATAAGTTACCGTCAACGTCACACGCCAAGTCACAACCGATGTCAGAATCCGATGCCACACGCCGTCAGAATCCCAGGCCGCATGCCAAGTCAGGTTTCGTACTAAGATACTGTGCGACACGACCCATCTCGAGAGCTCAGAGTGATGCCATCTAACGCCGCTCAGACATTCCCCAAGATGCCAGCTGGTTAGAAGCACCATCCCATCACACAAGGGTCAGTGGCTACACTGAACCGACGTGCAACTGACCCTTGCACAATAGGATAAAGCTCCTGGCTGGCGTCCGGCTAGGGGAAGGGAAAAAGGGAGGCAATTTAATCCTTTACTAACTTGCTCGTCGGAGGGGCCAAAGTCGGGGATCACCCAACGAAGGTCGTTTTTGCAGACGAACAACCATCCACGAGCGACGAGCGTCTCAACCCAAGGGACGCCATCCACCTCGCAAAGGAGAGTAGTCAATCGGTCCGGATCCCGACCAACGCCCACTAGAACTCCTTCCCGAGGGCGCAGCCTCCTCATCATCCAGCTCACTTTACAGGAAGCTCCCGACATTGACCCGTGAACCTAGCCGTGCTGACTCTTCAACCACGGTATATTTGTTCGCTAAACTAGGCATATACATCATGCACCGGAAATACTTTACCTAATAAAATATATTGGATGTTCAAGACACTTTTGTCCAAGTTGAACATGTTGAGTATAAGGAAATGTTATGTTTGGTCAAGGCACATTAGGTTAGGTGTATTAGACACTTACGATGCATTTTTCATGGGGGATGTATCGTGCGTAAGAAAGATATACTTTGCTTGGTTAGAACTTATCTGACATGTTGGACACACTCGGAGAAGCTTCTTTCATAGCATTTAGTCGTCGCCGTCGTCTGATATGAATGATTAAGCGTTATAATCATAGAATATTCCGCTTAAAGAATCATATTGATACGATATGTCTAGTTTGTATATCATTATATTTTGACTGATTAGGCTTCCGTTGTTTAGTCTCGATCGACTACATATAATTGTCGTATCAACGATGCGAAAAACGACACATGTTGAACATGATATCGTGTTTTTGCTCCATCAGGTGATGGGAAGATTGAGAAAAACAAGATAAAAGATGCACCATAATGTCGCACATATGTACAGATGATAAAAGACTGGAAAATGAATGGATGAAAGCTTTAGAAACCACATGTACCATATGAGTTCTGGGGCATCTTGATGCAGAATGGCACTGTTTACTAAGGATGATAACTTCACAATAAACCGAATACAAAACAGTGAAAAAGAAAAGCAATTAGACACAGAAGATCTAACTTCTCATAATAACAACAATAATAATAAAGATAACTTGTTAGAAATGTCTGATAACTTGTTAACTTGTTCTCCACATGATGCAAAAGGAGCGGCTTATTCCCTCCTAATCTTTCTGTGGATGAGTATCCATCGTAAGGAATTGCTTTGCGTACTGGTTCTCCTTTGTTCCAGATCCTGTGCTATGGTCGTAGTACTCGACAAGCGCTGCTCCAGCTAAGGCGGCCAGCGTGAGAGCCTGGGCATGTAACCTGTAAAATGTATTTCCAGATGACGAAGGGTAATTGGCAAAGTTTGCAGCTGAAACCTAGAGACTAATTTCACGGCATCAAACTGGAGGGAAGAATCCATTAGCAAATTAATGATATTGCGGCATGCATTTTGGGATGGAAAAACAAATTCAGCAGGTCGAGCAACAAGATAACTCTGAGCACCGATAAGCGAGTCGGGAATTTGAACTAAAGCTGCCAAAGCTTATGGAATTAACAAAAGCATCCACCTGTATGAGATTTTCCTACTACGGGAGTAAGTCAACCAACAAGCGGCGCCAGTTACATTCGGACCAAATACAAGATAATGCCATAACATGGAAAATGAAGACACAAATTAATTCTAATGTAACTCCGAGGCATCACATTAATTCTTATGTATGATACTTCATCATGATGCATGCTAACTATATGTTTCAGCACTTAGGTTGAAAGCACACGCATCCCTACGAGACGCTGACTTGGACTTTTTTAATTTGTACAGGGTTTCTGTTTTAGATACTCTTAGCATCCTCAACCTATGAACAGAAGTCAAACCTGAAGTATCATCAAGTTCAATTATCAACCATAATGTGCCCAATACTTGCAACTTTCCATTTGCATTAATAGGGTTTATGGACAGTAATGAAGTGTTATAGTTCTAATTTTCATACAACGGAAGCAGCCTAGTACAGTATGATGCTACTTACTGGATAATCAACAAAAAAAATCATCCGATGGTCACAATTGATGCTTCAAGAGCAATGATTTGTATGTGTACACATATTAATTAAAACTTTCAGTCGCTTGAGCCTTTTTTTGCTGGTTCAGTATAAAATCATACCCCATATGCTAAGCGAACAGGCAATTTGCTGCATGATTTAAGGAGACAAAGATCGAATAACCTTTAGTCAATATAATCTAATCATATTATACATTTTAGTTGACTATACCAACCTACCATATATAGCCAAAAACCGAGCCAATGGAAAGTCTTAACATACCATATTCCAGATTCATGTGTTCCATATTATCAATTAGCACCAGGTGACAAGGAGAAAATGTCATCAAATATGTTAAATCTTATATTGGATCATTTCCCAAGAGCTTAAGTTTCCGGATTAGGATCATATCTTTAAGATGGTATGTAATTAAGTTATGAGTTCGGATCATATCTTTAGGATCATAATTAGGTCATATGTTCAAAACTTTCAGTCACTTTAGTATCGTTAGCTCGCACGTCAAGTCATTGCCTAAGAGACACCCAATCATATCTTTAAGAAAATACATAGCATACAACAAACATTGTCTATTTATAAACTAGATTTTCCCTTCTTAATTTCTTTTTGCTGAAAATTATTTCCGTTATGCTTCAAATGTGAGAACTGAAGTAAACATCAAATATGGGAATTGAAGTAAACAACAACCACGAGCATATATGCAAAATCTTAGCAGTAAACATCAAATCTAGTACTTTTAAAGGAACATCCAAGTACATGTTCGGAAATATATTTAGGGTTTGCGAATTGAAACAGAAAGTAAAGCAGAGATGAAGTAGAGAAAACTAAGACTAAAATAAGGTCGAAAAATGAGACCTAGCATGGATGATCTTGACGCTGGGCTTCATGTTCGGCCGCGACCAGTTGTAGGCGATCGAACTCCCGATTCCCGTCAGCCAAAGGCACCCTTTTGAGTCCACAAGGAAAAGGGGGAAAACAAAGATTGTCAAAGAACAACCCAAAACCCTCTCAAAACAAAGAAATCTGGACTCACCGACGGCCCGAAGCTTGTGCTCGACGACCCACTTTCTCATCGACTCCATGGTGGTCGGTTTCTCTGCCATTTGCAACTAGATATCTGTCTTCGCTTCTTTTTCTTCTCCTCACGCTGCTACTTTGGTCGACTTAAGGCGGGATTTTATAGGCGGCGACGAGGACGAAGGAACGAAAGAGAGTACGCCTTTGACGGCAGCCCATTCGTCATTCATTTTAAATTGTCACACAATTCCATCCGTCGGTGAAAGGGCACAAGGACAGTTAAGGTGTCAACAAGTGACTGGTGGGTAGGGTCTTCTTTGTAATGATTGCTGCATCGGATCCATTTCTGATATGGCTCGGCGAGGTCGCAAACCGCGGGCTTCAACTCGCTGATGGGTTGAGAAACCACCTGGTGATGACTCGGTCACCGTACAGTGTCGGATTCTAGTCAATCGGCATATTGGACCGGACAATGACCACAAGATCCGATCCGACATCCGATCGATCCATCATGAAAACGCCTCATTTCAAACCTGATCAGTACGTCTCGAGTAAGTTTCGATACGGATCGTGGGGTGAACAAGTCAACATAACGAAGGTTAAAATTTTCAAATGAGAAGCTTGGAACTCATGGTTTATCAGATCCGAGAGTACCTCATTGGATCCGATATGATCCGCACATCCTAAAACCACGGACTTCTGATAGTAGTACGACCGTACTTGCTATCGAACAGCCATTGTTATCTGATGCCACTTTAACAAGGATAAATCTTAGATGCAAATAGAACAGTGAACAATTCTGCAATATGATGCAAATAACAAGGAAAATTTTTATGCATTATCGCGTGTAACAGCTGCCAACATCCTGCGATAGGATGTGTAAGATCAATGATGATCATCCGGGTATAAACATAATCCAGTGTCTTTCTTAAAACACAGGAACCAAAATTTTCACACTTCTCTTGTGTTCAGAGATGAACACATCATCTATCCTGCGGGGAAAAGTCACAGAGCTATGTCATTTTGCCCTGGTGATTTATTTATATGACAAAAGACAGGGGCTTGTTACAGCAAATGTAAGAATGAATGAGCATCCTAATCCTGCGTCGAGATTGCATGGGCTTGCAAAAACTCACCTGATGCACCAAAACCTAAGTTGGATAAAAGGGCAAAAGAAATTGCTGTATGGAACCAATAAACCAATCAATTATGGATGTTCCTCAAGGGAGTAGGGACTCCAACCATCGTGAGGTGTACTCATATGAGACAAATGTGACAGCACTAGCTGGAGCAGATTTTATTAATGAGGGGAAGATGCCTTTGTAGAGACCATGCCAACCTTCGGAACGTAGGATCTGTTGTAGGGCATGGTACATATTCTTGTATCTGTGGTTCTCTACTCGTGCCCCATACTTCGGATGTCTCTGTAGACCTTCAATCTGCAAGGCAAGAGCAAGTTTATTGTTGTTTTCAACCTAAAGTTGAACATGTATAGTAGCAATGGAATAAATAATACACATTGGGAAGACTCTTATTAGAATGTTCATGCCATTGAAAGATGACCCCAATTATTTGAATGTGCAATGACACCTGAGATTCTACTTGATTTAGATGACCATTTGAGATTGATAAGTAGAACCATCTTCGTATCTATTTTGAATCGATTAACAGCTCCACCAAATCAAGGTCTACTTTGAAGTGCACGTGGCAGTCTTGGGAACAAATGCTTCAAACACCCGCAATATTTAATCCTAGGCAGCAGGTATTCCAATTTAACACGTTAAACCGATATAGATTGCCACAGAAAAAAGAGAACCTGTTTGGAAAGCAGGGAAGTCTTCACTCATTAGTTTTGACTAAAAGGATCATGTGAGAAAATTATAAAAACTAATGTCAAAAGTGACATCCCTTATTTACTGATCCATACTGGTCCATAGGAATCAGTTAAAGTAGTAGCTCAATTTCACCAGGACAGGGCCATACCAACCAGTATTTACTGATCCATACCAACCTGTATTTATTGATTTGGGTACAAATTGGAACGCAGACCGTCCCATTTTGGGGATCTGATCCCCATTTTATTAATGTCAGATCATTGATTTGTTTCCTTTTTTCTGGTCTGCCACTGGCTGGCCATCACTAACCGCCTGCCACATGCTTTATCTCCGATGCTTCTTTTCGTCTTCCACAACTGCCTGCTTTTCCTCCTAGTTCTTCCTTTTCTTCACTGATCTTTCTTTTTTTTCCTTCTTTGTTCTCCCAAAACCTTCCTCCCTAGTAGAATGGTACCATGGTACATGCCAACATACGGTGTCAGTATGCCGGCATGGACCACACCCGTACCAGTCTGATCCTGGGACTGGTACAGAGCATATATCAAAATTTTCTTTCCTTATTCTAAACTATTGTCCATTGATATTGAAGGATCTAGATTGGATGTACAAACTACAAAGTACTTTTTTTAAGTCATCCTGCATTACCTAATGGTGTGATTCATGAAAGTTACCTGGAATCTCTTTTTGACCACATCAAGAGGGTGACATATGACTTTGGCGCATGCTCCAGCTGCCAACCCACATAGAAATAACTGGAAGCTAGAAAGAGAGTCATCTTGCCTCACTGGGCTAATATTGGAAAATCTGTATCTATTCCATGCCTGTATGTAGGAAAAATCACAATTCTGATTATGATCATATGATGAAAGGCTGGCAGATATAAAGTAAAGTAACAGTTACACAATCTTAAATGAATTGATGTATCATTTAAATTTATGCTTTAACCTACCAAGATATATAAATATAATAGACACTAGAGTGGTTAACCCAAATTCTTAAACAGAACATGCCAGCAGAACTAACATATAGATAAATGTATAAATATTTATATACATACATTCATACTTTTATATCTGCATGTGTATGATATGTGTGTTTAGATGGTAGAATACCTATTTGGAATAACAGTGTTGTTTCATTCACTACTTGTACAATCTAATATCTAATATGAATTTAGATGGTAGAATTTGTGCATTCCAATTTGCAAAGTATTTTAAGATACCAGGTACGCAAAACTTTTTTATGATAAAAAAATTCTCAAAGCTGAAAAGACATTAATTCTTAGCTTTGATGGAATGGTACATATGCACAAGATGTATGCAATTGCATAAATAGAACTACCAAATTAGTTATCTGATATTTCCACTGATAGAATATAATATTTCCAGTCCAGATGTTGCAGTGTGTACAGGTTGCTATTAGTACAATTAGATTATGGTTAAGTTCCTGTTCCATCAATTTATGCCAGTTCAATTGTAACAAACACCATTGATAGTAGCTATAATGCAACACTTGCTACATACTATCAACCTTTTCAACGAAGTAAAAAAGAAAACACAGAATTTTCAAAGTTTACCATCATCCATCTCTTGAAAGTGTCAAATGATCCAATCTGCAGGCCGGCATAAGGAATAATTTCAACAAGTGTAGGTGATAATCCGGCATATAATCCCCGTATACCACGAATTCTGATTATGTCAAGAAAAGCAGATCTCATGGTGGAATAGACCTACATACCATCATAAGATCTCACAGTCACCACCCAGACTCACAATGCATTCAGTGCTTAAATTGCAATGATTCAAGAAAATCTCAACTTTAATTAGTGTAGAAAACTTCACTATCATTGAATATATTGGATTCATTTATAGACACAGGATAAACTTTTCCTCAGAAAAAAACTGATTGAATAGACATTCCATGATGTACTGATACAATTATAAAAGGAAGTCCCAGTTGCAGACTTTCTAGACTAAATAGTAGCTGACCGCTGGACCAGCAGAGACAAAACAATTGGTTAGATTATAGCGAAGAAGAAAAGCATGGAAGTCCGACAGAGTCAACAGTATCCAGAAGATACTAAATAGTTGCATTTATAACAATCCAGATTTGAAGCGATGGTAGAATTTAGATAGTGCTACTTCTAAAAGGGTAGACAGAGGATCTAGTATCCCAATGGCAGTTGTGACTTTCATAATGTGCGCTAGAGTTTAAAAAATAATTGATTTTGATGATGTGGAACAAGCTAAGTAGTATGTCTGAAGTACCTCCTACCTAAACATCTTTTGAAGCTATTAGTTGCGATGACTAGATACAAGAAAATAAAGGTTTAACATTTTTGTTACCCAATGTTTTCACTAAGCACTTGTCCACGCGCCTAAGCGAGATGAGGCCTAAGGGCCTCATAACAAATCCGAGCGAGGCGATTCAATGAGGCACCACTCAAGAATGCACCTCAGTCGAGGCACTGGGCGACTCAAGCATGCGCCTAAACCAAATAAAGCAAGGATTCGATTAGACTTTGATTGGGTTCAATCAATTGGAATTAAAGTTGGCTCAACCGAACTAACTAATCAACAACTTACTCCCTCTCACTTTTGTGCCTAGCTCTTTTGAAAACAATAATGCAACTAGCTAGAATTATTTATGCAATAACTTTGTCAAAAGCGCTAGGCTAAGCTCTATAAGTAGGGTTGTCAATGGAGTGAGGCAAGGCAAGGAATGCTTCTCCCGTCCCCATCCTCGTCTCATCCCCTACTCCCACCCCATTCCCCATTCAGATTGGGTGGGGACAGGGATCGGGAATCCCCACTAAAGGCAGGGAACCCACGAGTTCTCCACATTCTCCTAATTAATTCAAACTAATTCACAATTATAAATAATAATAATTGTTGAATGTTGAATCCATTCCTTCGACACAAGCCAAGGGAGGGGGTGTTACTATTGAATATTGAGATTGTTCTATCTAGTTCAATCGAACCAAATAGCTCACAAATAACTCGCAATCGACTTAACCAAGGTTCAACCTAATCTGATTTGAATTAGACGCACCAAGCATCCGGGCCTAGCATCGAGGCCCATATATTGATGGAGTGGGGACGGGGTGGGGCTACTCTACCCCAAGGTCCGTCATACCGTATCGTACCGGAGTTTCGACCCGGGCTCGGTACGGTACGATACCGGCATACCGGGCGGTACATCAGGGCGTACCGAGCGGTACACCCTGGTGTACCGATACTGTAGCACTGCTGCAATATAGCACTGTAGCAGTGCTACAGTACTGTACTGTAGCACTGTAGCGGTACCGGGTGGTCCACGTACCGAGTACCTGGCGGACCGGTACGGGCGGTACACTTCGGTACGGCAGACACTGCTCTACCCATTACCATCCCATATCTGCACGGATAATAGAAAATGCTCCCATCCTTGCTTATTCTCCACATCCCCACCCCATTAGGAGCAGGTTCCCATAGGTACAGGTACTTGCGGGAATAACTGACATCTCTATCTATAAGATGTCAAGGTCCATCATTAAAACAAGAACTTCAATCAAAACCTCTGTTTTATATCATTGCATATGCAAAATGATTACCACGAAACAAAAGTTACATGTATCTATCCATTTATAGAGCACTTAATTAGAAAAAATAAATAATTAAATTAGTTCAAGAGCTCTAATGATCATTAGTAGGCCAACCTAAGTAGGGGACACTCGGACCTAAACTCACCTCGTTTGAGCACATTTAAACACCTCTTGACATCATTATTTTATATGCAATTTAGCATAAGAAGGATTAGCATGGCCATCCATACCGGGCAATGCACCATCTATAGTTACTCCTTGGAAAGGTCAATGCCACCATGAAGACCGGTGCGTAGGCTCGTTGTTTATTGTACTATACCTGACGCTTAATCAATAGCATAGATAGTATAGCATAATAGTGTTTAAGCTAGTTAAGACCAGAACATGTCCATGATATCAATACATGAAACTATGTGCCAAGTTCATATTTAACTGAATGGAGTTCCTGGGTGTAGAACGATAATTAGCTGAAAAGCTAAATGATTACATAAATGAATCTATTTCACCATTCACCATGCATGGAATGAAAGCCACAAGTTGTCACATCCAAGTCCATGTCAGCACATGCTGAACTCATGCTCAAGTAAAAGGCCATAAGGCATGTTCATCTTTCTTATGAAATTTTAAGATGTGCATGAATTTCACCCTTTTTGTATAAAGATACACGTGTACTCAATGTGAATTAAATAATTTTAGGGTATCTAGAATAAGTGATCATGGGATACCACTAAGGTCAAGAACACCTTTTCAGGTGAAGTTAAATTAGCAACTTCCTTCGTGACGAGTACCAATGCAAATATATTAGCCAGCATTGCAACTAATGGAGGCAATAAAATCCATTTTTTTATACTTTAATAGTTCAGATAATGGCAGTTTCAACTTTCAAGACTAAGGATCTTTACAGCTGGTAAAATATAATAGAGGACATGGTGTTAGAACTACAAATTAAAGGCTGGATATTTAACTTATACTTCAGATATCCAAAAGCACAATGCAAATCAATATATACCTTCGGCTCACCCTGTGATGCTAAAATGGTTCTTAGAAGATCGAAAGGATATGATCCTATTGTGGCTACAAATCCTGCCAATGCCCCACTCAAGTAAGGCAAATAAGGACTCAACTTCAAGTGATCCTCTGAAAAGGAACAATTAATCAGGTAAAGCATGCCAAATGAGAATACTAAAACAAAGCAGACAACCATGACTAAACTAATTGCACCAAATAATGCAAATAAGATTAATTGAAGTTCAATTATCACTACATAGAGATCCATAGAATATATGCTCAAAACAGAATAAATCAATAATCAACAGTCATAGATGCTGAAACATGCAGCATAAGTGTTCCCCAATATTCAGCAACATAAGTAGTGGTCATAAGAATTCCAAGAAAGGGTAAAAGCAACATAATTTACAAAAAAGACAAAATTAATGATATAATTACCAATATGGTCATAGGCATGTAACAAATTAGGTAACTAGAAAAGGAATCCTATGACCAGCATAGTTACATCTTCACATTCTATCCTTAAAATTATCAAAAGAAACAACAAAGAGATTAAGCAATATATCATATGATTAGATAAACTACAATGATATAAACTAGAGATTATCAGCGACAACCACACCAATTAATGCAAAACTAATAAATATAAGATGAAACATTCATTCAATAAGTCTTCAAAAATCATAATAACACCATGGTAATATAGATATTACTAAAGATTGAAATTTCGTAACGTACCGGAGTTTCGAGAATCGCTCGGTACGGTATGGTACTATATACCGAGCGAAATATTTCGGTATACCGCTCGAAATATATATATATATATATATATATAAGTAAAAAATATATATATTTTCGCCACGACATCACCTCTTCTCTCCGCGACGTCGGCTCTTCTTCCCGCGTGGATGAGAAGTCACCGACAGACGAGAAGGGAGAGCAGTGCAGGTACTCCTCTTCTTCTCCCTTTTCTTTCTTTCCCTTCTCTCTTTTCTTTCTTCTCCCTCAGTCGCCCCTCTTCTTTCTTCTCCTTCGGTCACTGCCAATTTAAAATGGGACGAAAACAATCCAATCGACGGTACTGCCCAATAGCGGGCGGTCTGTGTACCAGTCTGCTAGCGAACTGTTACGTACCACCTGATACGAGCAGTATCATTCAAAATTAAAGACCTTGGATATTACAATGACTAGCAGATAACAAATCCACGAAATAAAATTTGAAACAAATGCCAAGACTATTTCAAACAATGAGGATTTTGGAACAAATAACAATCTTAACTATAGTTCAAAATAATGTTCAATTGAGTACTCTAAACCAAGGTTCGCAATACCGTACCGTACCAGTATTTCGACCTGGGCTCGGTACCGGTACGGTACGGTATACCGAGCGGTACACCCAGGTGTACTGAGCAGTACACTCAAATGTGCCGAGCACTGTAGCACTACAATCTATATCTCGGGTGTGCCGAGCGCTACAGTGCACTGCTACAGTGTTACAATGCTCTCGGACCGGTAACAGGCGGTCCGCGTACCGGCAACTGGTCGGACCGGTACGTACCACCCATACCGGGCGGTACAATTCGGTACTGGAGACCCTGCTCTAAACTCCATTCAACAAAGTCCAAAACATCAAAGCCATGAACAGTAAAGATCTATCATTGACTCCAAGACTTTGAGATATTCTACAAGCAATGTTCTTGACCTAGTTAAATTCATGTCTAATGAATTTACAATACCACAATATCTTACCCATTGTAGTAAAAACTTAACTAAGTTATTTATGTAATAATTTGGAATTACTGAATTAGAATAATGGAATAACAAACCCTAACCTCAATGTAACACAAACCAAACTAAGTTACACACCCCACATCTGCATCCATGCAACAACCTATAATCTACCACATTCTAGGTTATATGGGTAATAAAGCATCAAAACGTTAGGGAGATACTAATGAATATATATATATATATAGTTAAAATTGAACGAAACAGAACAGAACAAATAAGCACATACGAATCTTTAAGCAGAAAATCAATAACCTCTCCCAAGAATTACATACCTGCCTTGGATGAACCTGCTGCAATAGTTTTCAATTTGTGCAGTACTGTGAATTGTATAGCAGTATAAGGCATGTACAATAGCAGAGCTGGAACATTCCCTCTCCAAAAGCCCTGTTTCATGAGACTATTCCAATGAAACCAGAACAAAACAACAATAACTCTCTTCAAATGTAAAAAAAATTGGGGCTACTTCAGAATGTTTCCCTTAATGTATTATGTTGTCTTAGACTTCTAATACTCTTTATAGGGAAAAATAACATTAATTGCATTAAAACTTTAAAAGATGCAAAAATATATGAAGAAATTTGACACAGGAGTGTCTAATTAACTACAATATGATCATATGAACATTGATTATGATATGGTATTTTTTTCAACCAACAATAATGCCTTATAATCTTTAACTCAGCCTACTCAAATATGACAGCTCATCAGCATATTCCCTGCACAAAGTTAAAGCTATTTCAAAGTGCTTTTCTTCATGACAAAGGAATGCATTACAGGAGTTGGTTAGCAGCTGTGAACATTTATTCATGACCAAGGAATGCATTAAAGGAGTTGGTTAGCAGCTGTAAACACTTAATTTCAAATTTCCCTATGCATGAAGGGTTGTTTCATGCACTAGTATTTATTTTGGTGTTTAGGACTTAGAAAAAACTTTAGAAACTGATGATATTTTGCAGAAGCTCTCTTGGAGTTCTCGCTTAAACTCTGTATCTCTTGGATGCTTCCTTGAGTGGTAAGTCTTTTATTTTCAGTTCTGTATCCTTATTTAATTTCCTTAGGGTGATGAACTTTCTGTTTCCCCTTGTGATTTTGAACTAGGTGGTGAGCTGTTTTTCGATTTTATTGAGTTCATATATTTTCCATCGAAAAAACTGTATTATCAGTTTTCTTTCGAGTTCTATTATACTTTACCCCCATTCTGCATCATGCCGGTATCAGTTTGGTATCAGTCATCAGAGCTAAAGGCTAGAGATCATGACAAGGCGGAATGGAAAAGATATAGTTGGTGAAGGTAACGACCATGAAGAAGATGCCGAGTCGTTGAGGCTGCAACTAGGAAGATTGCTGCGTAGTCTACAAGAAAAGAATGAAATAATCGAAGAACTTCAAAGTAGACAAAACCAGCATGAAAATGATGTCCATGAATATACTTCTGATAAAGATACACCTCCTCTCCCAAGGGAGTCGAGAAGATGTCGGACAAGAAATAGAGTCCAAGACGAGTGATAGAATAAATATAACCCCAGATTGAAGATTCTAGAGTTTGAAGGTAAAATAAATGTTGATGACTTTATCGATTGGCTTAATACAGTAGAAAGAATTTTCGATTTTCATGAACCACCAAAACAAAAGAAGGTCAAACTTGTGGCACTAAAACTTAGACGGAATATATCTTTTTGGTGGGAAAATCTGAAGAAACAAAGAGAACGTGAGAGGAGGAGTAAGATCGTGACATGGGAAAACATAAAAAGGGTACTGAAGAGAAAATATTTACCTAACAATTATCGGCAAGAGATCTTTCTCAAAATCCATGATTTTAAACAAAAAGATCTTAGTGTGGAAGAGTACATTGCAGAATTCAATAACCTAATGTTAAAAGGAGAGCTTGTGAAACCAAAAGAGCAAACCATTGCAAGATTTATAGGAGGTCTGAAGTATGAGATTACTAAAGTTGTTCAACTACAGCCATATTGGTCTTTAAATAATGTGAGTAAGCTGACATTAAAAGTTGAAAAGCAACAGAAGTTTGAAAAGAGTTCTCGGTATGGCTCAAAAGAAGGCTATACAAAAGTAGGAAGTTCCAAGCCTACTATTCACAGCAATGTGATATTGAAAGTGCAAGAAAAGGGTGAAGAATCTGCTGGGAGCAAACAAAACACCTAATTCTTCTACCCCAAGTGGTCGAAAATGCTTCAAATGTCATGGTTTTGGGCATATTACTTCAGATTGTCCAAATATGAGGATTATAACTTTGGTTGAAGATCATAGTGATGGAGGAAAAGATAAAGCTGACGACGAACCGAAATACGATGATGATGAGGAAGAGATTACTTATGCAGATCATGGTTTATCTATTGTATTGCAACATAGCTTACAAGTGTCTTATATGGCCGAAGATGAAAGTTAGGTGAGAAAAAACGTGTTTCACACTAAATGCACTTCTCTTGGCAAGGTGTGCTTGGTGATCATCGACAGCGGCAGTTTTGAGAATGTGGTATCTTGGAGACGATGCAAAAGCTAAAGTTGGATACAATCCCTCATCCACATCCGTATCAATTATGTTGATTGCAAAAAGGAAATGACATCAAGGTAACTAAAAGATGTTTAGTTTCGTTTTCTATTGACAAATATTATAAAGACGAAATATGGTGTGATGTTGCTCCAATGGATGCTTGTCAGTTGCTGTTGGGAAGACCTTGACATTATGATAAAAGGGTGTTGTATGACGGTTATAAACATATTTATTCTTTTAAGGTGAATGAAAAGAAGATTGTCTTAGCTCCATTACAACCTTCCGAAATCAGTGCACCAAAAAAGGAAGTTAGTGCTTTTATGTCTTATGGTGAATGCAAATGTGAATTAGACAAGGGTGGTCATGTTTTGGCCCTAATGGTAGTAGAGGAGAACGAACAACATAAGGAGACACCGACAATCATAAAACCAATCCTCGAGGAATTTCAATATGTTATACCGGAAGATATTCCACCTTTGAGAGGCATTCAACATAACATTGATCTTATTCCGGGGGCAGTTCTACCTAATAAGGTAACGTACAGAATGAGTCCCAAGGAGCATGAAGAACTTCAAAGGCAAGTTGAAGAATTAGTAAAAAAGGGTTAATTCGGGAGAGCATGAGTCCTTGTGTGGTTCCAACCTTGTTGGCGCCTAAGAAGGATGGTTCTTGGAGAATGTGTGTGGACAGTCGTACTATCAACAAAATCACAGTGGATTATCGTTTTCCCATTCCAAGGTTAGATGATTTACTTGATCAATTATGTGGTGCTTCTATTTTCTCTAAAATTGATTTGAGGAGTGGTTATCAAAAATAAGAATGAGGCCTGGAGATGAGTGGAAAACAATATTTAAAACTAGAGAAGGCTTATATGAATGGTTAGTTACGTCATTTGGGCTATCTAATGCTCCTAACACTTTTATGAGATTTATGAATCACATACTTAAGTCATGCATTAGAATATTTGTTGTAGTTTACTTTGATGATATATTAGTGTATAGCAAGAGCATAGTTTACTTTGATGATATATTGGTGTATAGCAAGAGCGAAGAGGAGCATATGAATCATATAAAAGAAGTCTTTCTTATTTTGAGACAGCAAAAGCTTTATGCTAATCTAACGAAGTGTGATTTCTTTACATCTAGTGTTGTGATTTTGGGGTATATTGTTTCAAAAGATGGAATCGTGATGGATCAAAGTAAGGTAGAAGGTATTCTCAGTTGGCCAACACCTGTTTCATTGCATAATGTGAGGAGTTTCCATGGCTTAACTTCTTTTTACAAAAGATTTATCAAGAATTTCAGCTCTATTGTCGCTCCAATCACCGAATGTCTAAAATGTGATAAATTCAAATGGACTAATGAGGCTAATGATGCTTTTGAGCTTTTAAAAAGAAAGGTGACCAAAGCTCTTATCTTAGTTCTACCAAATTTTGATAATGTGTTTGAGATTGAATTTAATGCATCTAATGTGGGAATTGATTCTGTTTTGAGTCAAGACAGAAAGGCGATTGCATTTTTTAGTGAGAATCTGAATGATACAAGAAGAAAATATTCAACCTATGATAAGGAGTTCTATGTCATATATCGAGCTTTATCTCATTGGAGTCAGTACCTTCTTGCCAAGCCATTTGTGCTATATTCAGATCATGAAGCATTAAAGTTCATAAATCACCAACACAAGCTAAACAAGAGACATGCAGCTTGGGTAGAGTTTTTGCAATCTTATAACTTTACAATTAAGCACAAATCTGGTGTTCAAAATGTTATTGCTGACGCATTGAGCAGAAAGCATTTTTTATTATCAACAATGGAAGTCAAAGTTGTTGGATTTGAGACATTCAAAGATCTCTATGAGAATGATGTGGATTTCGACTCAATATGACAGAATTGCAAATCAGGTTCCTTCCAACAATTTTCTATCCTTGATGATTTTCTTTTTCGAGCTAATGCTTTATGTGTTCCATCTTGTTCTTTGAGACAAGTAATTCTAGCTGAAGCTCATGATGGTGCTTTGGGTGGACATTTCGGTAGAGATAAAACTTTAGCTCTTATTCAATCAAACTTTTATTGGCCAAAGATGTTTAGAGATATGGAAAGATATGTAAAGCAATGCCGAGTGTGTCATTTGGCAAAAACAAGAAGTCAAAATTCTGGATTGTACACTCCATTGCCTGTGCCAAATGCTCCATGGGAGGAAGTGAGTCTTGATTTCGTTTTGGACCTGCCAAGAACTCAAAGAAACAAGGATTCTATCATGGTTGTTGTTGATAGATTTTCAAAAATGTCTCACTTTGTTCCTTGCAATAAATCAAATGATGCATCTCATATTGTTGATTTGTATTTTAAGGAGATTGTTAAATTGCATGGTATTCCAAGAACTATGATGTCTGATCGAGATTCAAATTTTATTAGTCAGTTTTAGAGAACTCTTTGGAGGAAGCTGGGTACTTCTTTGAATTTCAGCAGCTCGCATCATCCACAAACCGATGGGCAAACTGAGGTAACGAACAAAAACTTAGGAAATTTGCTTAGAAGCTATGTTAGCAAGAATATTAAGCAGTGGGATATCATTCTTCCACAAATTGAGTTTGCCTACAATCGTTCTATCCATCATAGTATCGGTAAGAGTCCTTTTGAGGTTGTTTATGGTGCTAATCCTGCTAGTCCTTTAGACTTAATCCCTCATTCTACAACAAAGCAATTTAGTGGAGATGCTGATGAAAGAGCTAAGCAGATAAAGAAACTACATGAGGGTGTGAAAGCAACCATTGAGAAGCAAAATGAGAGATACATGCATGCTGCCAACAAACACAGAAAACATATGGAGTTTAATTCAGGTGATTTGGTCTGGATTCATCTAAGGAAGGAGAGGTTTCCACCGGGCAAATTTGAAAAACTAAAACCAAAGGCTGATGGTCCATTCAAGGTGCTTAAGAGAATTGGCAAAATTGCTTATGAGATTGAGCTACCTGAAGATTACGGAGTATCCCTAACATTTAATGTGGCTGATTTAAGTCCTTTTTATAATCATGTTGATGAATTAAACAAGGACTTGAGGACAAGTCTTTTTTAACCAGGGGAGATTGACACGGGAGTGTCTAATTTACTACAATCTGATCATATGAACATTGATTATGATATGTTATTTTTTTCAACCAACAATGATGCCTCATAATCTTCAACTCAGCCCACTCAAATATGACAACTCATCAACATATGCCCTGCACAAAGTTAAAGTTGTTTCAATGTACTTTTCTTCATGACAAAGGAATGCATTAAAGGAGTTGGTTAGCAGCTGTGAACATTTCTTCATGACCAAGGAATGCATTAAAGGAGTTGGCTAGCAGCTGTAAACACTTAATTTCGAAATTCCCTATGCATGAAGGGTTGTTTCATGCACTAGTATTTATTTTGGTGTTTAGGACTTAGAAAAAACTTTAGAAACTGATGATATTTTGCAGAAGCTCTCTTGAAGTTCTCACTTAAACTCTGTATCTCTTGGATGCTTCCTTGAGTGGTGAGTCTTTTATTTTCAATTCTGTATCCTTGTTTAGTTTCCTTTGGGTGGTGAACTTTCTGTATCCCTTTGTGATTTTGAACTAAGTGGTGAGCTGTTTTTCGATTTTATTGAATTTGTACATTTTCCATCCAAAAAAAATGTACAATCGGTTTTCTTTCGAGTTCTATTCTATTTTACCCCCATTCAGCATCACGCCGGTATCAAAATTCAAAGCAAAAAATGTGCACAATTTATAAAGGAAACAGTAAGCATTCTTGGTTTTTCCACCATTAGCCAATCAACTATTTTAATTTTTCTTTTCTTTTATTTATGGATCCAAGAAGAATAAGTATTGTCGATCTGTTTCTGTGTGCACCAAATTTTGTGTTAAAATGGCAGTGGGATTTCAATTAGTGTTCTTTTTTGAATTGGACCTCATACCTTGCAATATCAATTTATTCCAATATGATATGCCCAATCTGTGCCGATGTCAATTGTAGATGGATCCAATTTTTGCTGATTTCTCAGCCTTGTAACCAAAAATTTGTTAAAATCAGATAGAATCAATCAAACTCAATCAGAATTGGATGTTTTTAGCCGATTTTAAATTATTTGATAGCCTTTAAAAAAGCAAAAGAAGAGGAGAGGAGTGAAGGGAAGGGGAAGTATAAGAATGTAGTTAAACCAGAAGAAAATTAAAAAAAAGGAAAACATCCTAGTTACTACAACCATGAGTATGACTTTGTTATTCAGTACAACTTGTCATCTTGCTAAATGATATAAAGTCACATTTTATATCAGTAATTAGACCATATATGTATCTTGTTTGTTAATTTAATAGTAATTGGCACATCATAAATTCCATTTGTGTTATATCAATTACAAGTGCACTTTGCCATAATTTCATATAATTGCATATCAAATTGCGATAATATGCTTAACCACTAAGATATGTTATGCCATAATCCATAGAATTGGATTATACTGCTTGAAATCTATCTAGTTAATTAATTTTTATATTTTTAAGGTCCACTTTATTTTCTACAATTTAGATAAAGATGAGCTAGTGGCATATCGATCTATATATGCATACTAAATATGCATAATGTGGTGACCCAGCCACTAACACAGCTCTCACTTTCTTAAACTAATTTAATATCATCTGAAAATGAGAAAAGGACGGGAGACGTTTAAGGGGGAAGAGAAGAGGAAATTGAGAAAAAATATAGAGAATCTTTGTTTATTTATTCACATGAATCAGAAGCATCTTCGTGAATCTATTTGAATTATTTTTGCACATAAATAATTGAAAGAGCTATTATTCTTTATTTTTTTTACAAACCTCCATATATTCTTTTTAAGCCAGTATTCCAGGGAAGTCCTTACACTTATCCAAATGAAGATTTTACTGAAATTTCATGAAAAAATGACTTGACCTGAACAGAATATGATACACCTTTTCATTTTTACCTCATACACCCCCAAACTCCATTTTCCTTCCTCTTTCACGTTAAGAACTTAAACATGACAGTCTCCACAAGTGCATTTCCAAGACAGTGAATTTGGAGTAAGGACACATGATCTTTAGGAGCATTTCCAGCGATAAGCTCAGAGAGCTACGAGATAGATTCTAATTTCATAATATAAATGGAATACTTGCATGCAGAATCTGATTTGACCATGATCTCTGCAATCCAGGAATAGAATGAAAGACATCAGTCTTTTTTAAAGCCATGGCTACCAGATCATCCAACACCTTGAGAGGATTGGTGATGGTAGAAAAATACGTCAAAAAATCAAGGATACATGCATCTAAGTCAGATCATATTTAAACTTCAAAGCCATACAAATAAGTCATATTTTCATATTATTTTCTTGATAAAATTAAAGGACATACTTAAAAAATATTGGTGATGAAAGAGAGAAATTATAAAGAAAAAAAAAACAAGAATCACATTGTCTACAGAAATTCATACCGTCAAACCTTCCTCTCGTAAAATGACTTTAGAAGATTGCAAAATTCCAGTATATTTTGAGGACCCATATGAATCCCTATGTAGTAGTGCCCATGAGGATGTTGGCTCTAACTGAACCTGAAAATCAGCTACTAAAGAATTTATTAGTTATGCTCGAGCATAGAACAAGATCCAGAAACATGAAAGTTAATCTTTCTACCTTAAATAGTGAACAAGGAATATGAAAGAAAACACTCTTTGAATTATAGATATATCTAATTCAAACAAACAAGGACTACTTCATTCTCAAAGGAAAAGCATTACATTCAGTTGTAACTATTGAAAACAATTATTGCACTCAAAAGAAGAAAACGATTTTATTAGTGTAAAATGTCTTCCACATGATTGCTATGCAGTAAGGAGGCAGGATGCTTTTAAAAATTGAAAGAAAAGGCTCTTATGAGTTACGTTACTATATTTTATGCGTAAAATAAGGTCTTCCCATCCAAAATCTAGAGCATTTCCTCTAATAAGCTTTGGCTGCCTTAAACTTACAGCAGGAGCAAATTGAGTGGAAACAACATAATAGCTTTAATACAAAACTTCTTATATTAATTATAAGGTAGAAAAGCAAAGTACTTGGATAGACAACAACCTAATGGATTAGCGAAAGTGTGGAATACCAGACCTAAACACCTTATTGACCTATAAAGTAGTATAACCTATAAAGTAGTATAGGCTATCAGCTGCTAATATAAATACAAACAAAAAATAAATTATAATTTAAATATCCCCATTCTCAAGGAAAAGTTTAAGTGATGCAATTAGGCTCTCAACTTTATATTCACATTGTGGTTATGCAAGTATAAGAGAGACGTCTTCACACGTACAAAGTGAAGTAATGATTTTTATGGAGTCTCATTTTCAATAATGACTGGGAGGGCCATCAATATAGCAACAAGAAAGAACAAATATTACCAATAAGCAAGTGAAACAAAATGTTTCTGTCTGGACGATGCATCACCGTTAATAATTTCTTCATTTATTTCAAGCTTCAATGTGTTAATCAATGAATCAAAGTACACAGGAACTCTTTTCCTTCCAATATGCAGCAAGCATCCACTTAATCTACAGACCAAAAAATAAGCTAATTCCAAGGATCAAGTGGATTTACTCTTTTCTTTTCCAAACGAAGACCCCCACGAGACATTATGGCAAAACTAGGAGTCGGTCACATAATAGATATTGCCTTAGAATTCAGTAGGGCTAGCTTTCCACAAGGTATTGTACTTGATACAAAGTCTAGGAACATTTAGTCAATATAACAAAACAAAACCAATCCAATCATATAACCACTTTCTTGTGCCCTTTACTACGACCCTTAAACCTAAAGTACAAGACGCGCAAATTCTTTCGAACAGACAAAAGATCATCAAAAGAAAAATCGCTTCAAAGACAATAACTGGATTTATCCAACGAAACAGAGACGAACCTGGAACCTAATCTTGATAACGTCCAACGGGGAAGTCACCGTCCGGCTGATCCCACCAGAGATGGCTCCGGCCAGGGAATCGATCAGCCCCCGCCTCAGCGACCCCGGCTCGTCCATCCGCGAAGAGAAGGCTATCCCCCACGCAAGAGAGTCGGGTGTTCACGGAAAGAACAGATTGATGGAGCGCGTTGTTTTGGACCAATTCTCTGACTCGTTCCTTCTATGCCTCAGAATCATTATATATTAGAAAGTCAAATAAATTCCACAAAAGGGTGCCGTGTCGGTGCATATCTTTTGACGCATTAAATTGTCACGGCCGAAATTTTTATTTATTTATTTGGCAATTAAATCCATGATGAGTTGATTGAATGTTTCAGACGCATTATATATATATATATATATATCGCATAGATTTGAATATATAGTAAGTCGTGGGTTTATATTAAATTCGACATCCTAATGAATGACAAATCAGGAACAGTGAAAAGGTTAACATGGTCAACATTTAGTGTGCATTCATAATTCTTGAGTGAAATAAAGAAAAGAAAAATTAATATAATTTGGTATGAATGTTTATTATTGTTTATCCACTTCTTTATATCATTTTTTTGTGGCCACTTAAATAATGCAAAAACTATAGATAAATAGACACGTGGTTCAAAATCTTGATTTTACGGTTATATTCTTTTTTAAAAAAATAAAAAATAAGGAATATTTTCATATTCTTTGTTCTTTCTAAATAAAAATGGTTAAATAGACTTATAACCCCATAACTGATTTATATTTCACTTAATCTTCAAAATATGACAACATGTTTAAAGGTCATGCAACAAAAAATTTCAAAAGCTGCACAACATAATGAAACACTAAAGAACAATAAAAGCTGATACAAGAGAAATTCAAGAATCAAGGCAACCCTCAACTTAATGAAAAGAACTACTAAAGCATGCAGCATACATCCGATCATATATTTCTATGTTAAAATTATTTGGAAATATAATTTGTATTTTTAACACATGTAAAAGCATGATTTAGTCTCGTATTCTCAAGATTTTGACTTCATACTTCTAAGACCTTGTAATTGGCATCTCCAAAACTTGGACTACATATTTTCAAAGCTTTGAGTGACCATTTGTATTCTCTAGGCACAGGAAATTATTGTAGATGATTGCAACTGGAACAATTACATAATTTCACACTCTGTGTCAGAACTTTGTGATAAAATCGCAAATGTTCTCGGTGATTTCAGTGGGTTTTTCCTCGTTGATGAAATGGCCTACTTCTTTCATCACAACAACTTCATCGAGTAATGGCACATAATTCTTCAACCCACCCTTATGGATGAAGTCCTGGGCTCCAGGTGAGTGATAGGTTAGGTCCAGGTCTCCCACAATGAACTTTGCAGGCACTTTTATGCGTGCCCCAGTCCACGGTGCAGTAAGTTCCCAATTCCTAATCAGAATTTCAATCAGTAGATAGCAAAAGATGTTACTTCAATACTATTATAAAGGCACAAATGAAAACGAAGAACTGCATATCAATGTATGAGGACAATAAAATCACCAAAAATAGTTCTAGTAGGGAAGGTAAAAGAAATTTATTATCTATATTCTGAAGTTAACCTTGCATTCAAATTGTGGGTACAATGAAAATACAAGGCATCTTGATCATCAATTCAACAATAAGAATTTGGAGTCTAGGAAGTTTATTTTATCTAGACACTCAGTTAAAACTTTTGGTAAGAGGATGTATTAAGTGTGCAGCAGCTGTTCTGAAACTTGCTACTGGGAATACTGTGTTCACGGTGGAAAAAAGAGTTAAAGTTGGTCCTTTTTATCTAACAACTAGACCTATCAAAAATGAACATCCAAATTCAGATTTTGCATCTCCTACCAGATTCCCTCACCAAGCAACCGAGTAATATAACTTTTTTGACATGTCTACCAGAGGTTGATGAGATGAAAGCTAACAGTTAACACAGAATTTAGGGCTTGCTCAGATTTAAATTTCTTTAACCAATAAGGAGTACAAGTGTAAATTCGCAATGCAGCTTCTTTCTATGGGCTATTGATTATCTCTTTCTCGACATCAATTGCTTTATTATTTTTATTGCAACATACTTAAGTCTATTCATCAACCAGGTTGAAACTGCTCACATCTTCCAATTCTGCTATACAGAATCAAAGACCTACAACTGTTCTACCTGATGCAATGTGAAGTATTTCAAATGCATATGACAAGTGATTAACGAAGAAACAATTTAGTTTTCTAATACATGTTACAAAAATATAGCACTAACAAATAAATAGGGAACTAGGAATTTACGATGCTCTAAGTATTTCAATATAGCATAGAGCAGAAATCATGGCCAACTTACAAGTCTAAAGACCGATAGTAGTTCAAACCTCCTGTAAAACCAGCCTTCTCATATTTGCTTGTATAATAGTTGATGTCAACTTCAGATAGCCAAGAAGGCAAAGGAATCTTGGAATCAGAGCTACCCCACCCTTGATCCTCTGTAATATAAAGGGGACCTGGGTTGCGATATGTCAAAAACTTCTTGAGTACCCATGCAGTACCAAGGCGAGCAAATTCTGCTTCTATTTTTCCAGGTTCCTACAAATTGTATAAATTCATACAATGAGATTAACAACATTTTGATTTGCTTCTGAATTTAATGCAGGTCCAATGACATAAATGTAAGTTCTACAGAATAGCAAAAATGTGCACACTTTAATTTGTACACTGATTATCTAATTTGGTTTGGCGAGGAAAAAAATAACTAAAAGAAGTTACTTGAGAATGGAGCAAAGTGTCTAAAATCTAAGGTACGATCCAGGAACTACCAAATACCATCATGTCGATCCAAGGAAAAGATATTGAAGTGCAAAAATATATACATATCATGGAATATGGTTACTGGAGAAGAAACAGTTATCATTTGATGCTCTCTAATTTACAAGTACTTGTAAATACCACTCTGAACAATAGAATTTTGGTGAGGGAAACATCTGTTGTTTCTAATCACAGTGAAAAATCAACATAAGTCTTCACATATATCTACATGTTTTTGCACTCAGTTCTTCCTCTAGATACTTCAATAACAATTGAAAGGGCGAAAGCAGGTTTACTTTATAAGAAAACTATTAGTTTTTACAAAAACATTTCTCAGAAACTAGAAAAATAGAGTACTCCTGTAAATAGTTCTCCTGGAAAACTAGTTCCCTGATTTTTAAAATTTTACATAGACTAAAAGAATTACATATGCTCCAAGCCTCCAATTCTTTCTATACTAGACTTTTCATCATTATAATTACAATTGTTGTTGATACTTCTGTCACCATCTTCCCACCAACAATAGGACCGCTTTTACATTATTGTCATCACCACCATCGTCACTATCATGGATGTTACCTTCACTACCACCATCACCACAGTCAGTACTCAGTACCATCCCGTCGCCATTCAATTTTCACTATTTGTATTTTCACCACTACCATGGTGCTACACTATTACTGTTTGTTGTTGCCACAACCACCACACCACTTTATGTCCATCATTTTTGCTGCTAACACTGTCTTCAACATAACCAAAGTTGTTGCCATCATAAATTCTGTGGCTGCAACCAATATCATCCCACCACCAGCACCCTTCCTACCACCATAACAATTGCATTCACTATAGACGCCACCAGCACCACCACTAGGATCACATATTAGAATTATAGCATAATATAATAGAGGTCACCTTTATTGCCAAAGATTTTCGCAAGATTTCTATATTACTGACCTGAAGCATGGATGAATAGCAAGATGTCCTCAACAAACATACGAAAGATAAAGAGGCTAACCTCATTCCCAAACCCAAAGAGAATAATTAAATTGTTGGAATAGTATGCACTAACCCCATTTCCAAATTTGTTGTTGTGAATAGTAAGTACATTCATAAAGATGACTGCTGCAAACCGTATATACATCGATTTGTTGATAATGATCAGTTAGCTTTCTGTGAATAACCTCCAGCAACAGGGAGAACAAGATTTAAGAGGCATAAGTAATTCATTTTTGGAAACGAAAAAAGAAAAATGCAAGACCTTTAGGCTTAAGTCCTTCATATATGGAAAATCAATAAAATATGCAGGTGATTCATAACATGCAGCTGACTCAGTGATAAGGCTTTTTGTCAACATGATTGTAACATGCAGCCAATAATAAGCACATTATTGTGTAGGAAACAAAAACTTGTTGGTATCCTATGCTTATATAATCACGGATCCACAGACAATGAATTCTTTTTAAGAAGTGCATAGATAGAACATTTCTGTCTCTCACACACACACCCACAGCATGAATTGTAATTCTATGTGATTAATATCAAGATTTATCAATGAGAAAGAATGATAGATCCGTTACCCATTGGTGAGAAAAAAGTCATGGTGTACAACTAAAGATGTAAGCAAGAGCCATTGATTTGTGTACCCATTGGTGAACAAAAAAATCATCATGTACAACTTCCCATGAATGAGGCCAAGGAATCAACCTTGTTTGCAAGCAAGTAACCGATTATAGATCCAAAGAAATTAGATGAGAAAAAGAGGCTTCATAATACCTCAATTGAGTGCTAGGTTGGAAAATGGAGAAATAAGTAAACACCTGGAACCGGCACATGTAGTAATCATCTCCAAAGACTGTCCTCAGATACTCCAGCGACTTCCTCGTTGGGTTTCGGGGGGTGAAGGCCTGGCTTAAATTCACCATTGCCTTCACCTTGTCCGGCCGGAAAATACTCAGATTCCACGCCACCATCGACCCCCAGTCGTGCCCCACCACAAACACCTGTCGCCATCGAACAAGAACACAAACTTGGACCAACGAGCACACGCAATTCGACACAAAGAGAATCCAATGCTTCGATCACCTTGTCTTGGCCAAGCGAGTCGAGGAGGGAAATCAGGTCACCGACGATGTGGAGTATAGAGTAAGCGGCGGCGGCGGGAGGCGCGTCGGTGTCACCGAAGCCACGGAGGTCGGGCGCGACGGCGCGGAACCCGCGGGCGGCGAGGCCATGCATCTGGTGGCGCCAGGTGTACCAGAGCTCCGGGAAGCCGTGGAGGAGGAGCACCGTGGGGCCCTCCCCCTTCTCGGCCACGTGCATATTGATACCGTTCACGGACACCATCCGGTGCGAGATCCCTTCGCCTGCGCCGTCGTCCGTCGGCGTGGGGGCCGCGGTGGAGACGGCGCGGCAAGCGCCGCTGCGGGGAAGGCGAGAGCGGAGGGCGCGAGCGACACGCAACATCGTGGGTGAGTGGATCCGGAGTGCTTTCGCCGAAGGCAACTGCACGCCATAATATTGGGCTATTTACAGTTAAATTGTTGGGATCCTGATTGCTTCCGCCGATGGTCACCACCCGCTTCCGTTTTAGAAACTTACATTCAAAAGTAAAATATTTAATTTTTGTTTTTTTTATCATACTGTAAATCTACTGATAAAATATACTATACATACGTAAAAATAATATTAAAAAATAAACAAAATATATAATTTCGATCCTCATCATTCAAAAATATTAATTTCATAGATGGGTGACTCTACGTGAAATACTTGCTATTCTCCCTTTTTGTTCTCCTTTTCAATTTTATTATTATTTTTGAATGGTAATCCTCATTTCTTCTACTTAATTATCCTCTTGAACGACCTATTCAATCATGATGTTAGTGACAATCATCATCTCCTGAACCGTCTTATTTCTTTTGCTTCGCTATCATACATAACTAATCCGATTTTATATAAGATTGATGGCTCATAATCAAAATTATCATTTTATTTTTTTTAATGTTATTTTTGTACGTGATAGTATGCGTTGTATATTTAATTGATAATATGAGAAGAAACGAGATTAAATATTTTATTTTTATAAATATAATATATCAATATAAATTTTTAAAATATAGAGATTGAAATACGTAACTAATTGAGTAATCTGTAATTACCCATTATATTATATACCATTCATGCCACGTGGCATGATCGTAAACTGCCTAGTGGCAACTTTGGATTCATGATTAAGCTGCCTAGTGGAGTAGATAAACTCTATCCATATTCGATTTGCTCTTTCACTCACGAGCTAGTCACAGATCGATCGATCAGCTATCCTATCAGATTGAATCGCTATACTAAGGATATTACAAGACATAAGCCAGTTATACCATCAACGAATCATATAAGATAAACGATATTTACATATTAATTATGTCATCAAATCGAATTGTAATAAAAAATATTATAAAAAACATGTAATAGAGATTATCGACATTTGTAGGTACACTAATTTGTAAGCAAGAATTGAATATAAAAAAAAACCTCATTGTAGAAGAAACTTATCCAATGTTGGTTCAACAGTCAATCTACACAGTTATCTTCTACTTGTGGGTTCCTAAGCGAGGAGTTCTTAAGATGCTTCTCAGATCTTAAAAGTATCCGATATTATTCGAACATGAAATGTTACTTGAATAATAAAATTTACGTTTACCCGTCCGACATATTGAGCTGATAAAACATCCGATTGAGTATTATTATGATAGACTTAATGTTAAGATGTTAATATATCACATGACACGTTGAATAACTTCGTTGTTTGTGGAAACATTCAATCGCCATGCAATATGACTCCACTTTATATCAAGCAAAACACCCGACAAATACAAGAATCGACATCGATCCCAATGTAATCATACGCTCGAGTTATTGGATTGTAAACATTATAAGATTAAAAAAATAATCTATAAATTTATTTTGTTTTATCTTCTTCCTTTCTTCATGAACAAAGATATAATTAATCTCTCTGTTGGCAAGATTGCACAACAGGGAACTACGATTATAAAAGGAAAACTCGTGCTTAGATATTCGTGGGGAATTATTTTTAGCTGATCTTAAGGGAATTATAAGACCACCACATCCGACCATCCATCCACTAATCATATTTACCGTTCGTTAATCTTAACCATAAAATACGGATTTTTTTTTCCTTTTTTGCTTTTGTAGGACAAGAAGGAGAAAAAAAAAGAAACTACAGAATTGCCACCATCGACATCTCAGCCGTCCATCACGATCGTTCAAACGAAACGCACATCACCCCACGCAGCCACCTCGCCCGCAGCCGACTCCTCGTGCTCCAGCCCCAGGAACGTCTCCAAGCTCGAGATCCGCTCCCGCAGTCCCTCCTCCAACGACGCCTCCGGCGCCGCACAGTACGACGCCGAGCTCTCCTCCCCCGCCCCTGCCTCCGCGGCCCCGGCCCTCCGCTTCTTCGGTGGCACCGCCGCCGTGTCCCCGCCCGCGGCGTCCGGGAAGTTGAGCTTCGCCTTGCTCCCCCGGATCTCCAGCGCCGCCGCGTCGTACGCCCGCGCCGCCTCCTCCGCCGTCCCGTACGTCCCCAGCCACACCCTCGCCCCCTTCCTCGGGTCCCTTATCTCCGCCGCCCACTTCCCCCACGGCCGCCTGCGTATCCCCCTGTACAACGTCTTCCGCTGCCTCTCCCCTTGCCCCGCGGCCCTAGTCTTCGTCTCCTCGCCCTCTTCCCCTGCGACAAAAGATCAGCACTGCACCATGAGAAGCTGAGGCAGTAGCAACCGAACGAGAAGTAGGGCGTTACCGTGACGGGGTTGGAGTTCGTCGTCCGGCGTGATATCACGACCATCCACGAAAGCCACGAAGTCGGAGATGATCCTTCCGCCACACATCTTCGCCCCCCTCAACCGGCGCAACTGGATCTGTGGGACGGACCAAAAGCCTCAGATCAGAGAAATGGGAACCTCAAAGCAAGGCCGTTGCAACACTTCCACCGTTTCCCCCGATCCCACCTCTCCCATCCGCATTTATAGCCCTCAACTCTCAGCCCTGTCTCTTATTCTCTAATTTTAACCTTAATCAAATATTACATTTAATAATCAAAGGGAAATATTTAAAGCTTTCTTTTAATCTTCCCACTAAAACTACTATTACCCTTTAAGAGAAGTGACACGTGATAGAGACCGTCGGTGAGGCATCTGCCGTAGGATGGTCGACGGCCCGAGATACAAAGTCCACGTAGAAGGACGGCGACAGAGGATGGCGGCTAAATAAAATTCTGGAAATGCCCCGATGAGAAGGACTTGTTCACGGGAGGTGCCATCGGGAGTGCGTCCAAGTCCAAATGCGTCTCCCCTCTCGCCGTAAAAGAATAGATGTGGGGGGATGAGGTCGGGTCCGCCGCGAGACGGGGGAGACCGCGTCTGGTTCAGTGTATCCCAGGGGCAAAAGAGTAAAAGGACGTGGTAGTGTTGCAATTGGGTGGGTGGGGCGCGGCGCCTCGTGGTGTGGTGTCGTGTGGTCCAAAGGTGGGGCCCTGCTGCCTTGAGGTACGGGGTCGGAGGGTCAAGGTTGTGGTGCCCGTTTGGCGTAGGTTGGAGTTGGACGATGCATGTGGCTTTGAGATGCGTGGTAGCATCGGAAGTCGAGCGTTGGAACTGCGCGATGCGTGTGGCTTTGCGATGAGTGTTGACATCGGGTGTCACGGGAGACGGACGGTGATGCTGCCGGCGCATCGTTGGCTGTACCACGACTGCATGTCATTTCGTGCATTGTCACAAGGTCATGATGGTATCGATACACGACATGGTTTCGCAGGACAAGAATCAAAAGTCTGACCGCACCAATGCTAAGGAATAGTGATTGATGCAGTTGTGAGATTATTTGGAGCAGATGATGACGACTTCATTGGCTTGTAAGTCAAATCCACGTCGACGATGGAAGAACACTTGCCAACTTGTTGTTTCGCAGGGCTTTCGTTGTTCGGCCGACAAGAAAAGCAGAGCTTTCACTGAATCATAGTGACAGATTGTGCTATTTTTACTGCTTGTCGAATTCCTTGAGAACGAAACAGAGCTTTCATGAATTGTCGCGACGCAATACGATATTAATTACGTGCCGATTTCCTTGTGAACGAGTGATATAAAAGAATAATTAGACATGATAGTGACCGGGGAGCAGAAACTTGATATATCAATTGATATGAAGAGCATGATGCATAAGCAACGTCACACCTATTCGATTGATATATCAATCAATACTTGATTTCACGAGATCAATGATATGACACCGATAAAGATGATGATATGTTAGGCAAGAGTTGATTCCATAATATCAACAATATAACATCAATGGAGATATCAAGTCAACCCCACAAAGTGGAACTATGCATTTGATAAAGAAGCTATCTCAACAAAGCTGTTATTCCATAATCACAACCCTAACCCATTGATGATCGAATGATACACATAATCATTCTTATCATTATCATGATTTCAATCGATCAAATTTTTAGAACCCTCGCTAATGTACTAGTCAAGAATCCCCTTGTCCTGACCTTAATCCCTAGACTCCTAACATCTCAACTTAAGATAGGTTTGGAAGTAGATCTTGATTGACTTCAAATCCTGTAAGTTAGACAACTCGAATATTTAATAGCTAGCAACCACGTTACTGGTAACGCAGATATCCGAAGATCATCCAGCATTAGAACACCCCAAGCAAACAGCATGCATCAAACATGTCGAGAACACAGTTTGAAACGTGATAACTTGGCGATTCTTTCACCTGATCACACTAATTGACACACAATGGACATCAAATAGTCTCCATCTGTAGTATTCATGACATGTAGTACTATTACCTACTAATCTAAATCAACTGAACAGCATTCAAGATGGATATGCTGGGAGGCATATTGCCTGCGGAAGTCTACTCGCAAATCATTTGTTTGGCCTGTACATATTTAGATGCCTTCCATATGATTTATATACAGAAAATGAATCAGCAGCATCAACAACACACTCTACGGATATTGCTACATAGTTTCCACAAATAAAAAGTAATTAACAAAATAGTTAACCAACATGATCTATAAAAAAGTATACATGTCTTGCATTAAGATATCTTTGTGATGCAACATTGGAATTTTATTGCCACATAACTCAGAAACATATATTTACTATAAAATTCACAAATGTAATCCTTCTGAATTGGAATGGATAAAGAAAGAGAATGGAAACAATAAATTGCAGGAACATAAAACTAGGGTCAATGAAACTTAGAACTCAGATATACCAAACAAAAAATTCACATTTATTAGTAGAACTAACAATAAATTGCAGGAATATAAAACTAGGGTCAATGGAACTTAGAACTCAGATATCTGGGACAAAAAAATCACATTTATCTCAAAATCTAACTAGTGGAACTCCTGCACATGATTTTTCATGATCCTCCAATGGATCAACTTGTCTCATAAAATGCAATGACAAGCTTGTTTAGTACAAAAGGGTATGCAACTCAGGTAGGGTTGTCAACCTCATCCATTACATGAATGATACAAGGAGCACACTTACTGACTGGGTTGAAAAGTCAACACTAGATAGAATTGATCTCAGGTTCCCAGCCATCACAGCTTCATATCGTCCATTGAAGATCTTGCAACCCTGAGTTCTGCTCTATAATTGGTCCTATACTGACAGGAGAAGGTGTCTCTGAAGATGATGATGATGTTGCTGTTGCTGCTAATTAGCTCACAAGGTAAATAAAATAAATTTATCACTCCAAACTTTAAAATATTATAGGTATCCCTACACAAGTGAAATTTATTAAATATATCCCTCCAGTCATCCACCGGTAGCGTACCATTAATTTTTACTTGTGCAAATTTACCCATTTTCCTTTTTTCAAATATGCAATAGGAAGTATGACACTTATCTCTCAATGCCTCAATGGTAGGTCTTTCATATATTTCCCTCAAACTAGACTCATAAGTGGGAAGTGCCTCTACCCTCCTCCTTACAAGAGAGGCTCGAAGAAGTGAAAAGGACAAAGAGGGTTTAATTCTCAGTGGATTTCCATAAGTGAGAGGAATTTGAAAGGGAGAGACTGGCTATAGGAGGGTTTTGGTAAAATTAGATCAAGTTCCAGAGGGACCGGTTAGGTCAGGTAGAGAGAGTAAGAAATGAGTTGATTACATTAATAAATTTGGGTTACATTAGGCATTTCAGAAGTTTGACTGATCCCTATCTTTGTTGGATCATTTAACTGAGATTTGGATGTATGATATTAATTAAGAATCCTTATGTATCATAACCAAGGTTCAAACAAGACAGCCTGAACTAAAGATTTGACATTCGATAGATCAGAAAATTGAAGTTAAGAAATAAGCATTCATGGCAAAAAAATGTAAAGTTTTTTTGCTTTTGCTTTTCATTAGGAAAAAGGAAAATAAAATGAAAAAGACTGACCAATTTGCTTGCTAAAGAAGACAGCTTGTGACCCTTAAAAAACATAATGAAAAATAAATGATTCAAGCAGAATCAATTAAGACAAGCCAGTCTGATCTGGTGTAGGATTCGCTAATTCAAAATCTCAATTGACAACAATCTCACTGATCATCTCACTCTAAATATCTGTGTTATGTGATCTTTGACTATGGATCTTCTGACTATTAAAACTTTAACGATAATCCTAATTGACTAAATGAACAAGCCATAAACAATCTCGACGATCATCCCACTCTAAATATCTGGGTTATGTGATTGCTGATTATGGATCTTCCAACTATTAAAACTTTAACCAAATCCTAATTAACTAAATGAACAAGCCATATGACTAGGCATATATCATAGACGAACATCATAACCCCAAGAAGCTCTGCAAGCATATTCTGATACAAGAAAAACTATGTTATTCTGATCAATGCAAGAGACTGAAAGCAGGCAGAAAGTACTAATTAGATCATGTTGAACAAAATTCAAGGTGCAACAGGATAATTGTTTTTTCATGTAACCAATATGCTAAAGTAATATTATTGCCTCAAGGAAAAGAACAGTGTAGCCAATCCCAAATAATTGGGATATTACTACTGATTGTGGATCTTGGTTGTTGTTTTTGTAGGTAAACTAGTCAGCTTTTACATAAGAAATTGTTAAGCATGCAATAACAATGAAGAGAAGATGATGTGCAGCATAACAACAGAATCATCAAAATAGAGAAGTTTAGTACAGCAATATTGAACATACACGCAAAATGTGTTAAAAGTTCCAAGATGTTTATTGAGAATAAACCTTTTCTCAAGAAACAAAGATGTAATTATTTCAATCTAATGTTGTCAATTGAAAAGTAAATAAAAACCTTACAGCTTCATATACATTCATAACTTCAGTAATAATACAGGAAGGAGGGCAAAAGCTCCAAATTGATCTCTAATCAGCAAATTTATTTAAACGGTGGATTGTACTTCTAGCAAGCCTGTTACCGGGATCGATTTTCAGAACCATCCTCAGATCTTCAGCGCCAAGTTTGTACTTCTCCATACTCTCATACAGAAGAGCACGTTGCACTAGCAATGGGACATTTGTGGTGTCTTTATCTAACACCTACAGACCAACTTAAGATGTTTTAGTTCACAAAGATAAAACCTGAAAAATAGAGCTTGAAGACTTGTAAATACGTTTGAACAGTCAGTCACAGCCTTCTTATACTCACCAACTTCTTTATAGCATGAGGCTCTACAAGACAAGACCTCACTCAGCGAATCATTATCCCCAGACTTCTCCGATAGCACCACTGCCCACGAAAGCCACTTGATAGCATCTGCAAACTGCCCCTGCTTATAATTGTCTAATCCCTTAGTCATTGCTGCAGGTGCAGTGATGCCTGCCGGTGGCGGTGGCAGCCCTTCAAGCTCAGTTGTCGGCCCACAGGTTTCATGCCCTCCAAACTCAGAACCCAAGTCCCAGTCATTTATTTCAGAGAATTGCTGACTCGCTGATGACTCTGGAGCAACTCCAGCAGCAGGGGCAGGTGAAGAGAAGAACATATCCAACGGATCTGTGCCATTTTTAGGGGAGGCAGTTGGCTGTGGTGGTGGTGGTGGAGCTGAAAAGCTCTGACCTTGCGTCATAATATGTGCGTTTTTCGTCGAATTGATATTCTGGAACGCGCCAAAAGGGAAATCATCAGCAACAGCGTTGCCACTGCTCACATTGGATGAGTTTACCGATGACATTGGTGCCTTCGTAGAGGGCTTTGATCCAAAGCCAATCAACGAATCAAAAGGATCACTTTTAGCAGTCACCGGCCGCACCCCAGTTGCCGATCCCATCGGCTGCCCACCACCTCCCATAGCTGTCCTGATCTTAGGATCAGGCTGAGCAAAAGCTGAGGAATTTCCAAGAAGATCCGCAGATCCCCAGCTGCTAGGTCTCATAGGGATACTATTCGCCGTGGAAGCCGCGGTCGTGGTGGTCGATCGAGGGAGTGAATCAGATAAATTACCCATGGAGAAGGCGTTCCTTGGCGCAGCGGACTTCAAGGGGACGTCGCTAGATCCGCTGCGGCCCTGGCCAAGGGCGGATCCGACGAGATCGCCGAAGAGATTTGGGTCCGATTTCGGAATCCCGATACCAGAGGAGGCGGAACGAGGAGGAGCGGCGGATGCCCATGTCTTGCCGAAGATATCACCGACCATGGAAACGGGAGCGTTTGCGAGGTTGCCAGATCTAGCAGCGCCAGTTATTACGGAGGGGGCGGCGGGGGTCCACGAGGGCCGGGACGGCTGGTGCGACCAGGCGGGGGCGGTGGGCCTGGAGGCGGCGGCTGGGGTTGCATAGGGGCTGGATTTCTGGTCCTTGAGGGGGCGGGACGCGGAGCTGCGGGTGGAGCCACCGAGGCCGAAATCGAATTGGTCCGTATCGAAGGAGGGGGCCCGGTGGGAGCTGTTGCCGTCGAAGTTCATAGTGGCGCAGGGAGAACTGATTACCGCCGGCACAAAAGGTCCGATCGGCGAGCTGACGGTTGATATCAAGCGGTGCGCCCGGTCTGGTTCGGCCCGGCTCGGTTTTACCAATCGCGATTCAAGATCGCACACACAAACAAGACAAAGCGGTTCAATCCACCATCAAGCTTGAATGCGCGTTGAGAATGACAGGAGTAGATCATGAATCAATACTTTGTAATCTTTATGAGAACTATAAGGATACAAACCCTTTATTTCTCCAAATAAAGGATAATTACATATTACCTTATGCGATTAGTTATGATTGATATATTAGGAAAGTAAAATATTTAATATTTATTCTTCTTACATCGTTGACGATAAAAAAAATAACATATCTTATCACATGCACAAAAGAAGACACGAAAAAAAGAATAAAAATATAATTTTATTTTTTAAAATTATTAATTTTATATAAACTTCTCATTTTAATCGAATACCTCGTCTCCTCCTTTTTTTCAACTCAATCGATTGTGCTCGCTATACTGACTCCCTCGTCTGTCACACTCACTCATCCACTAATAGGTTCATCGCCACCTGTAACTCATTCTTGAAACCCATCGCTTACCACTCCGTGTGTCCAGGTGTAGACTACGGCTCTTTAGCGAGAACACATGGGCCAGGATCTCCAACACCCTATCGCTGCTATAAAACCTCACATTGATGTCCATCACTTCATACTCCGTTGATTGCATGAACCGCACCTCCTCCCCTCCTCTACTCGCCTGCCACACTTTGCTCGCTTGCCGCACCAGCTCATTCACTAATAGGTTCATTGCCACCTATAACTCATTCCTGAAGTTCATTGCCCATTGCTCCATCATGTCCAAGTGTAGACTATCACTCTCCGATGAGAACGCGTGGGCCAAGATCTCCAACACCCCGTCGAAGGGCTCGTCGTCATCATGGTCACCGCTATAAAACCCTACCTTGAAGTCTACCACTTCGTACTCCGCCTACTCCACGAACCGCACCTCCTCCCCTCTTTTATTCACCCGTCGCTCGCCACACCTGCTCACCCCCTTGCCTATCGCTCCTCACAAGCGAGTAAGTTTAAAAGAGGAGAGGAGGAAATCCATTAAGATGAGAAATTCATATAAAATAAATAATCTAAAAAATAATAAAATTATGTTTTTATTTTTATTTTCATCCATGTGACAATACGTGTAATTTTTTTCGTCGACAAAATTAACAACAAAAAAAGAATTGAAATTAAATGTTTCACTTTCGTAAGTATAAATTATTTTTTAAAATATAAAAATAAAGATATTAATCATAGTTAATTATATAGGATAATATATAATTACTTCTCAAATAGAACACTGAATGCAATGATCACCGACTAGAGTCGTGACTTGGTAATTTTCTTGTACAACAGATAAGCAATATCCCAATGGGGCAGAAATTTCCATTCACCTTTACCCAGAAAGTTCATCAACGGGATAAAAGAATTAAGGAAACCCATATTTACATGCAATAAACAATATAAGTGTGCTTGAATAAAGCAGTTCCCACAACTTAGCTAATCAATCAAAGAGTTATAACACCTATTGTCTCAAACAAAACCTTTCATTTGTGACACCAAAGAAGCCAGAAAGTAAGACACAAGTCACAGACCACAATCCACTTAGCACCAAAATTTGTATTCAGTTATAGCACCAACTTTGGCATCACAAGGAACATCAAAAATAAGAATGTAAAAAATGAAGCATATACTTAACCTCAACAATTGTAGTAACACAATCATTACAAAGAATATAAATCACAAATACACACCATACAAAAATAAAACCGCCCTTTTCGGTGAAAATCACAGCTAGAAATGAAAATAAGCAAAGGCCACTGTCACCATGTATTGTAGAGAAAATTACAAATAACACACACAATCACGAGCATAACACTTGCATACTTATCTACCAAATATCTAATGTTACAACAACCTGTTTGAGTCTTTACTTTTCTCACAATGAATGACTACTAATCATACACAGTACAGTACAGGCCTTAATGATGTGCATCGTTTGCTAAATATATTATTTAGACTAATGAGATTTTGAACTAGAAGTATGACAAACATTAGGGACTAATAATTTCAGATAAACCAATTTTAACATTTTCTATGAGAAAAACTGTGTAATTTAAATGGATAAACAAACATTTTATACAAATAATATTTATGGATATTTTGGATCTATTATCTAACACAAAAGAAAGATCTAGAAAAACATTGATCATAAGTTTTGTATAATTAATATTTAAGTGTTTATACCAAAGAGGAACATCAAAAGTTTTGTATGACAATTATTTGCACTTTACATTAACAACAGAAAAAGAGAAAACCTAAGTAGCAGTAAGGCCAATTATGCTTTACTGATTGAATTATTGGGCAGTTAGGAAATATGTATAAAAATTTTGTACATCCAAGATGAGAATATTGAAATGAATGCATAGAAAGTTACCAAGAAATATTTTCATTTGCAAGCAATTAAGACTGGATCCGACAGGTTATCGAAGTATCAGAAGAAGAACATCCAAGATTGAATTATGCTTTACTGATTGCTTGCAAATGAAAATATGTATAAAAATATTTTCATTTGCAAGCAGTAAGGCCAATTATGCTTTACTGATTGAATTATTGGGCAGTTAGGAAATATGTATAAAAATTTTGTACATCCAAGATGAGAATATTGAAATGAATGCATAGAAAGTTACCAAGAAATATTTTCATTTGCAAGCAATTAAGACTGGATCCGACAGGTTATCGAAGTATCAGAAGAAGAACGGCTTGTTATTTCAACAATCTTACAAGTTAGTCTGCATAAACATTTATAACAAATATGCTGAGTTGTATAGTAACAAGAATACAGCACAAGAAGCCAGTATAAGACTATTATGTGCAAAAAAAAATCATTTGTTGTTATTTTCTTATAATGACTAGAGTTCTTAATACAGTTTGTATGAACTAAGATTATATAAAAATTTCAGCATGAGCAAACTGCACTCAGAATTTCAAGGGATGATAAATGCAGATCAAATATGGAGGGTACCACCAAATGTGAATAGACATCAACCTCTTCTAATAAAAAGAAGCAAAGGAGACAACAACACAGAGAAAACAGGACAAAGATCTCGCAACATCCCTGCTTCTCATAACTAGCAATATGTAAAATAGATAACACCACTAAGACATGCAGGTTGATATATGTCCCTATTATCATGAAAAGATTTTGATTGGGGAATGATTTAATGGACACCTGTCCAATGTGAAGCTTTTTCCACCGTTGGATGAAAATTTAAATATAAAGAATTCTTGCTTTGAGACTCTGGAACTCCTGAATCCAATAATAAAAAGAAAACCTGGAGTTTATCTGACTGTTTTCCATATAATCTCAGGTTACTTGAAAGAATTTTCCAATAGAAACAGCTTTAGATGAAACAAACATACATTAAAAAAATCAGACACAGGATAAAGCAACATTACATAGAAAACCAGAGATGAAGAAAAGAAAAAACAACAAATCTACATAAACTCCAAAAGCAAATTACAGCAAGTGCAATACTAAATTTTACCGCATAGAATATGTTCGAGTTATGGATTAATAACTTTTCCCTCTATGCCAATTCAAAGTTATTAAAGCTTCCAGCAGCATATCTTACATCATACTATAAATCAGAGCATCTACTTTGATGGCTGTCTCACATGATATAAAAAGCACCACAATGTCAGAATAAGAAGCCACTTTGCAAATAGAACACTATGCATAATAGCTTCACCTAGCCTTAATATCCTCCTCTTGGTGGCCCATTCTCGGGCATTTGCTGCGAGCCAGGTTGACTCTGATCTTGCCCCCAGTTCCCCCTCCGCATTGGTTCTCTTCTTTCAACTCGCATTGTCTCTCGTCGCCTATCATACCGGGGTCGGGGCCTGCTTCTAGTTTGCTGCCTTTCGTTGAACCAAAACTGTGGCCGATGGATGACCATACCATCAACAAATAGATCACCTACAGCATTCACATGAGAATAGAGATTATCACAAGTAATTATCATTTGTGAAATAAAAAATAGCAAATTAATCACATGTAAGACAATATCCTAAAAACAACCAACAAGAACAAGTGAAGCACAACTTTAGATACCAACCTCCGTAGTCCTTGTTGGGCACGTCCAAATAAGAATCAGGCAATACCCAAAGAACTCCAGGCAATCCTGCAATGACCGATAAGAGATGATAAGGTTTAAGATTCAACAATCCGCCATTTCTAGCAGACAGAAACATCAACAGTACTTGAAACCAATACCTTTAACTTTGTAAGAAAGTTCTTCGGAGATCAAAGCCCCGAAACCCGTATAGGTCGTGGTGCAAACCGAGTATATCTTCTTCTTTGCCTCCTCCTCACTGCAACCAGATCATTCCATAACCAATGACCTCTAAAGATTAAGCCAAAATCCAAACTTTAGGAGAAAGAACTCTTTTCCAAGTTACGAAGAAGGGTATTCTCTGACCTGCTGACGACAGCGGCGAGGGTCTTAACGTAGGCGGCGATCATCTCCTCCTCCGAGGGTTTGGGGTCCTGGGGAAACTCCATGACGATGAGCCAGTGCTCGTAGTCACAGCCGTCGAGGAGGATGGTCTCCTTGGGAGGGCGATTACTCCAGTTAGGGGAGGGGTCATTGAGAGGAGAGTATCCCGAGCCGGATGTCGTCTTCCACCGGGCCGAAACGAGCCTTGGCACCGCGCCAGCGAGCCAGGGAACCTCAAGGGTGGCGACGGATGCGGAGAGGCGTGAGGGAAGAGGGGGCGGAGGAGGATGGGAGAGCGGGGATCGCACGGGAGAGTGATGGGAGGAGAGAACTCGGGAGAGGAGAGAGGAGCGGCCGCGTCGGGTCACCGCCGCCATGGAACGGTCTCAGGGTGTGTGTTCGCTTCAAGCCCATCTCCCATTTATGGGCCGAGACGTCACCCCCAGGCCCGGTGATCTTAAGCTCCATCGTTCCACGTCATCTTATAAGCTGCCTTCATCACCTTGAGAGTACATCCATGTCATCTCATAGGTTGACTTTATTTAATATTAATAAATATCATATTTAATCTTGATCAAACATAATAATAAGAATAAAATCCTGAAATGAAACTATTTGAAATCAATTAGATTGACCTTATATTATCGTTGAGATTCGTAAAATATCATATGCTTGTTAAGTTTAAAATATTTAATTTTTTATTTATAATTTAATATTTAATATCTTCATAGTGATTGAATAAAAATAATAACTTAAAAAAAAATAAAAGATATTTTTTTCATTTGGGATCCTTATCAAAAAGAAGAAAAGTAACTCTTTAGAAAGTCTACCATTGACAACACTTCTTCCATCATAAGTGACTAAAACAAATGATGCTTCTAAGATAAAATCCTATAGATATCCTTTAGAATCCACTCGGATTAATAAAATCGTATGGTGGCATGAAGGCTTCTATATACAACATTTGACAAGTTATTTAGTATATTTTCAATCATAAATTCTTACATGTTGGTGATAAAATTTGTACATCTATGCCACTCTTGTTTATGTTCCGTAAGGGATGATGACATGGGAAAGTTGTGGTGATTTATTTAGGATTAGCATTTCATAAAATTTTAAAATAAATTATAATTAGGTGTGTTAGAAAAAAATATCATTCATATTTTTATTAACGTGACGTGGTCCTAAAATAGAGAGTGATTTTCTCTGACTTATTATCTGCATAAAAACCAATATCGTAAGGAACTTATCGAGGTTCACTTTTCTATTTTTTTTTTTCCTTTAAATTCAGAGTTAATGGTACATTTATATATTAACATCAACGAAAAAGAATATCTTAGAAAAGATGGTTCGACTTGAATTACTTTTTAACTCATGTGAATATTTCATAGGGAGACAACTCATAATAGACTGAAGCTATCTCCTAGATTCTCAAAAATATTTTTACGAATATTCTATAAGGGAAGCAACTCGATAACTTGCTCGAGCTATCTCTTCGACTTCTATCCATATGAGTAAGAGACATCGAGTTATTTAAGTTTTTTTTTCCTCTCATGTTTTACGTGACATTGACGTAATAGGCTTATTGTATATTCTTTATCAAGGTGTATATTCACTCACATTTAGCATAATTCAACATCACAATAAAGAATAAGAACATACTAACTAAGATGAATGAATCCTATTCCGTCTATTAACCTAAGATTTAGTATTACGGTATATTGCCTTCCTTTTTCATGTTTGGTAAGAATTCACGCATAAGATCAACATTTAATAGAATTCAAAGGATAAAAAATGGTAAGAAATGGTAAGACATAACATATTCTCTAAGATTCAAAATAATGGAATATGGTAATAGCAAGAAACCTTGTGCTGAAGGCAAACAACTGATCCGATGAGAATTACTAAAGCTTGTTCTTCGTGAATATGTTAAGAATATAAATCAATACATCATATCTCATCGAACGACATAAGCACATATTTGAAGCTCTTGATATCTTCATGCCCATTGATAAGATTTTTATGCTATTATACATAAATTGGTGGATTTTTTTTAATGAAGAAGTTTTCATTGTAAATCACTGAATGGATTTATGCCTTTTTGATTTTTTTTCTCGGCAATATTCCTAATTGAAATGATATATAAAAAATTTTATCGAATTCATCATCCAAAATTTTTCTCTAATAACCAAATCAAGGTTTTGCTTCATCATTCTCATAGTCCAATTTGTCACTTGAGTCATTCTCTCCGTTTCCATTATTTTTTTCTCATTCATGTGATTCAAAAATATTCGATTATCTATGGGACCCTATTCATATCGGTCTAAAATAATTTGTTCTTCCACTTTTGATGTGATTTGATGTAGAGATTAAATTATGTCCTTATCAAGAAAAAATATATAGTATTATCCTACTCCAGAAACTCGATAAATCCGTATAACTAAATCATTAACTTATTAAGTTTGAATTACTGACTCAAAATATTATCATAAATAAGATAAATTTTCTCTTGAGTTTAAATTTTTAATTAAAAATACTAGAAAACTACATTGATATTATCAACAATTGAATGTGCAATTCATCCTCTGTTCATGTCATACTTTGGAAAAGAGATGAACACTTTATTTCCCATCATAAATAAACTAACCCTTAGTTCACAAGTTGGCATACAACCAAAATGCTTGAAACCACCAATTGCCATTGTCACTATCCTCCTTTTGCAGTGGGCAAAGAAATATCCCACCCACTGCTTAAGAATCACATGTTTTGCTATCACTTTCCATGGATTGGATAGGATTGTGGCCTTCCAATGGGCATATTACAAGCACCAACTTTGACCCACATATGACTATTGGATACATGATGTCCATTGTTTTAGAATTGTCTTATTCATCTGAGAATCAACCTATATTGATCTTAGATTTTTTTTTTTATATAGTGGATTAGTGGTGAAGATGATATTTGATCTCCATGTCTTTTCATCACCATCATCATTCTAGTGACTTAGGTATAAAAATTATCGGATGAGGTCCTAAAATTTAAAACTTTAGAAAACTAAATTCCGAAAAAAAAATCTGATATAATATTTTTTTTCATGATTTTAGAATAATTATCTTTATGATGATGAAGAACACAAATTTCACATATAGAAAATTGCTTTAGTTATAAATAAAGTCAACTACTACTATGCCAAAACTTGATTAGTGAATGTAAATAATTCTACTACTGTTTAATATACCTGTGTAGTTGCCATCATTTAGCTAACCATTGTCTTCAACTTCCCTGTCTCTTCTTATCTTCATCGTGTGTGATTGACAGTGATCATTTATTGAATCAATAAAAAATATTTTAGAAGACTGTTTGTTTTTTTTTCTTGGTTTTTTCTTCTTGATTTTTATTTTTGAGAAAGGGATAAGCTAGGAAGATGAGATTCGAGCCAAGACTTTACGAGAAACTATTAAAGTCTTTATCAGTAAGGCTAACTCATTCGAGTCTATTTATTCTCTGTTTACTATCCTCGACTATCAGTTGCGGCCCTCTTCTTTTTTATATGTGGTTATTGGTCTTCCTCCTTCATCATTGACGACCCTCTCATTTCTCTTTTCTCGTACATGTGCTCGAGCTAATATAGCTAGGGGCCCTCGTCGCCCTCACATGTGACCTCATTCTTCCTCCTTCTTTATAGGTTTGGTTGGGCTAGTGTGGTTATCACACAAAGACAACTAATGGTGAAGGTAATTAAGGGCTCGCTTGAGCGACGATGAGTAGATGATGAAGACATAATTAGTCAGAACCTAACCAAAGGCGCAAGCATTGTCGATGTACGAAGACGATCAAGAGTAAAATCATCATTTATAAAAAAAATAAGTTATCTACAAAATTTTATAAAAGTTGAGGTGTTTTATAAAAATTTCTTAAAACTAAAGATTTTTTAAAAATTCATCCTATCATTTTTTTATCTTAATATAATATAATTGACTATATAACCTTGAAGTTAATCATGGTCAAATACAATGATTATAAGATTAGAGATGTTATAACATTCGCTCAATTAAAATTAACAAAACTATATTTAGCCCTGATCGGAGTCATACTCCTCTCACATAGCTCATTTCAAATGTCCACCTCGAAAGAATAGAATTGGACCCCAAAATTTCTCGTCTTCGTGACCATGTTGATGCAACATATCTAGTGGGCGCATGTCATATTCTTAGGCTAAAATATCATATCAATGTGTCGAGTGCTAATTGATTGAGAAATAATAGTCATAATAATAATAATCTAGGAATGACATACATACACCAACATCATACCTATTTCTTCTAGAACGTTGTCCGGCATTCAAGTAGCTGTGGGCCTCTCGGTTGACCAAGCATCCAGTTGACCTTATGGCCCCACTCGACACATCATACATATAATACTCTCAATGTAACATGTAGCAACGCCATAAATTATGGACACCTCCGCACCCGATTTATAAGAATACACTTGGTACAATTTTATATCTTATCTATAACGCTGACAAGCACTCAGTGTTATCAGTCGAAAACTATTATAATACACCACAACGGTGGAAATCGGCTTTTTTATATTTTCTTTTCTATCTAAATCAAATATCTCATTTGATTTAATATAAATAGATAAATTTAAAACATGATAATATATATATATATATATATATATATATATATATATATATATATATATATATATATATATATATATAAGATTGACATCTCATGGATTGATATCTTAATATTACGTGACCTATATCATTACAAATTCGTCGAACATTATCGTATCTTGAATTTAGTATAACATAATCGAAGTTAAGTCGAATCTGTCGAACATTATCGTATATTGAATTTAATGCATCATAATCAAACTGACACCTTAATATTAGGTGATTGACACATCGACACTATATGATCTATACCTCGCTACAAGATTGAATTCATCGAACATTATCGAATCTTGAATTTAGTGCACAATGATCAAACTGACATCTCAATATTACGTGATTGACACCTCAACACTACGAGATTTACACCTCGCTATAAGATTAAATTTGTCAGACATTATCGAATCTCGAATTTAGTGTATCATAATTGATGTTAAGTCGAATTTATCGAACATTATCTGAATTTAGTGTACTGTAATCGAAGTTAAGTCAAAATCCTTAAACACTTATAGCAATATAACACAAAGCATAAGTCGAATCATTTTGAGTTCAAAACTAACTTAAAGATCATAGGAGTATCGTTGGAAACACACCGATATAGTTTTTGCACATCATTGAAGTCAGGCAAGTGCGATCTCGATTGAAAATATTTCTAGAGACTAGCATGAAATAAAGATATTTATTGGTTCTGAATCAATATATAAATTGGATAATTAAATTCTGACTTAATAAAATAAAAAAAATTAGTTTTATAAGAATTATTTCCTAAAATCGAACGAAAGAGTTTTTTTATTATAAAAAAAATCTTTCTGCATGTCTTATCGAAGGAAACAAGCAGCATTAGTGTTTGGAAAACGTTAAACGATTATGTCGCATAGGATAAGGTTATCAATTACAGGACATCATTAGGTAGCATCAACCAATTCCAGTCACATCTATCTTGGATAAGATCATTACTAACATACTAAAAAAAGATTGATCCCATTATTTATTTTTAATAATATATATATATATATATATATATATTATAATTTTAAGTATAAGCTTGAAATCATATATATATATATATATATATATATATATATATATATATATTGATATTTGGTATTATGGAAGAAAATCAATAACCTTTTTCTTATTCTTGTCCTTCTAGAAATCCAATATCTTCCAATTTTGAGATCTAATTTGACTTACTCAGTGGTGGAAATGTCAAAATGACATAGCAAGATCCACAAACCTCGAAAAGACCAAACTCTCGTTGACACTGTCAGGAGTAAAATTCTTACAGTTTTGGAAAATAAATCATAAATAATAAAAAATCTTTTCTTAAGATTAACAATCCAACATCTTTAATTTTAGGAAATTAGTGTCAAGTTTTGCCTCCATTGCAAAAAAATTAATATTTTCAATTTTCTCAATATTTCTCTTCTTCTAATATTCTATATAATTTTTAAATCATTTTATTGATTATTTCATATTTTAGCAAAATAATTAGTTGCCAACAACATTTCACGAAAACCACTCATAACAAAACCCACGGCGCCGCATTTATTATTATTATTATTATTATTATTATTATTATTATTATTATTATTATCTTTTACCGAAAAAATAGTAATAATAATAATGATCACGATGAATGATGATGATGATGATAATAATAATATTATTATTATTAATTTAATGCCCTCAGTTTATTCGCATGCTGCTATAAATGAGGCAATTGCCTCGGAGACGGGAGCTTAAACTAGTGCTCTGCTGACAGGGCTCGCTTCTCGCGTCTTCCTTCACTGCTTCCTCCACCTTCCTCCCCTGTTCTGGTTCTGAAATCAGAGAGCAAGGATAAGCCATGACGACTAAGAAGCTTGAGCGCATCCCCAGCATGCGGGAGAGGGTGGAGGACACCCTCTCCGCCTACCGCAACGACCTCGTCTCGCTTCTTTCCAGGTTCCGCCTCTTCTCCCCGATCGAATTTTGTCGGCCGGTGTGGGTTTTGGTTGTGAGCACGGGGTTTTTGTCGGCAGGTTCGTGAGCCAGGGTAAGGGGATGCTGCAGCCGCATCACCTCGTCGATGCCCTCGCGACGCTCGGGGACGACGGCCGCACCAAGCTCTCCGAGGGCCCCTTCTCGGAGGTCCTCAGATCTGCCCAGGTTCGGACGGAAACCTCCGCCTTGTTCTTCTTTCTTGATTTCTGGCGACTCATAGTCACGTCCGAAACCATGTTTGTTTCCTTGATTCGCTCCTAACTGGTTCCTGGTGAGCTAGACATGGATTTGTTTTCTCTTTTTTTCTTACTACCATTCATTTGGATTTTATATGGGAATTAGGAAGCAATAGTTCTTCCACCATTCGTGGCCATTGCCATCCGCCCCAGGCCTGGCGTGTGGGAGTATGTCCGGGTTAATGTCTATGAGCTCAGCGTCGAGCAGCTGAGTGTGTCGGAGTACCTTCAATTCAAGGAAGAGCTCGTCGATGGAAGGTGAACTATTATTTGTAGGACCCTGCAGTAGCGATTGTGTTCCTTTCTTAATCTGAAGTAAGTGTTCTATTTAATGAACTTGAAAGGTCTGATGATCGCTACACGCTGGAGCTGGACTTTGAACCATTCAATGCTTCATTCCCACGGCCAAACCGGTCATCATCGATTGGAAATGGGGTTCTCTTCCTGAACCGGCACCTTTCATCCATTATGTTCCGCAACAAGGACTGCTTGGAGCCCCTGCTGGATTTCCTCCGGGCCCACAAGTACAAGGGTCATGTAAGAGTAGTCATTGATGAATATTTAGGAGCTTTGACATTTCAGCATGTGATGTTTGAGTTATTTTTGTCCATGCATTGGGCAGGTCATGATGTTGAATGACAGGGTACAGAGTGTATCCAGGCTTCAGTCCGTTCTAGCCAAGGCTGAGGAATATTTGTCTAAGCTTATACCGGAGACTCCTTTCTCTGAATTTGCTTACAAGTAAGAAAATAGTTACATCCAGTTATACAACACCAAAACAGGGTTTATAATTGGAGGTAGTTCCAAGTGGAACCTCTTTCTTTGGTGGATGTCATGGGAGTGCCAATAAAAAACATATATTTTGATTAGGTGGCAGGTGCTGAGGCACCTTACAATCTGAACATTAACCATGCTCTGCATGACTGACACAGAATGTTCATCAGTTTTGCTATTTTTTACCAAACAGAATTCACATTCTTTACAAGCTAATGTTTCACTAAGTTTTTATATAATTAAGAAATTGCATCTATGTATTACTTATTTTGAAAGGAAACACAATCTGAATATGAGTATCAACCTCAAAATGGTATCAGGTGTCCTTTTAGTGCTAACAGTGTTTAATATAACCCAGTTTTGCTGTTTCGCTTTTTGTATAAGGTTGACAGGACATAGAATGTACCTGAGTGCAACTTCTTATCTGCAGAAAGGAGTCAAATACCAAAGCATGATATTATTTTTGTTACAAAAGAGTTATATTTTTTTTTTCCTTAAGTGGTTTCTATTTCTTTGGTTCAACCCAACTGTTTTGAGTTTTCTTTTAGGAGTATCAGTTTATGCAGATTAAAGTTCATGGAAAAGTGCCTTTTATGCTCTTTTGTCAAGATGATTTAAGTTTTAAGCCAGCCTGTTGATATTCTCTTATGATTTTACTTGCAGGCTTCAAGAGATGGGTTTGGAGAAAGGCTGGGGTGACACAGCTCAACATGTTCTTGAAATGATTCATCTTCTTCTTGACATTCTTCAGGCTCCTGATCCTTCCACTCTGGAGATGTTTCTGGGGAGAATTCCAATGGTGTTCAATGTTGTAATCTTATCTCCCCATGGATACTTTGGCCAAGCTAATGTATTAGGCTTGCCAGACACTGGAGGGCAGGTAGTATTCCTATAGTGAAATATGGTTATGTTTTTCTTTTCAATTCAACTGTATTCAACAACTGTACAGAGAACTTTATCTTATTGGTGCATTTTAAGGATTATGGATTAAAACAAGTAGTTATGTCGCATTTCCCTTGCAGGTTGTCTATATACTGGATCAAGTTCGCGCATTGGAAAATGAGATGCTTCTGAGGATAAAAAAGCAAGGGCTAGATATTGATCCTAAAATCCTCATCGTGAGTGAATGTTGAAGTCCATTCTTCGTGTTTGTTTTCTCATTGAAGATATCACCAATGCAATAATTGGCTTTGTAGATGTTATGAGTGTTATTTATCAATATTTGTGTACGAATAATATTCCAGCCAAAAACTTTTGTGTACATATATTTACTTGCTTTTTTATATAAAAATTCCTATTTATGCTAACTTTTTTTTATTGAAGGTTACTAGGTTGATACCTGATGCAAAAGGCACAACATGCAATCAGCGGCTAGAAAGAGTCAGTGGAACACAACATACTCATATCTTGCGGGTGCCCTTTAGAACTGAAAAGGGAATTCTTAAGAAATGGATTTCAAGATTTGATGTTTGGCCTTATTTGGAGACATTCACAGAGGTGAAATTTATGAAACTTCTTTAGATTCCCAAGGTCCTGCCTTGATTCATGATTTAGATAAACAGTTAGCACACCGTTGGACTTGTGCATCTTTTCTCTATTACCTGATCTATTGCACTATTTTGTGGTGTAAAAGCAGAAGTTTACTCATTCTTCAGGAGAATTTGTTTCCTTGGTGATCTGAGGTTTAACTAGGAACTTTTTAATAAGTATCATAACACTTGTGCCAACATGAGTTAGCTTATATTCTGTTTCATATCTTTCTTGATTTTTTTTACTGAACAAACATTACATCTGCTGAGAAAATACAAATGGACAGAGGCAAAGAAAAAGGTTTAGGGTACTTTAATGAAACAACATCACCATAATCATGAAGATAAAGAAATCTTACTGGTTGATTGACATCTTCTAGTTTATTTTTGCTCATAGAATCTGGACACATGATTCAGATGAACCACAGAGTAAAACCTTATACCTCATTGACGATCCTTAAAGGTTTGAACCACTTTGTACTTATTCGCTCTCATCCCTGTTCTTTCTCGAGAGTTGTTGAATTCCTAATAATTATATTCCGACCATATGTTCATTAATTGTTTGGTTGAAAAGCACCAAACAGAAAAAAGAGAGTGACATAAGTGTCAAGGACTTCGTTGATTTACTTGGTGCATGATGCAGCCCAGAGTTTTTTGAAATTAGGTTTTGTGAAGTCTGCCTTCGGCCCTTCAGTAAGAGTTTAGATATAGGTTTCTGTTTAGGGCTGTTTGGAAATTTGAAGGGTTTAAAACATGGTATATTGATCCTTTAAGGATGTCAACAATAGAGAAACATTATTTATTTGGATTAGCTTGGGATATCTAAAATATTCTCTTTTTTCCTTCTTTTCTTGCTGTGTCTTCATTTGGCTTGGGATATCTAGAAGACACAAGTGTCTTCTGCTCTATTTACACGACAACAGCTGCATACTTCTGGAATATTGTCACAACAGATGTTTTCCCATTAATATGAGATCTGGTCACGTTACTGCTCCTGCTCTTGATGTTGATAAGATTGGCTCAAGCATCAAAAAGAAGGTTCACATAACTGGAGAAAAGAAATAGATGGAAGTTCAAGATGCCTGTGTATCTAACTCTTCTTTTGAAGGGTTTGATCATGTGACAGAAATGAACAATCATGTCAGAGGTTAAACTCTAACATGATTGAAGTCATAAACTACCATAAGTTACTATTAGTGCAATTTTTGGTTGTCCGATTTGGGTGTTGATTCGGAGCCAACCGAGGTTCCTTCCACATCTGTCACAATTCAATCTCGGTCGACACCATAGTCGTCCGACCCCAAAGGTGCTGGATCTGTCAGACTCCAAAGATGTCAAACTTGTCTGACTCCGAAGATGTTGAACCCTGCTGACCCCTAAGATGCCGAACCCTACAGAACTGCATCAAGGGTGTTCCTGACAAATGACCCTCTAATGCTTAAGTTAATTTTAGGTTTGGAGGATTCAGCTACTGATTTGAACAGCATTGGGGAAAGTTAGCATTGGAAGGAACCTTAGTTGGCCCCGAATCAACATTCAGATCGGACAACAAAAAGCTGCACTAACAGTTGCTATGGTATTTGTGTAAAGGGTTTGATGTGACTCAACCTAACAATTATGAGTAGGTCAAACCTTGCTTGCATGACCGACCTTAATGGTGATTTATAAGGTTTTCCTCTGTATCTTGACTTAGTTCTCTGTTTATTGATGATTGACATCTTACTTGGATGCATTCGTATTTTGGGTCTTCTTAGTTGTTGTGTGGATGTTGACACATCAGATTTGAACGTTGTTCTAGTGTTTGATATGGCAAGATAACTGAAGTGCTTCTTTAGAAATATATGAAGTAGGTTTTAATAGTTATTGAAAACTTATGTTATGGCATTCTGAGATTGTTATACTAGAAGCTTCATTCATATTGTTCCTCAAATGCCAAAAAATTTGAATGTAATCATCTCAGTATTTAAAACTAGAATTGGAGGATTTCATCTCTGACTCACTATGGATATATTCACTAGAAATTGAAAAAAATTGTCAACAAGATTCATTGTTTGGATGTAATAATCCAGAGATTATGTTATAATTAATATCTTTTGTGATTTGGCTAACAGATGAATTCAATTATTTATAATTTTTCACTGATGTTCCTTTAATCATTTGGATTGGCATACATATGTGGTTGCTGATTGACAGTTTATCCTATTACCAGGATGTGGCAAGTGAGATCGCTGCAGAGTTACATGGCACTCCAGATCTCGTTATTGGAAATTACAGTGATGGGAATCTTGTTGCATCTTTGTTAGCTTATAAACTGGGAATCACCCAGGTATTCTCTGGTCGTCATATCTTTGTTACACGTTCTCATCAATTTGAACTTTGTATTTACATATATAATTGATAAACTTTTGTACAGTGTAACATTGCTCATGCACTAGAGAAGACAAAATATCCAGATTCAGATATATATTGGAGAAAGTTTGAGGACAAATACCATTTTTCATGCCAGTTCACTGCTGATCTAATTGCTATGAATAATGCAGATTTTATAATCACTAGCACCTATCAAGAAATTGCTGGAAGGTACTTTTTCTTTGTTCTCTGTATGTTTTAAGTTTGTTTATCTACTTTTGTCATTTGGAGATGTTCTGTTCATTCTGTGTTGTCGCACATTTTCTCTATTGACATCTTGTTCACACCTTTTTGTTTCTAGTTTGATGGTTATTGTCCTTTTTCTCCAAGGAAAAATATATCTATTTCAAAATTTTATTACAAAGGAGGCCCTGCATATCAGAGCTCAAAATAGTACAGTTTGGATGGCCGTTAAGCCCCCAGAGCTTAATACATTTACATGTCCTCACAAAATTTAGATAGTATAGTCACAAGGTAATTGTTTATAAAGTCTTGTTGACACTCACGATAACATATCAAAGCCATATGAAAATTTGTCAGACCATTATTTATGGAACCTTAAATGGGGATTTAGAGTTTGATGTAGTACTGATTTATGCTGCTTACTCTAGTTGTTCAAATCAGGCTTTCCCATCTTGCCTTTCTTTTCAATTTGCTGTTTAATTTTGAACCTTATCTGGCTATTGATGTACTCATTGACAAATACTGAAGTGTATGCTTTCTCTTTGCACATGGTCGACCGAGTTAGATTGCTTTGACAAATACTGGCAATTGATGTACTATCTTTTGACACACACACACACGCTGTCAATTTAAACCTGGACTTGATTGCTAAATTTTGTTTTGTTGCTTCTAAAATGCTGGCTTTGTTCTTGATCTTCAATATGAAATTTTGTCCTCGATGTCTCAGCAAGAACACAGTTGGACAGTATGAGAGCCATACTGCTTTCACTTTGCCTGGTTTGTATCGTGTTGTCCATGGAATCGATGTTTTTGATCCAAAGTTCAATATAGTCTCCCCTGGAGCAGATATGAGTATTTACTTTACATACTCGGAAAAGGGAAAGAGGCTCACTTCTCTTCATGGTTCAATTGAAAAGCTGCTTTATGACCCAGAGCAATGTGATTTGCACATGTGAGTATATGTGTAATAATTTTCCTTTTAAACTGGTTATCTGATTTTTAATAATGATAATTGTCTGTTTTGCTATTAAATAAATTTTCAGTTCATTACTCCCATGATATAATCTCTCAGAGCTTTTTGTACTTCATTTTCTGCTGGGTCATTGAACTTTTTTTGTTGTCATCGTTTATAATTGTCTTCAATGTGGCATGAAGTGTGATCATTTACAAAACACAAAATGGTATAAATCACAAACAAGTGAAGGATATTTAATCATAGTTGTTTGATAACAATTGCGGCACTGTGTTTAGCATGAATTGAAAGAATGCACTTTGAGGTGGCTGCCATGTAGGAGTGATATTAAATTTTGGTTCACAACACGGGGCACCACAAGTGGGCTATATTGCCCACAGTTTAATGAATTGAATATTTATTTATATGGATTAGCCATTCTGGGCCAATATCAACGAAGACAGACTTTTTTATTATGTGGGCTGGTAAGTATCAAGTTTAATATATTGTCGCTTAACACATTATCTGGTCATGTGAAATGGCATGTCCAAGCACAGATCTTATAGGACATACCCTGTAACATTCCATCATGTGAATGAGCCTGAACTTGGGTTTCACCTGATCTTGATAAAGCTTCATTTGTTATGCTTTTTCATTTTTACTCATTTGTCCTGCCATTTCCAAACTACATGATGATTTGGAATCTTTATATCAGCTATTAGGTCTTTCCCAACATTGTCCTCTCATTTTCTGCTTCTTGGCATGAATTCATTGTTTTCCTTCCACAGACAAATTTTAAGATTGATAGAACTTATCTTTTATGTTGTAGGAAGTGCTTTCTGAGGAATTATGTAGATTCAAAAGTTAGACTAAGTTACCATAACCAGATGGAGTATAATTTCTTTGATTAATCATGATTGATCAAGTAAATCTGACTTTTTATTTCATTATGTTGTGGTTCTCATGGTTACACTTAATAACTGGACTTTTGTTTTCCTACTTCAGTGGTTGTTTGGATGACCGATCAAAGCCCATTATTTTCTCCATGGCGAGGCTTGACAAAGTGAAAAACATAACAGGCTTGGTCGAATGGTTTGGTAAAAGCACTAAACTAAGAGAATTGGTCAACCTTGTGGTAGTTGCTGGATACATTGATGTAAAGAAATCCAGTGACAGAGAAGAAATCCAAGAGATTGAGAAGATGCACGAGCTCATTAGTTCATATAACTTGTCCGGTCAGTTCCGCTGGATTTCTGCCCAAACGAATAGGGCAAGGAACGGTGAGCTGTATCGCTACATAGCTGATACTGGTGGTGCTTTTGTTCAGGTACAATTTTGTGTCATCAAATGAATTTTTTGCACCTAACTTTGTATAATCACTTATTATCCTTTCTCTACAGCCTGCTTTTTACGAGGCTTTTGGTCTAACTGTAGTGGAGGCCATGACTTGTGGTCTTCCAACATTTGCCACTTGTCATGGAGGTCCTGCAGAAATCATTGAAAATGGATTATCAGGCTTCCATATAGATCCATACCATCCTGATCAGTCTGCTGTAGTCATGGTGGAGTTTTTTGAACGTTGCAAAGAGGACTCTGGCTACTGGAAGAAAATATCAGATGGAGGGCTGCGTAGAATACAAGAGAGGTCTTTCACACAAGATTTGTTCTTTAATTTGCTTCTCTTTTACATCTGGTTTGCTGCAGCACATTTTGGTAAGCAATGACATAATGTTTAACAATCTCTAGGTATACATGGAAGATCTATTCAGAAAGGCTAATGACACTGGCTGGAGTTTATGGCTTCTGGAAATACGTTTCAAAGCTCGAAAGGCGTGAGACGCGGAGATATCTTGAAATGTTCTACATACTGAAGTTCAGAGACCTGGTAAATTTGATCTTCACCGAGTTGCATATGGAAATTCTTGCTCTGACAAAAGATATGCTTCATGATCTCTGAATGCTGGGATTAACACAAAATTTACATTGAACATTCACATGGCCTATTATCCTGTAATGAATTTTCTTCTTCTGTCCCATGAATGTTCTAATCAGATTTTTATTTTTTTTAATGTCAGGTGAAGTCTGTCCCTCGTGCAGTCGATGACGATCACTGATACTGTACATAAACTAAAATAATAAACATGTGCCTCTGCTGCAAAATTGGTTGTCCGTCGATGGCGTGCCACAAGCTGCAATGTACTCAGGAAAAGCCTAGTTAAAGTTCAATATTCGATGGTCATCAAGCTGCTTTCTTGCACACTGTCACTAATAACACTTCCAATAAGATTTGTAAGGTATGCCTGGCATATGCTCAAGTAGTCAACCCATCTTCCACCAACTTGCTTAAAGATTATGCTGGGTGGTGTTGCTTATGGTGTAAGTTTTAATGTATAAACTTGTGTTTGCTGTCAGCTTATCCAGTCTAAACTGTTCTTGTAAATAAAGGGAAACTGCATTCCTGCTCTAACTTTTTGTTCTTTTGCATCGAAGACCAAAGACCAATCTGTGCATTTAGCATTCGATATATTGAAGAGCATGGTCTTTTTGGTGTTCATCTTTAGTATAAGCACAAGTACATGACACAAACGCAAGAGCTACTAAATTAGCATACTATACTATTTGTAGAAAAAAGTGAAGGCTTTTTTTTTCTTTTCTTTCCTCATCTCTCTTTTATTTTCTAAATAGTTTGATTGGTTTTCTTAATTAAATTCCATCTAATTTTGATCAATTGGAGGTTACCATTCTGTTTCAGTTTTATTCGATATTATTATTTTCCAATTTGTCTATTTTGTAGAACTCGTCGAAACCTATCCTACGTGAGTGAGAGTGAGCGATGTCAACCGTAATCTCAAATCGTTTAGAATTGAAAGAAAAAGATAATATATATTAGGTTTATGGACATAATGGTGTATCGATGCCTACTACCATCGAATCCGCAAGTTCACTGAACTAAGCAAAACACTTGAAAGCTTGATGAACACATTCTCTAACTTTACCATTTTGTACATCTGGTCTTAAATTAAAGGAGAGATGGAAGTGTAAAGGTAAAAAGACACCTTTCTTCCAACGCAGGCAATTCCAACTTACTGGCCTGCATGATTTATACACCATTCTTTCCTTCCTCTTCACCACACCTCTCCAATGGCATTAACTTCTGACGTCCTTCTCCTCCTCCTGCTCTTCCTTCCCAGCATTTATGCCCAGTGGAGCCAATCCTCCTCCCTGGAGGAAGCAAAAGCCTTCGAGGAATCTTTGCTCCACCAGGCCTGCTTGAACACCACCGACCATGAAGCTTGCACGTCGCGCATCAGCATCGAGTGTCACCGGCAGGGGCGCACTGGGCCGATCTCCATACTCCACGGCGCCGTCAGGGGCACCATCGACGAAGCCCTCCGCGCCGTCGGCACCTTGTCGGGCCTCGCTGCAGTTTCCAGTGACCTCCGCGAGGAGATGGCCATCCATGACTGCGTCGAGCTCCTTGGCTACTCCATCGACGAGCTCGGTTGGTCGTTGGAAGAGATCAGCCGGCTCGTCTTGGAGAACCGCAACATTCACCACGAAGCAAACCTCCGCGCATGGCTCAGCGCCGCGCTCAGCAACCAAGACACGTGCTTGGAGGGCTTCGACGGCACCGACGGTCGCATACGCCATTACATCCACAGCAGAGTAGTGGAGGTGACACGACTCGTGAGCAACCTGCTGGTGATGTACAGGAAGATGCGCAGCATCATACCTCACGCGCCACCCAGAAATGGCACCAAAAGCGACGGCAACAGAGACTCGCCACCCTGGGTGGTGGTCGACCAGGAGCTCCTGCATGCGGATCCCAAGGCGTTGCGCGCCGATGCGGTGGTGGCATCGGATGGCAGTGGGAGGTACCGGTCGATCAACGAGGCGGTGAATCGAGCGCCAAGCCACAGCTCGAGGAGGTACGTTATATACGTAAAGAAGGGGGTGTACGAAGAGAACGTGGAGTTGAAGAAGAAGAAGACTAATATTATGATCGTTGGTGATGGAATGGGAATTACGGTGATTTCCGGCAGCAGAAATTTCATGCAAGGATGGACGACCTTCAGGACTGCTACCTTCGGTAAGCTTTTCATTCCTTTCTTCTCCCTCCACCGGCAAACTCAACATGATTCTTTTCTTTGTGTGATGGAAATGTGGAACGAGCCTTTTAAATCTCATGTATCAATTACATCTTTAATATTATCATTATTTAGGGTTAATGAAAGCTTTGTTTTCACGTAAAATCTTATATGATTTGCTTATTATTTTGTCGCTAGTGAAAAGTTATTTATAATCTCATATTTAATGTTAAAATTAAATCCTGTTTGATTTAAGAACAGAGGCAAACGAAAGATCTGTTGGCGTTCGAACGTACTGCATGTCTTGACATTTATGTGGGCTTTCCATGGCAGCGGTTTCCGGGCAGGGCTTCATAGCGAGGGACATAACCTTCCGTAACACCGCCGGGCCGCAGAACCACCAGGCGGTGGCCCTCCGAGTGGACTCCGACCGTTCGGCCTTCTTCCGGTGCAGCATCGAGGGCTACCAGGACACCCTGTACGCCCACTCCCTCCGCCAGTTCTACCGCGAGTGCAACATCTACGGCACCATCGACTTCATCTTCGGGAACGGGCTCACCGTGCTGCAGCGCTGCAACATCTACACGAGAAGGCCGTTGCCGGAGCAGAAGGTGACGATCACGGCGCAGGGGCGCAAGGACCCCAACCAGAACACGGGCATCTCGATCCACGACAGCTTCGTTCACGCAACGTATCCCACCTACCTCGGCCGGCCATGGAAGCCGTACTCGAGGACGGTGTTCATGCAGTCGTACCTGAGCTCCGCTGTGCAGCCGGCGGGGTGGCTGGAGTGGGCGGGGGATTACGGGCTGGGCACGTTGTGGTACGCGGAGTACCGCAATTATGGCCCCGGTGCGAGGCTGGGCGGGCGAGTGCGGTGGCCCGGGTATCATGTGATCCGGGATGCTGCAGTGGCCAGCCTCTTCACAGTGCGGCGGTTCATTGATGGCTCGTCGTGGTTGCCGGCCACCGGAATCGAATTCACCGCTGATCTCATCAATAAGTAGCTTCTAAAGCAGGATGATAGTATACGCCTTCGATCATTCACGTTTGCTTACAACACAACCTTATTTGGTTTCAGTTTTCTTGCTGCATGGAATTGTAGTGTTCAATAAACGAATTCTTGGATCAATAAATTAATGCCGATTGCCGATAGCGCTTTAAGTATACGAGCAATCCAATCTCTTCCCAACGACAAAGGCAATGGATGTTGAGAATAAAGCATTGCTAGTTAATTTCAAGGGATTTTTTTTACTATTTAAATACAAAAATATCAATATTAAAAGGACTTTTATGTGATTAATTACCATCAATTTGTCTCTCTCTCTTTAGAATATTCTTTTTGTAACTTGGGAGATTAGAATTCATCACAAAAGTAGTTACTTTTTACCATGTAAAGGCTTTCCTATTGCATTATTTATGTCAAAGCTTATTTTGGTGCTTTTCTTGCAAATCACACAAGTAGTCTTTTCTCCATAATACACGTCATTAAACCTCATCTATTTATAGGAATATCTCCTTTATCTTCTCAACGTATCCTTATTTATACTCTCTTTAATTATATTCATAATTATAATTATCTAGATAAGTTCATGCAGTCCAACAAAAATGACTAATTAGATTAATTTTCCGATAGTTATTGCACCACCACCATCCTTCTAAAGAAGAAACCACCTAAGAGAGAAACGTATATTCTTTGGCCAGCAAAGATAGAAAGGCATCTCGACCTTTTGTGACAAGGGAGATAGACACGTACGTAGGCAACGCTCTACACGTCATCTTCACTCATCATCCGACGTGTTAAGTGGGAACCGATTCTAGAGACCAACAGTGTGACACCAACGTGGATGTCGACTCGATTTGATTCTATAAGATCAATCATACGATATTACGTCTCATTGATGGTCATAATCCTGACATTTGTCATGATCTCAACCTGACGATCATATACCGTATAATAAAAAATGACACTGAGTGTGTTCATTTGTTTTAGTATCTAATCGAATGCTCCTACTTCTTACCAAGTACTCAAGAAGTATTCATTTACTTATGTGATTGAATGCCAATGATGGGTACGTCCCAATCCAAATCCATCTCGGTGTTACTGTTGCCGTTCCAACAATCGCTGTAGTCCACTCGAGTCAACCGAATCATCTTCTTCGATACACCACCAGAGACGGAACGAGTTCGGCCGTCGAGAACACAAAAGTCGCACCATTCAGAAGTCAACAGCCTTGACTCCAAATGGATGCATGCGTCCAAAGAGGAGGAGGTCAAAAAGTCAGCACACGGAACTAATTCAAATGGAAATTTCTTGGTTAAGGCAAGAAAAATACTGGAGATACGGTGTACAGACAAGGGAAGGACTGCCCCCATTCCACACGAAATACGACTTTGAGGAGACCGAGCAAACCACCGTGATCGGCGGAGGGAATGGGCGTACGCGAGTGGAACTCAAAACAACCGGTCGCGTCTCACCTGCCACCTTCAATTAGGTCTTGTTTACCCCACCGGCCTCTATATAAGCACCGTGTAACACCACAGGCCATCACACCCACGGCCACTACAGATCATGGCGAACCATAGCATTTGCTCTGTGATTGCCACTGCATTGCTGATCTCAGTGTTGGCATTACCAACGAGTATTATCTATCTCTCTTTCCTCTTTTTGTAGTTTACATACGTGCGTTCTGTACGGATTACTGAGTCTTGAGCTTGTCTTGCTTCAGGGGTGCAGGCCATCGGTGTCTGCTACGGCAGGCTCGGAGATAACTTACCACAGCCCAGCGAGGTGGTAGATCTCTACAAATCCAACAACATTGGAAGCATGAGGATTTATGATCCAAACCCTGATGTCCTCGAAGCCCTGCGAGGATCCAACATCCAACTACTCGTAGGTGTTCCTAATGATCAGCTCCAGTCGTTGGCGTCGGACTCATCTGCTGCCAATGCCTGGGTTCAGAGTAATGTGGTAGCCTACTGGCCCAGCGTCTCCTTCCGCTACATAGCGGTGGGAAACGAGGTGTTCCCCGGAGACAATGTGCGGTATGTCCTCCCCGCCATGCAGAACGTCCAAAATGCTCTCGCTTCAGCAAATCTGCAGGGTCAAATCAAAGTCTCGACCTCAGTCTCAACACGCGTTCTCGGGGTATCATACCCTCCCTCCGAGGGTTCTTTCTCTTCTGATGCACAAGCCTCAATGAACCCCATAGTGCAGTTCCTAGTGAACAATGGAGCTCCCCTCCTACTCAACGTCTACCCCTACTTCAGCTACAGAGATAACCAAGCTCAGATTTCACTCTCCTACGCCTTGTTCACTTCCCCGGATGTTGTAGTAAATGACGGGCCGTACGGGTACCAGAACCTCTTCGATGCCATTGTCGACGCAACCTACGCATCGTTGGAGAAGGTGGGAGGGTCGAGTGTGGCGATTGTGGTATCGGAGAGTGGTTGGCCATCTGCTGGTGGTGTTGAGACGACAATCGACAATGCTCAGACATACAACCAGAAACTGATCAACCATGTTGGCCAAGGAACACCAAGAAGACCTGGGAGTGCAATAGAGGCCTACATATTTGCCATGTTCAACGAGAACCGAAAGGATTCGGAACTGGAGAGGAACTTTGGTCTCTTCTATCCGGATAAGCAACCTGTTTACACTATTAACTTCAGCTGAATAATTGTTGTGGCTTAAGGAACTTTGTTCCTATACACCACCATATGATATTAAATAATGAACCAGAAGAGGGAACATTCTCAGAATTCTGGTCCTTGAATAAAATTATTTATAATACATTGCATGTTTTAATGTTTTATTCTAATATTACTACTTAGCACTCGAAAGGTCCAAGACTTTCATCTCATACAAATTCATCTTAGTCAATCATCTATTTTGGCTAGACTAGTTAAAAATTCTATACGATGTATAATGTAAATTTCAAGGAAAGTATCATATTATATACCGTGTATAATGTAAATTTTATGGAAATTATCGTGAGTGTAGTAAGGTCAAAACATTAATTGAACTTATCAATCCAAATTTTCATCCGAACCATCTGCCACCAGTAATTGGAGATGCGGTGGTGTACAGAGAAAAGAAATTAGTACTGATTCATTCCATTGATCACAACGAGAAGATCGACCACCGACGGTGAGGTGGATAGAGATGGAATTCGAAACATTTAGATGCAAACACAGGCCATTCTCTAGTTATGAATGAGCCGATTTGTTCTCTATATTAGAAGAACCCTCTTCTCACGTACACCTCAAACCCATCTCTTCTGAGAACCGTCATCATGACTGGCCAACGCATCTCCTTTGTCTTTGGCCATTCTCTAGTTATGAATGAGCCGATTTGTTCTCTATATTGTAGTGTATGTGTTGAGCTGCCAGCCGACATATTAAACTCATAGTGGGTTTGGGCAGCCCACAGTCCATATCTCTCTTAATCTAATTCTAATTAAGATTAGAAAGAATGTGATGGGTGTATTTTGGGAGGCAGAAAAAAGCTTAAATAGGGCAGCAACATGAGAGAAGAAGAGAGCCACGAGATTCCAAAGAAAAAGAGAAAACAAGGTAGAAATGGAAGAGAAAGAAATGGAAGAAGACAAGGACAACGCAGAGACTGTTCTCAATCATCTAGCAGTGTTCTCATATCAGATTAGATCAAATCTACAGTAAACTCTTGTTGTGATTACTTGGGGAGGTTTTAGATATCGTGGACAGTGACGTGATCCTTGTATCCCAATTTTTTCTCTTGTGATTGTTGCTAGGGTTTAGGGCAAGAGATTGAGATTTTACATTCATTATTCTCATAATGGATTATCTCTAGTTTGTCCTGTGGTTTTTACCCTTCACATTGGAGGGGTTTCCCACGTATATTTTGGTGTTCTGTTTGATTGTGCTTTCATTTAATTCCGCTGCATATTATGGTCTTCTAGTATTTGTTCATATACAAAGGTTATTCCTGATTTATATCCCCCAACAACTGGTATCAGAGCAAAAAGGGGTTTTGGTGATTTAATTTTGTATTTGAACATGGAGGCCAATAATGTTTCTCGCATGATTAGTTTAAATGGAAACAATTGGATGATATGAAAACCAAGAATGGAAGATCTCTTATATTGCAAAGATTTGTATGGACCTTTGCATGGGGATAGTACAAAACTCACAACTTTGACAGATGATGAGTGGAAGAGGTTAGATCGAAAAACAATTGGATTTATTCAACAGTGGCTTGATGATAGTGTCTTTCATCATGTTTCTACTGAAATTTCTGCATATTCTCTTTGGAAAAAATTAGAAAGTCTCTATGAAAGAAAAACAGCTGGTAACAAAGCTTTTTTGATCAGAAAACTTGTGAACCTAAAATATAGAGAGTGTGCTTCTATTGTTGAACATTTGAATGAAATGCAAAGTATTATTAACCAGTTATCCTCTATGAAAATGTCTCTTGATGATGAGTTGCAGGCATTGTTACTTCTCAGTTCATTACCAAAAAGTTGGGAGACACTAGTGGTTTCCCTCAGTAATTCTGCGCTAGGTGGTGTTGTCACTATGAGTCAAGTAACAAGCAGTTTGTTGAATGAGGAGTTAAGAAGAAAAAGTTCGGCAACATCTCAGAATGATTCATAAGCACTTATCTCAGAGAACAGAGGAAGGTCAAAGTCTAGAAGCAGTTCACACATGGGTAGAAGCAAGTCAAGATCAAGAAAAGATATTGTTTGCTATAATTGTGGTGAAAAATGACATTACAAGAACCAATATAAGCAACCTAAGAAGAACAAGAAAAAGAGAAAAGAAGTGGAGTCTACAGAGTCAAAGGATAATACTACAACTACAATGCAGGGTGGTGATTATTTGATTTTATCTCTTTCTGATGATATATTTTCTTGTATGTGTCAGGATCTTAAGTGGGCGATTGACACAGGTGCTTCTTATCATGCTACACCATGAAGGGAGTTTTTTTATACATACAGGTCTGGAAATTTTGGTGTTGTCAAGATGGGCAACTATGACACAACATACATTATAGGCATGGGTGATATCCATTTAAAGACCAACCTAGGCTGCAAGTTGGTGCTTAAGGATGTGAGGCATGTGGTTGACTTGAGGCTGAATCTAATTTCAGTTGGAAGGCTCTATGATGAAGACTATGAAAGCAGATTTCACAGAGGACAATGGAAGCTCAGTAAGGGTTCTCTTGTTATAGCTAATGAAAAAAAATGTTATACTTTGTACATGTTGCATGCTAAAGCTTATGGTGAGCAGTTAAATGCTACAGAAAAAGACTTCAGCATGGAGTTGTGGCATAGGCGACTGGGACACATGAGCGAGAAGGGGCTGCAAGCTCTTTCCAAGAGAGAGGTATTACCAGACCTCAGAGGTATACATCTGAACCCTTGTATTGATTGTTTGGCAGGTAAACAACATAGAGTTTCATTTGCTAGTCCTGCTTTGTCTAGAAAAATGCATGCCTTAGACCGTGTTTATACAGATGTATGTGGTCCTTTGAGGACAAAAACTCCTGGTGGATCTGTTGATGTTCTTGGTATAAGTGGTGCACTTTATTTTGTCACTTTTATAGATGATTTTTTCAGAAAAGTTTGGGTCTATACTTTGAAGACTAAAGATCAGGTGATTAATATCTTCAACGAGTTTCATGCCAGGGTTGAAAGGGAAACAGAAAGGAAATTGAAATGCATAAGATCAAATAATGGTGATGAGTATACAGGATTGTTTAATGACTATTGCAGGTCACATGCGATGCAGCATGAGATGACATTTCCTGGTACACCTCAGCATAATGCAATTATAGAGAGGATGAATCGCACCATCATGGAAAAGATCAGATGTATGCTTTCACAGGCCAAGCTACCCAAAAGGTTTTGGGATGAGACTTTGAGGACTGCAGTTGATGTGATCAACTTATCACCATGTACAGCCCTAGATAGTGATGTTGCAGAGCATGTATGGTCAGTGAAAGATGTTTCCTACAAGCATTTGAGAGTGTTTGGTTGTCGTGTATTTGCACATGTTCTAGATAATGAGAGGTCCAAGCTGGATGGTAAGACTAAAAAATGTATTTTTTTTTGGTACTCACATAATCATTTTGGTTACAGGCTTTGGGATACAGAAAAGTAGAAGGTGTTTAGAAGCAGAGATGTGGTCTTCTTTGAGGATCAAACTTTTGAAGATTTGAAGAAGAAGGCACCAACCAATACTTCCACAGAAGGATTAGCAGATTGTGACCCAGTTATTTCTCTAGTATATCCGGGTGATGGGGGAGATGTGCAGGAAGATGGTGTAGAGCCTGATGTTGATCTACCTGCAGGACATGTTGAACAAGAAGAAGTTGGAGAGCAAGTTCCAGCAGAACCACAGTTGAGAAGATCTTTTAGACAACGTCAACCTTCCAAAAGATACTCTACAGATGAGTATGTGATGCTTACTGATGCAGGTGAACCAGAGAGTTACCAGGAAGCAGTTGAAAGTGAGTAGAAAGAAAAGTGGTTAGTTGCTATGCAGGAAGAGATGGATGCTCTTAAGAAGAACCACACTTATGATTTGGTACTACTACTAAATGGAATGAAGACCTTACCAAAAGAAAGGCAGGAGATGTGCCGACAGTTGGTCGGTATGGCTTCACATTGAGGAGTCATGGGACAACCTCCCTTATGGGCTGAAGGGGGAGGTTGTTGGGCTGGCAACCCACAGATTCAGCCCACACCCCTCTTAACCTAACCCTAATTAAGATTAGAATGGGTGTGGTGGTTGCGTTTTGGGAGGCAGAAAAAGGCTTAAATAGGGCAGTAACGTGGGAGAAGAAGAGAGCCATGGGATTCCAAAGAAAATGAAGAAAACAAGGCAGAAAAGGAAGAGAAAGAAAGGAAAGAAGACAAGGATAACACAGAGAGGCTGTTCTCAATCATCTAGCAGTGTTCTCATCTCAGGTTAGATCAAATCTACAGTAGACTCTTGCTGTGATTACTTGGGGAGGTTTTATATATCGTGGACAATGACGTGATCCTTGTATCCCAGTTTTTTCTATTGTGATTATTGCTAGGGTTTAGGGCAAGAGATTGAGATTTGTACATTCATTATTCTCATAGTGGATTATCTCTAGTTTGCCCCGTGATTTTTACTCTTTAAATTGGAAGGGTTTTTCACGTATATCTTGATGTTCTGTTTAATTGTGCTTTCATTTGATTCCGCTGTATATTATGGTCTTTGTTCATATATAAAAGTTATTTCTGATTTATATCCCCCATCACTATGTATGTTTTATACTTACGTGAGTCGATTTGTTATGCATCAAGCGTGCATGCCATGGTGGCGGACAACCTACCACCGCCCTAGCTCTCTACCAACTACACGGTATTGGAAGCATGAGGATCTTTACCCCAAATCACGACGTCATCGAATCCCTTCCGATAATGGAGATCTCCGGTCTCTCGCCTCCGACCCTTCAGCATACAAGCCTACTTGCCTGGCATCTCCTTCCGCTACATAGCCGTCGGCAACGAGGTCATCTTCGGAGATTTGGCGCAGTACGTCCTCCCCACCATGCAAAACATCCACGCTAGACTCTCGTCCACCGGTCTTCACAACAAAGTGTACACCCCAATTACATCGACTGTTCTTGGTTATCAAAGTACTCGAACCCCATAGTGGATTTCGTGCCCAACACGGGATCCCTTCTCCTGCTTAACGTGACTCTTCCGCTACAAGGACGAACTCTCCTAGTGATAAATAATGGACTAAGAGATTGAAAATAGATTTATAATTTTAATTTTTGATATTTCATCTCGTAGGAGGTAATGTGAGATGATAATTAGAAAGTCTCTTTTCATCAAGATCATCTTCTAAGTAATCCTACGATAATTATTAAATTTTTTATTTTGATTGATAATTATAATTAAAATATAAATAAATATATAATATAATTTTTTAAATTAAATAAAACTATATAATTTAACATTTCATTCGATTATCAATGGGTTGTGAAATCAAACATCCAATAATCATCGGGGTTGCGATATCAAAAAAATAATTTTACCGAATCAGCTTATCATCAGTACTGCATGGTTAACCTCATGCGATCGAATGAGATGGTATAATAAAATGGAGTAGAATTGAAGAAGATGTATAAACAACAATATATTGGAAAAAGATTCACTATGTAAAAGCAAAATCCAAATGGCTGATGTTAAAATTAATCAATGAACAAACTGAGGACACTTCTATATATATATATATATATATATATATATATATATATATATATATATATATATATATATTCCACTTTGATGTCTTTAATCCCGAATTCAGATGGAGCTGACTGTTAATTTGGACCAATATAGTCCCATCTTCTAATCCAACTTCATCTACAAGATGATGATTACTAAGCTATCTCTAACAAGTTGGAGTCTACTCTTCCCACCAAACAGGCATTTACAAAAGGGGGAAGAATACAAGGAAGGGAAATAGTAAATAGGAAATAAATTTGATGGTTTCCATTTTTCTAAAATTGAAACCATTGGAGCTTATCGCGTCAAGAGGAGGTTGCTGACTGGGTGAAAAGCTTATTGGGTAAACGGGGTTCTTATCTGGATAAAAGAGGCCGAAGTTTCTCTCCGTTCCCTCTTCCTTTTGGTTCTCGTTAAAAATGGCAAATATGTAGGCTTCGATCGGTGTAGGTCTTCTTGGTGTTCCTTCCCCAACGTGGTTGATCAGATTCTGGTTGTATGTCTGAGCATTGCTGATATTTGCTGCAAAGCCGCCATCTGATGGCCAGCCACTCTCGGACACCACGACGGCCACATCCGCCCCTCCCACCTTCTCCATCGCCGCATAGGTCGCATCCAGCATTGCGTCGAACAGGTTCTTGTAACCATATGGTCCATCAATCACCACCACGTCTTGGGAAGTGAACAGGGCATAGGACAGCGCGATCTGGTCGGGGTTGTCCTTGTAGGAGAAATAAGGATACACATTGACGAGGAGCGGGGATCCACTGGTGGCGAGAAAACTCAGGATGGGTTCCATGTAGGTTTGTGCTTCCGGAGTGAAAGCACCGGCGGAGGGAGGATACGATGAGCCGAGAACAGAGAGTGCAATCGAGGTTGAGACGTGGATTGTTAGGCCAGCGGAAGCGAGTGCAGTTTGGATGTTTTGCATGGCGGGGAGGACGTACTGCGCCAATTCTCCGGGGATGATCTCGTTGCCGACGGCTATGTGGCTGAAGGAGACGCCGGGCGAGTAGGCTACTATGTTGGTCTGAACCCAGTTGGTGGCTGCGGAAATGTCGGAGGCCAGTGATTGGAGATCATTGTGCTCAACACCAACAATGAGTGGGATGTTGGATCCTCGTAGGGCTTCGAGGACGTCATGGTTTGGATTAAAGATCCTCATGCTACTGATATTGTTGGATTTGTAGAGCTCCACCACCGCGCTGGGCTGGGGTAGGTTGTCGGCAACCAAACCGTAGTTGACGCCGATGCCATGCACGCCTGAACGCAAAACAAGACTTGGTAATCTACGCTCGCATCAAAGTGAAAGTTAGATCCCATGCTGATCCACGTGCGAGATGGAGAATGATACTACGCTATCCCTGTACTGCAAAAAACACACATATGCAGGCCACGAAAGAGAGAGGGGAGGAGGAAGAGAGAATACTTGTTTGGACTGCCAAGACTGAGATTAACAATGCAATGGGAAGCAGAGAGAAGACACGTCCGCCAGCCATTTCTCTCTGGAGATTTAGCGACCTCTACAGTTCTCTATTCTGATGGCGGCGGGGTGAGAGGAGGGTTCTTCTTATGTAGAGCCCGGTGGTGGGAACATTGCCTCAGTCATGAACGGAACGACGTAGACTTGGCATGTGGTGTCGGCCATATGTTTGTGAGTACCATTCGTGCGCATCTGCCTTTTCCATTGGGCTGACGCACATCTTGGCCGAGCCCCCATTGCCTAAAAGTACTCACCTGCCCCATTGTTCTTCGAGGTACAAACTTGCTTGTTTCGGGGCCTTAACTGCTATTATCTGTATTAATAAATAATTAAATTGTTTTGTTGGTTCTTGTCCTGTATTGGGGATGCATAGTAAGTAAATGAGATGTTTTGGGTTACATTTTTATCTTGAATAGATTGACCTAATGTAAAAAAATACTTTGAACCTATTTAGTCGTATCGAGCATTTCGAATACTTTCCATGTGTAATTCATATGCATATGTCTTAGGCAAACTCATCTTTGTAATTAGTCGACTTCAGATACTTTTTGTCTTCAACAAATGAATGACATCTAAAGCAAACGCTTTAGATACAACACACCCTTCAAATGCTTTAACCATCCTTTAATGTCAATACGATATATGATCAAATTCATCAGTTCATAAAAATTTAGAAAATTTTATGAATCTTTTGGGATCATTCTATGATTCAACTCTGTGACATACCCCCGAATCAAATAGCCAAAGTAAGGTGAGAAACCAAACTATCTCATAGGCATTGGAGAATAGACGATCAAAGCCAAAGAAGCCTAGATTGATGAATATTCAAGCATTCTAGCGAGTTATGGAACAACTCCACCGACCTCAATGGAAGAGTTCCCTTACTGTCTCACCTACGAGACTCGAGCAGTCATTCCCCTTGAGAACCTGAACTAGCAACTACAATGAGGAGAGATCGAATCAAGGACTTTGGACAAACCTTCATTTAATTGATAAGACTTGAGCCATGGAGCACTCAAGAGCTTTAACCTACAAGTGAGCAATTACCAGCCACTAAAGTCAGAAGGCCCTGATATTGATGCCTAAAACTTATTCATCATACAATTATACTCAAAGTATGTAAAAGTTATTACTCAAAAAATACTACCCTTAAAAAATTATTACTCCAAGTATGCAAAAGTTTTATATTTTAAAACTTTACATTTTAGACACATAAAACGATTCCTAATAGAAAAAACAAAAAAGAGATGACAAAACTAGAAGACAATTATTAGGTCACGAGGGACCTCTCCCTCGTTGTCATTGAATATGACAAATGACTCGAGCAATAGTGCAACATATGATAACTCTCGAGAACAACCTTTTGTCCACCAAGCTGATTTTTATCCTAATTTTTCTTTTATCTTCTCCTCTAGCTCTTCCCTCTCTCGACTTCCATATCGACCTCCATATTGTCGTGTCACACTAGAGTAGATGTCTCATTACTTTCATTGAAAATGTCATTCTCTTGCATGATGACAAAGTCATCTCTAAGGCATCAATCGTTCGGGTGTTCAGAGGACTCCATGCCAAGCCGGGATGGTCAGAGAGGACTCACGAGATCATTAGGCTATATATTTTATTAGCATGCTTGGTCAGACCCATTTATATCTTAGTACTTAGCAAGCTCCTCTACTTTATACTAGGGCCGAAGGGACTCTTCATCTGGAGTCGCTAGGTTAAGTCTTCAACTTGACATATGAGAGAGAAGTTCTCCGATTGGAGTTCTACAGAGAGTTTGGCAAGTTAACTCTCCCGTCGGGGGGAGTTTCTGACTTGATGGTAAAGTTAGTATGAGTCGAAGTATGAATGGTAGAAGTCATTGAGTTTGGTCATCACTTTTGGCATTAAGGATCAGCTTTTATACTTGGCAGCCAACGAAGAGAGATTGATGGTTGATGGGGATGGGCCTGTGCGTCCTCTTGAGGATTAGATACATAGATGATTGATTTTAGGTCAAGTAAGATATTATTAGTTATAGGTGTCCTGCAAGTTAATCACGTGAGTGATGACACGTATGACATGACACACAGTCTTTTTTACTTTCTATTATTATGATTTTATTATTTTATATTACTTATTACATACATATATTATGATATCCTTAGATTTGTGCAATGAGAATCAAATTGTGATAAGATCACGATAATGATATCGATTCACCATTAAACACAAACCCTAAATAATCCTAGTCATAGGTTACTCGAGAGGGACATTGAGATAACCGAACAAACTGATATACTGTAGGAACACTATGGCTACAGTACAGGTACTCATTGGAGAATGAGTTCATTGATTGATCCACTCATGGAATGCTAGATGATTAATGATACCTCATTATCAGACAGCGATTCCATCATCCCAGTAGTATATCTAGTCCTTAGACTTGAGATACCAATGATATCCTATATAAGTACTTCATTCTTTGATACCAAACTTAGTTTGGAAGTTCCAAATCTAGTATAGCCGGTCATCAAGAGTAGTAACTAACCTTACGAGGGTTATTGAGTATCGATAGAGGATCATCCGCTCTCGGTATTAAGAGAGAAATATCCCATATATTCTTGTTCAAACAAATCTTTGGCCAAGGTTATTCGGATTGAGAGAGAAAGAGTTCTCCGAGAGAATTTGATTAGAGCAAAATTCGAGAAGAAACTATATGGGCTTGATAGTACCATACCCGATATACAGTCTCTAGGATATTAAATGGATGAGGGACTATAGGTACATGATAATTAAGGATATATAGATCCAAAAAATTGGATTTCACTATATCGTATGGGGATTACGACGTAGTGGCATAGTACATCCGCAATCGATGAGTCGAGTAAATTATTATGGAAATAAGATATTCGCTGGAGCCCTTATCTTATTGGATATCCAATAAGACCCTGAATTATTGGATCCTATGAATAAGATCTAATAGGAGTGAGGTTAGAGAACTAAGCTTAAGCACTACTCCATAACCCGAGTCTATTCAGGTACCTAGTACACAGGTTCCAACTTTACGTAGGTCCGGTAGAGTACCTCATTCTCCTGAGAGATATGTGGGACATATCAGAGGAGAGAATATTAATCCTCATACCTACAAAGAGACTATTACGAGTATAGACTCTGGAAAGTGGTAAGAAGCCATGAATTTTGAAATGGATTTCATGTACTCCAACAATGTTTAGAACCTAGTTTATGCACCCGAGGGTATTGTACTCGTTGGTTGCAAATGGATCTTTAACAAGAACATTGAAGTAGATAAAAATGTGGAGATCTATAAAGCAAGGCTAGTGGCTAAAGAGTATTATTGTTAAAGGCATGGTGTTGATTATGACGAAACATTCTCACTTATAGTCATGCTAAAATCCATACAAATTCTGTGTTCCTTAATGACAATCTCGAGGAGGAGGAATATGTGATACATCTTGAGAGATTCATATATAAGGATAGTCAAAATAAGGTATGCAGGTTGCTTAGGCCCATCTATGGACTAAAATAAGCTTTCCAAAGTTGGAATATAAGATTTGATGAGGTGATCAGATCTTAAGACTTTGTTAAGAATAAATATAAGCCTTGCATGTACATAAAGGTAAGTGGGAGCGCTATTACCTTTATGGTGCTATACGTGGATAATATCATAATCATTAAGAATGATATAGGGATGCTCTCTATAGTAAAGGCTTAGCTATCTAGACACTTTTTCATGAAGGATTTAGGAGAAGCATCCTATGTCTTGCGGATTGAGATCTATAGAGATCGATCCAAGAGGATGCTTGGCTTATCCCAATCCAAGTATATAGACACCATTGTCAAAAGGTTTGACATGAAAAATTCTATGAGAGTTCTCATACTGATGAGACATAGGATATCGCTTTCTAGGGGTATGTCTCGAAAGACTATTGAAGAAAGGACAAACATTCATAGGATATCCTATGCTTCAGCCATAGGATCTATCATGTATGCTATGTTATATACTAGGTTTGATATAACACATGCTCTGAGTGTCATGAGCAGGTATTAGGTGGATCCAGGCTTGAAGCACTAAAAAACAGTAAAGTGGATCCTTATATACTTGAGAAGGACTAAGAATCTTTTACTAGTATGTTGAGAAAGTAGCCTTAGGGTTGAGGGCTACATGGACTCGAGCTTCCAGTCTGATATCAATAATAGCAAGTTTAATTCAGGTTATGTGTTCACCCTGAATGGAATAGTATACTGGAAGAGTTCAAAGTAAGATATTATTGCTGACTAGACCATAAAGACGGAGTACATTGTTGCGACAAAGGCAGCAAATGAGGGAGTCTGGATGAAGAAGTACATCATAGATCCAAGAGCTAATTCCCTTATATTGTAATAACTATGGGGCGATTACTCAAATGAGGTAACTCAGGTCTCATCATAAGTGTTCTAAGGAGGTTCCAACTTATTAGAGAGATCGTGGCTCGAGGAGATGTAGTAGTGGAAAGAGTTTCATCCAAAGATAACTTCGTAGATCCACTGACAAAGTTGTTGTCTCATATTATCTTTGAGCGTCATAGAGGTCTGATGGGGATCAAATATAAAGGTAATTGACTTTAGGTCAAGTGAGAGATTGCTAATCATAGGTGCCCTATAAGTCAATCACATGAGTGATAACACGTATGACATGACAATAGTCTTTCTGCTTTTTATTATTATGATATTTTCTCACTTGATATTGCTTGTTGCATATATATATTGTGATATCTTTGGATCTGTGCAATGAGAATCAGATAGTGATGAAATCATGATAATGAGACCGATTCACCTTTAAACATAGGCCCTAAATAATTATGGTCATAGGTTACTCAAGAGGGGCATCGATATAACCGGATAGACTAGTGTACTATATACCCGTCCATATAATGGAGGCAGCTGGTCTCATAGCTGCTTGTATAGGGACACTAAGGCTACAGTACAGGTCTTCATTGGAGAATAAGTTCACTGATTGATCTGCTCACGGAATACTTGATGGTTGATAATACCTCATTGTTAGACAATGGTTCTATTGTAAATGAATGTTGTGTTATATGAGCACTTGTGGGTATTTTGATCTATAGTTGACCATTTTGGATCCTTTATTGTGTGATCATTCAGATCTTGTAAAGTATATATGTAATTTGCATTGGTTATGAAATGTTTGCTAAAATAATTACTTATGGATCCCGAGTGAAACGTTTTTTCTAACTTATTTTCTCTTTTATAGATCCTAAGGGACCATGGGAGGTTTCAGAAAGATTAACTTTTATGGACGGACATGCAAGGGTGTCGCATGACTTAGGCAAAATCAACTAAATTCATGACATTTGGTATCAGAGTAGGACAAATACATATAGAAATACTTAGTATACAAATATGGGAGAGGCTACATTGAGGGTAGCCAACATGCACGACCGTTTGAGAGAAACATGCATAAAGATATAGAAAAAGAAGTCATTTAAAAGAGCGGGCATTTGAGATTTGTATTTAAAGGAATGTCCAACCATTCACACGAGAGGCACTGTAAGAACAAGTAAGCTAGGAAAAATGTGTAGTGCATAAATAGTATGAATAGTAGAAGCCTTAAGTCCAATTCCCTCTTCTTACTTTCAAGATCGACTTTTATACCTAGACAATATGTGAAGGGAGATTTATAATTGATGGGGACGAGCCCGTATACCCTCTTTGTAACTCATTTACCTAGACGGCGAGATGGTACGATCCATGTAATGCATTGTTAACGAAGGACAACTATGGGGGTGTCACTTGTTTGGCAGTCACCCGAAATAAGCAGAAGGCGATCGACTGTGTCAATCAACTAGGAAAGGAGCATATAGGCTTTGCCACTAGGGAGTTACTGCTCCGGATAGTCGACTTGTATCCCAAAATCATAATATGGGAAAGTGAAAGGTTGTTGCCCTACCGTCTGTCATAGGGAAGGGGGATGTGGGCATTTCTCTGCCCACATCAACGTCCAATTGGTAGTGAGCTAGCAAGCCAGTCATCGAGTCAAAGCTAATGTCAATATGTACCCTTTTAAATCATGAAACATCCTTGAATTCAATCATAAAATATTCTTGATCTCTTCTTGAGTGACTATAACGATGGTAACAACACCCACCAACTATGGTGTGGCCCCGTAGATAAGAATGAGTTTTTAACATGCAGATGATCCAACACCACATCATGTCTTATCAAATACCTTATCAATCGATATGTCGGAGAAGTGTGATGCCCACATTAATGCTGACTCAATGCCATCTCAAGAATCTAATCATCATAATATGATAGTCGTGCTCCCCTGCCCTATTTACATAGACCTTGCTTGCACTAATCGTAATGTTTAACAATTTGATTGACATCGTCGCGATCAAGTAATGACTAATAAGTACCATCGATTTTCTATACTTTAACTCCTCGCTTAATTCCTATAGTTATTAAAGCTCTCCATAAAAAGGCCTAAGGTGTTTTTTTATGACTATCTCGAATAATTTGAGTGTACACCAACTCTTCTTATGAATTCCCCAATTTCTTTATTAATTTAAGCATCATATGTGATTTTTATGGGGTGTACCCCTAATGTAGTTTTATAGGAGACCTTATAAAACCACTTCATCCTTAACTCCAAAGCTTATTATGACGAGCTCGGACTCTAGACTCGATTTGGATCCAAACCCCGAACAATATATTTTAGTGCATAATTAGTATCGGAGTTATTCCTTCGAGGTGTATCCTTCGTATCGGCTTAGGCCTTCCTTGTTGGAGCAGCATTCACATCACTACAACCCCAGAACTAGTAAGATTAATATTCGTATCACTAAATTCTTCTTATATGACATGATTCACATACAGATTCATTTATCTCTTCATTGCAATTCTCACCACTAGTTCATCTCCCCTCCTCCCTATAATTACAACTGATATATCCACATGTGAAGGCACACAGATGCTGATGTTCATAATAAGAAGTGCATTATTCGATTGGAAAATATCTTCTTTATTTGGTGAGCCCTAACAACGTTGATTCATCGAGAAAGATAACCCTTCTAAGTTTCCTAAACATGGGTATTCCCTAGTGCGAGACTTGAAGGACCAGAATTTTGGGAGTTCTTCCGGTGCCTTATGGTTTTGCGTTTTGAGATATAGGAATGAGTTCTTCCACCATGTTTTGGCTAAACAAAGCTTAATGGGTAGACGGGTTGCTCATCCGGGTAAAAGAGACCGAAGTTTCGCTCCGTTCCTGCTTCCTTTTGGTTCTCGTTAAACATGGCAAATATGTAGGCTTCGATCGGTGCAGGTCTTCTTGGTGTTCCTTCCCCAACGTGATCGATCAGATTCTGGATGTATGTGTGAGCATTGCTGATATTTGCTGCAAAGCCGCCATCTGATGGCCAGCCACTCTCGGTCACCACGACGGCCACATCCTTCCCTCCCACCTTCTCCATCGCCGCATAGGTCGCATCCAGCATTGCGTCGAATAGGTTCTTGTAACCATATGCTCCATCAGTCACCACCACTCCTTCGGAGGTGAACAGGGCATAGGACAGCGCGATCTGATCAGCGTTGTCTCTGTAGGCGAAGTAAGGATACACGTTGACGAGGAGCGGGGATCCACTGCTGGCGAGAAACTGTATGATGGGTTTCATGTAGGTTTGTGCTTCCGGAGTGAAAGCACCGGCGGACGGAGGATACGATGAGCCGAGAACAGATAGCGCGACCGAGGTTGAGACGTTGACTTGTAGGCCGGCGGAATCGAGTGCGGTTTGGATATTTTGCATGGCGGGGAAGACGTACTGCGCCAAATCTCCGGGGATGACCTCGTTGCCGACGACTACGTAGCGGAAGGAGACGCTGGGCGAGTAGGGTACTATGTTGGTCTGAACCCAGTTGGTAGCTGCGGAAGCATCGGAGGCCAGAGGTTGGAGATCTTTGTGCTCAACGCCAACGATGAGTGTGATGTTGGATCCTCGTAGGGCTTCGAGGACGTCATGGTTTGGATTAAAGATCCTCATGCCATCGATATTGTTGGATTTGTAGAGATCCACCACCGCTCTGGGCTTGGGTAGGTTGTCGCCAACCAAACCGTAGTTGACGCCGATGCCATGCACGCCTGAACGCAGAAACACGAGTTGGTAATCCACACTGTCCCTGTACATACAGTTAACACTACAACAGAGGAAGGAAGAGAGGAAGAAAGAATACTTGATAGGACTGCCAAGACCGAGATTAACAATGCAGTCCGAAGCGGAGAGTAGACAAGTCGGTCTGCCATTTCTAGATCTCTGGAGCTTTAGCTGCCTCTACAGTTCTCTATTCTGATGCCGTCGGGTTGATCGGAGGGTTTTGTTCTTATCTAGAGGCCAGCGGTGGGAAGATCGCCTCGTCCATGAATGGAATGCGCACAGTTGGCATGCGATGGCTGCTTATCCTCGTTTCTTCAGGTTGTAATGAACGAAATATTTGAATAGATTCTTGTCGTGATTTGGCCAAATGGAATGGTGATTGAAATCAAAATGGACGATTCTCCAAAGGTCAACTATTGTTGTAGTAGCGATTAGTTTAGGGATATTTTACATGTATAATAACTTCAATATCTACTTAAAACTAAATATTATTAAAAATTATAAATCAAGCAGGAATATCATAGAGAAAAATTATTTTCTCAAATCAAATAAAAATATTATTTTTTAAAAAAATATCATATATTTAGTTTGATCTAATTGGATAGATTAGAAATGGATGGATTAATGAATTGAATTAATTTCCATGAGTATTACGAGGCCATAAGTTTTCCATGAGTATTACGAGGCCATGAATTAATTGGGAGTGAGATTAACTTCATTCAGTTCTCTTTCTATTTCTACGCTGTGGTTAAATGGTAATGTGAGAGAAAACGAGCATCGCCTAATCCGTCAACACATCAAATGTGTCACGAAAAATGATAAAGACCTCTTAAAGTCCGAGAAGCCCAATCATACCGTCATCTCCAAATAAAAACAATAAATATTTTTCTAAATTATAAGAATACTGATAGTTGGAAAGTTCAACCCCCCTAATCGACACTAGAGGTGGGACCCAATGATACGATAATCATATCGTTATCAAAGTTAATTACTATTCAATCGTGACTTCACTTTTTTATCTCAATCCTTATACGAGCATCATCGGAAAGTCTAAGAGCATCCACTCATCTTCTTGTAAATCACTTCCTAACAACATCCAAAGATCAAGTCGAGTTGAAAGAGACATCATCGATAACCACACCATCAAATATGAATACGAGAGATATTCCCTCAACAATTTAATCATTTGATATCTTGACACTACGAATATGAATAAAATCTCTCGTCCTTAAGTATGTGATGCATACGGTACGACGATGAATGTTTCTCTAATAATTAAATTGTATAGATTTCAATGCTAGGCAACATAATCAAAATCTTTATCCCCTCTTGCACACAAGCTTATCTAGAATAAATTCTAAAAGTTTAAACTAATCAATGGCCATATTTTGCATTCACAGCACCAACATATGGATCTCTGGGAGCCACCTTATCAATTCTCTCATTCGATTGTATGCAATTCCAAAGGGAGATTGCGTGTGATCCAATTAAAATCTTAAAATTTGCAAGCACACTACTCCTTGTGGTGATTTCACTTTTTGTTTGATTTCATAGCAAATCCTTCCATATCCAATTCACTGACCATATTAAGCCCCTCACGGCTATAATGACAATCACATGTGAGGTGGAGGAAGGGTTTTTTAGTTCATGCAAACTGTGTACTTATATTAGACTCTGATTGATAACTCTGTCATATCCTAACATAAAATCTGCTGAAAACTTCATTCGACCACCAACACATCAATCACTGTTCAATCCTTGAATAACTTAGCTATTTCGATCTTTCGTGCTTCAGCAACATGGATTGACCTCTAGCTGGACTAAGGTCATCTTAATTTGCTCCGGCAACAAGTAGCTTATCGTGAAGAGGTAGAGTAGGTTCCTTGTCTCGATTAGCATATCGAAGATTAGTCTTCGATCGAATCTTTCATTAGATTAGTAGGACCAGTGATGTTACACCGGACGAATCCTGATTCCAACTTAAATATGTCTTTGATTGATCATAAAGATTGTATTCTAAAAGATTATTTCTTATTTTTATTTATAAGTTAGTCTGATTTACAAATTATGTGAGTAATTTGATCATCAACAATTTGTGAGATCGTATGCCAAATTATAAGAGCTGTGGTTACAGTATAAACGCTTGTTCTAAGCTCAGGTTTGTCAACTATCGACATCATCGAATCAGTATCTTTCTTGATGCCATGTTACCAATCTCATGGGACCAAATTCCGATTGATGTATCAATCGAACAAACTGATGTGTCACTGGGTTGTTTATGTGCCATTGTTTTTTATATCAAATTCCAAAAAGAGTCTTAGACTACTCATTAATGTTGAAATTTTGAAGTTTAACAATGAATATGACTTAAACTAATCAAGATTAACATAGATCAAATTTAGTATATATCACGTGACTCTTTTACGTCCCTACAGTCACATATAATCACCAACAACATTAGTATATCACTTTATAAACTAACGATATCGAAATACAAATATTATTTGATTTTATTTGGAGAACACAGTCAAAAAAAAAATAAAGAAGTGGACAAATTCGAAAAAACGATCATAAGAGTTTAAAGTTGACAACTTGATACTAGTAAAGCTCCAACCAGTATCACTCTAGTTTTTTAGACATAAAGTCCATAAGGAATTGGTGTGCGAAGGACCCTTCCCAATTATCAATGGAATAAGCAATATCTCCTACAAGTTGTAACTGCTGACATAGCTCAAAATTTATAATATTTTTCAAGTAACTTGAAAACCTATCGCTCAGATATGCAAGATGCTTTCTGAAGTTTTCTAACTCATATACTCTCTACTAGAGCCTCTTATGAAAAGCGAGTTGAAGTCAATTTAATGGATCGCATCACAAAACTACTCAATGGTGTAGAGCAGATTGAGTATTTGGTGAAGTAGCAAAAGCTTCCGCAAATAGAAGCTAATTAACAATCTAAAGGCGCCCTACAATATGAAGAGGCAATTAGTAAAGCTTACTAACAAGACGTCAACGAGGGTATTGACAATTTAAGTGGGGGAGAATATCATGGATGGTCGTCGTGCACCCGCAACACCTATGTCTATGAACCGTTCATCACTTTTGTTTGTATATACATATGTTTGGCAGTATATTTTATCTTATTTTATATTTTTTTTCTTAAAAATTATGAGCAGAAATAGTTTGTACGGTTGCAAAATGACTATTTACCAGAATGGATAAAACTATCCTAAAATGGTCTAGTTTTAGTGTGTAATAACCTATTTTCTATAGACTATATTATGGTACGAAATGTCAATCACCCAAGTGACATAAGACTAAATGGGAGTTTAGGATAATATTGGACATTAATTGGATTCACAAGTTCACACATAAAACCTACGTAAACCTGCCAACGTGTATAACATCTAGTGAGTAGTCATTTGTAGACTTGCAGCTATTTGTTTATCTTATAAAGTTATTATTTTCTCATTTCTCTCTTCCACACCAAGTGTTTACCGAATTACTTGTCTATCACTCGTTTTCAGAACTAATCAATTTATTCTTTTATATGTTTGAACGAGATTGTAATTAGATTAATCCTTTGCAGATGGATAACATAACGATCTCTTATAACTTAGATAATTTTAACTAAGCATGTGATAGTAGGAATACGTTGAATATTATCTAAGAGCCACTATTTTGTATAACTAGAATCTTTCTTTATGAAATACTTTATAGTAAACTCAGAACAATCGAAAAAATATTGTAAACAATATCTCTTCAATCAATCATCATTGATTCAGCAACCAATCTCCATGTAGTCCCAAACTCCAAGCCTCTATAAAGAGGCAGCCACATCCGAAACATGAAGACCACACTTAAAAAGCATGGCCAAGTCCACTACAACCATGCTTCCAACTTTGCTTATCCTTGCTTCCTTGGCTCTACCATCATCTTCTTCTTTAGCCGCTCTTTCCACCACCCTCCACTACCACAATGGCTCCCTCCTCAGCTCACCCATCAACATCTATATCATATGGTATGGCTCATTCACCGCCGCCCACCGAGCCGCCATCTCCGACTTCTTCGCCTCCTTTCGGTCTTCGCCTTCGCCGCAACCCACTGTGTCAAAATGGTGGTCAACCGTGCAACAGTACAAAGACTACACCGGGAAGCCTGCGTCAGCAACCGTCGAGGTCGCCGCCCAGACATCCGACCGGGCTTACTCCCTGGGACGATCTCTCACCCATTCCAACTTAGCCGACCTGGTGAGAAGCTCCGTGGCGAAAGGCTCGTTGCCCCTCGACGCCACCGGCGTCTATATGGTCCTGACGTCCTCCGACGTGACCGTCGGTCAGTTCTGCACGAGCTCATGCGGCTTCCACAGCACGGTTCTGATGCCGACCGGGAAACGGGTGGTCATGGCCCACGTCGGCGACCCGGGGACGCAGTGCCCCGGCCTCTGCGCATGGCCGTACGCTGCCCCGGCATACGGGCCGCCGAGGCCGCCACTGGTGGCGCCGAACGGGGTCGGCGTGGACGGGACCATTATCAACATCGCCACGGTGATTGCGGGGGCCGTCACGAACCCGTTCCGCGATGGCTACTACCAGGGCGACCGGCTTGCGCCGCTGGAGGCCGCCACCGCCTGCGCCGGAATATTCGGGGAGGGTGCCTATCCGGGGAATCCCGGAAACCTGTTGATCAATGACAAGAGCGAAGCCAGCTTTAACGCTTTCGGCGCCGGTGGCCGGAGGTTTCTCCTACCGGCCATTTGGGAGCCGATCAGTGGAAAGTGCAAGGTTGTCGCTTGAGAACTCCACGTCTGGTTTAGCTTGTAAGAAGGCTGAAGTCTTAATATGTAATAAGCACGTAGAGCTTGTTAGTATATTGGTTTGGAAGTCAATAAATACATGCATATGACCATCGAAAGATATTTCTTATGACAGCCGATCTATATCAGAAGTGATATGAACAAATGAGATTAATTTAGGGAAATTGATAAAGTAGTATAAATATTATGAGATGGATTTCTGATGGTGTTGCTGAGAGAATCATCTACTAGTCTAAATATCAGAAATTAGTCTCCATGAGACAAAAATTACCTTTAGAAATAACAACATAGTTGCCTAGAACCTGACAGGATCTAATGTTACTGAATAAATGCAACATATGCATATAAAATGTAAAAATTAGTTTCACAATTTGATAGATTGATAAGAACATTATCAAAGACAGATGTTGAGCATGCTCAGTCTATCGTGTTGTTATAATTTGATTTTCGAAATATTTATCATGCATGCCCCTAAATGTGACAAATAATTCAGTTTCCTAGCATGGTTGATAGCAAATATAAATTATCACTTGTTTTGTAGGTAACTAAAAGCACAAAGTAGAAACCTGAATGCAATCAAACAAAAGAAGAAAGGTCTCTCAAGTTGGCATTAAATCTCAGGGCCTTGAATGCAACCAATTGCCATATAAGCATATTAATATGAGACATGCATGTGAACAGCATTGAAAATTCCTTTGTTTGAGTGTCATTTAGGTTATCTCACACATCCTGCAATCCCATACTTAATGCTAAAAAGCTAGAAACTCAATAAATGTTCTAAAATGAACAAAATTTGGAGCACTTATACAATTATACAATTTGGGTTAAAAGAGATTTATACTGTTTATTTAATAAGAAAATGTTTTTCGCATAGAGAAGACTAACTGGATGTAACAAAAGTTATAATTAACAAAAGATTCACGCCTCACAATAAAAGCTACAAAGCTCCAGATTCTACAGAGTTTAAAGATATATTGTTTGCATCTAGTTATTAGGACTTACAACTGGGGGACTCATTAAAGGAAGTAATCTAACAACAGTTTCAGAAAATGAACCCAAGAATCATTTGGAATGTAAAACAGGGACAAGATGATTTAGTCTACTTAGCAGAGAAGTTTTCCTTTCATATTTTGGGTCAAAATAAAAAAAGCCTAATGTTCCTTGTAGCAGATAGGTTTTAAGCTGTTATGTGAGATCAAGACTGCATTTTCATAAAGCTGCTTGTAATGTGAAAATTAAGAATATTATTTTTCTAGTTTTCTTCATGCACCTATCCACATCAATCAATGAATTTAAAGAGCTGATTCAAAAGCAATTCTGTATAAAATCAAAGCTTTAATGTGATGAGAGGAAAATATACCTGTCAATATAGCCCAAACAGCTAAGAAAATGAATACAAGAACAATTTGGAATGCCGCACAAGGGAAAAGATGATTTAGCCTACTTAGCAGAGAAGAAGATTCGTCTCACCATTTTGGGGCAGAAAACAAGCTTAGATGCTCCATGGTACAGAACGGCTTAACACCGCTGGTCCTAATAGAGTCTACAAGTTTTTCAGAATTTTGAAACAGTATGCGACGTCAAGGATGTGCTATTTACATGAGAAAGTTACTTAAAAATGCAGGTCACAATAGGAATAATCCTTTCCTAGCTTTTGTATGCACCTCTCCGTGTTGATCAATGAACTTGAAAAGATCATACTCAAAAGATGCAGAATCAATTCAGGAAAGAATTGACGCTCTGGTATGATGACAGGAAAATAGACAAGAAGCTAAGGTTGCAAACTAGTGAACAAAAAGGGGTACTGAGGTGCATGTGGATCATGGGAGGTCAGTGTACACAACCTAACCCTTGCAAGTTAAAAATTATGTTTCAATGACTCAAATCCTGATAAATCAGGTCACAACCTTAACATGGCATCAGGGCTTCCCCTCTAGTTTCAAACTAGTGTTATTGTAGCATCATAAGCTCCGATGGAAATTTTATCATCCTATAACATATTTTAAGAATACATAAGTCTGTTATTAATACATCAAAAGCACAGCAAGCCCAATCGAAAGTACAGCAAACATCATAATTTAATAGAATAAAACAATGCTGAACTTCACAAGTTCAAAAACCTAAACAAGGACTCGATGTCATGATGCTAGTGGCTTGACTGGTATTTTTGTCTGTCAGAAGCTATAACTTTTGGGTGTAACATGCGACAAAAATAAAATAATGCACAACTAGGGTCATAACTTTCTCAGATCACAATAAAATTAACTTCTATTGGCAAAATACCTTCTTTATTAGCTCAACAATTTGAACAACAACTGGGTATGAGAGAACTGAGAAGACTATTAAGAAAATTGGCACAGTCTATAAGAGATCAGGACTTGACACTTACATGAAAAGTAATTTGGCTTGTAATAGGTACATCTCACTGATCATTAGTATGCACATCTTAGCATGGATCAGCAAAGAAGCCACTAAATGTCAATGAGAATTTCATAAGTCTTTTAATAGTGTGTTCAAGATTATGAAAGGAAGGTAAAAACTTGAAATGATCAATGAGAATTTCATAGTCTATTAATGTCAGGATTCAGTGGTAGCAATAACATGGAAAGTTCAATTGATATGTTGCCAAATTGCAAAAAAAAAAAATCCCAATTCTCCGAATATATAACAAAAGAAAGAAGAGAGCTGATGTATAATTAACATGAAGATAGGAAGATAGAGCTTTGACAAAATCAACAAGACTGCCATAATCGTTTAAATATTAGGATTCAATGGTAGCAATGAGACAAAAAATTGCAACAGAAATATTTACATATTGCAAAAATAGCTCAATTCTCTGCATAACATGACAGATTTCAGCTTCTATAGAGAAAAATGAAGAGAGCTGATGTTTAGCCATTACCAGAAGAGAATTAAAAGAGCTCTTGTATATTCCTTTTCCAATAAAATCAATTTAAGAACTGAACTTTTCCATTTGAATCCGAAGAAATACTGTCCAGGATCCAAGTAACAATAACCAGATAGGTCACAACACATGACTTAAAACTAGATGCCATGGCGCCAGTGGTTTATCCAATACCTTCATCTATCAAAAGCTCAAAACTTGTACTGAACAGAACAAACAGACGAATACATAACAATAATTGTACAAGCAGATCTGACTGTATAGCATAACAACTTGTGACCTTTGCTTCATGTATTGTGACAAAATAAAGTTTATGCAGACTATCATTTTTAGAAATGAAACAAGTGACCCATTGAGGTGCTCATTGGGTATAAGGACCTGACCATGTCAATAGCAAGACAAGTAGCATCCAAGCAAACACTACAGTGGTCCTCCTTTACTTCACAGAACAAACAAACCTTTGCAGGAAACAGGAACATCTACAACAAAACTCTATATTTCTACTGACAACATAGTGTTATTTTTGTCTGTGACTTTACTTCATGTCCAAACCAAAAGATGACAATAATCTCTTTTCACATTTAGATAAATCTGAGGATCCTCAAGGATAAGCAAGTGGCAACAAATAAAAGAAATGGAATAAAAGAAGATTACTATTCCTATCCTTGATGCATATTCATATGTCAGGAACTCTCTGATATTGAACACCAATACAACATAAATATATCTTTAGATAATTAAGCCTCCCATGATGACAATAGCTCTAAATTTAACTAGAAAAGAACAAGAGGTACAGAAGAAAAAAGAAGTTACTCAGGATGCTGTGCCAGTGACTTTGGTGGCCTTGAACGCCGGATGCAGCAACCCCAGTTCATCCTTCAGCTCCAGCGGGTTACTGGTCTCATTCCTGATCCGCTTCACCTTTCTGCTGGCAAGCGACTTGTGGGTGAACCCGTACATCTGCAAGATCTGATTGTCCCCAAAGTTGAAAGCGCGATCCATCTGCTTGAGGCAGCGCTCCACGGGATAATCCCCAAACTTGCCGCACGGCTTGCAGCCGACGAAGTGGGTGACGAGGGGCCAGCGGTGGTCGCCAAGGCCCGGGTGGTAGTTCTCGATCATCTCCTCGTAGCGGTCAACAAGGATGCCCCAGTAACCGTGGAGGTAGTAGGCGCTCTCGAGGTAGACCTTGTCACCCCACCGGTCACGCTGGGTGACAAGGAGGTAGACCATGGCGGACTGGTCGTCGGCCTCGAAGACGGGGCGGTCCTTGAGGAAGGCGGTGAGGACCTTGCCCGCCTCGGTACGGGTCTTGCCCTTGGGGCCCATAGGCGCCCAGACGTCGAGGAGGTCGAGCGACCACTGGCAGTTGCGGAGGAGGAAGCTGCCGGTGTTGAGGCCGATCCAGTTGCGGTCGTCGTAGACCATCTCGTTCCAGCCGTGCAAAACGAGGTTGAAGGGGGCGTAGCGCTCCCAGGGGAGCTCGAAGGCCATATCGGTGAACATGGCGTCGCTGTCCATCCACCACAGGAACTCCACCTCCGGATGGGCGAGGAGGAGGGAGCGGATCAGGGGCAGCTTGGCCCAGAAGCCCGCCATCTCGGCGTCGAGGAGGGCCAAGTTGTAGAAGATCTCGATGCCGTGGACGCGGCAGTAGTCGATCTTGTTCTTGATGGACTTGAGCAGGTAGTGGTCGCCCACAGGGTTCTCGCAGGGCTTCGGGGAGGATCCCGTCACCAGGAGGACGCGCGGCTTAGTGGAGCCCAGAAAGTTCGGCCGCTCCGGGTGGCGGCGGAGCCAGTCGGCGCGCTGCTCGTCCCAATCGGAGATCTTGGGGCCCAGGGAGTAGGGCTTCGACGGATCGCGCGGCGGATCCTCCTCCTCTTCGGCGCCGTTGGAATCGGTATGCTGCGGCTGCTGCTCAGTGAGGGCGCGGTGGGGGTGATGGGGATGGCTGTGGAGGAGGCGGCGGATGTCGTGGAGGTCCTGCTCCGGGGTGCCGAAGCGACCGGCGCCGATGGTACCTCGGAGGACGACGATGGTCATGACGAGGCAGAGCAGGGTCAGCCGCCCATTGCGAAGCGCCCGATGCAGCTGCCGCACCCGCCTCTCCCCCAAGCACCGCCCGAGCACCGACATCCTCTCCTCTTATCTCTCTTCTCTCCTTCCTCTTCCTCCTCGCGGTGAAGTCGCTAAGGGAGCTCAAGATAGAGATGGCAAGGAGGTGGTGGGAGACCAGAGCGATGGTAGGAAGTGCCGGAAGGACATGAGGTGTGTCGGTCGTTTTTTATCTGGACGGGAGAAGGAAGGAATCCATGGAAAAGGAAGGCAATAGATGGGAATACGAAGAGAGAAAGGGGGAAGAAGGCATTATTTGGGTTTTGTGGTTGGCTGTTCCGTTTGTACATGTATGACAGATGGTAGTTCCACATCTTGTCGGATTTAGATTATTAATTCTTTATTAATAATTTAACTTAATATTATTTACTTCAAAATTAATCCATTATTAATCTTTATCTCGGAGCACCTCTCGTTTTGATATTTACCTGCGTGCCCTAATCTCATCGAATGCCACTTCATTTTCAATTAAGATTATTATTTTTATTTATTCTCGAATAAATTCGTCCCCTCTTCCCGTCCCATGCAGAAAGATTCCATCGTCCACTATCGATCTCATTGCTCGAATCCAATCATGTTTAAAGAATACATTAAAAATGTATTTATTTTTTATTTTACTTTTTAGTTGTCTTAATTGACTCGGTTCGATCGGCCGAAAAATCGAAACATAAAATTTCGAACCTTCTATTGTTTAAAAGTTTTAAATAGTATATCAATAATAATAATAATAATAATAATGAATTTGGACAAGTTTAGTTGTGATTTGATGGGTGTAACAAAGACATGATTTATGAGATAAGTCACGAGGCTGACGTGGCGCATGAAATGTTTGGGTCGCGGGACAAACAACTCAGCGTGGGGTGGATAAATAGAAGACGTGACACCAACCATCGGACTGTGACCACACAAATAAAACAAGTCAAAGTTGCTCTGTCTCTCCTTTGACCATCCCAAAATTAACAACATTTCCCTATTTTATCGAAAAATAGACATCAAAATTGTATTGGATTTCAATTATTTTGCAAGTGAAGGAGGCGGAATTTGATCTCAATACATTGCTTTGTCAAATAAACGTTAACGAACAAATATACAGTGGCTGATGAGTTAGTACGGCTAGATTCATGGGTCGAATTCGAGAGCCTTCTGCAGAATGAGCTGGATGACGAGGTGGTCGTGCCCTTGGGAAGGGATGCTGGTTGACGTCAGTCGGGATCCGGACCGGTTGACAACTCGCCTTGGAGATATCAATCGGGGATTTTCAAGGTGGGACGTTCGCGACCCGTAGGTGGTGACGCTTCCCTGCAAAAATGATCTTCGTCGGGTGATTCTCGACTTTGGCCCCTCCGACGATCAAGTCAGTAGTGGGTATAATTCTTTTTTTATGCCTCATCTAGCCGAAGACCGGCTCGGGGTTATGTATTATTGTACGAGGATCGATAGCACGTCGATTCGACGTAGTCATCGACCCTCGAGGGATGGGACAACGCCTCTAACCGATCGTCGTCTCGAGGCGTGCGAAGCCGCATCAGACGGCATCGCCCCAAGCTCTCGGGACGGGATAGGTGGAACAACTTCTCGGTACGGTTCTGACTTTGCGTGTGATATCAGCTGTGACGTGTCCGGGATTCCAAAATATGTTGTATCATAAACTAATTGATTTATTTTAATTTTTAAATAAGATTTTAAAAATAGTATCATCTAACATCAGTATTGGTGATCATCTTTTAACGGGTTGATTGATTTGAACAGGTTTAGATTGATCCGTATCAACAGAATCGATGTATGTTGAATGAGGTATAGAAGGCTCCCAATGTAATTGTGCACTTGTTCTCTAAACAAAGATAAAACGAGTTCTCGATGTAATCTCTTCTACATTCAAATTAGATTTCAGAGATAGATTTGAGAGATAGAGAGAGATTGTCCGATCTTAATATTAATGCTTTCCTTCACCTTTTATGGTCTATTAGTTCTTTATTATTTTTTACATGATTAACAAGGTGAAAAATAATTATTTAAATTCATATATAGCTCATCTAATTAATGAATAAAATGTATGCTGTTTTATTAATTAAAACATTGTATATTTTTTTATTATTATAAGAAAAAATTGTTGACATTTTGGTCGAACCTAACGTGATTGTTCAAGATACATCTGTTAAATTCTTAAGATACTATTTGCATGACGATTGATATAAGGAAAGGTTTCCATCTCTTCAACTTCCAAATTAATAAATTGAGATAGATGATGAGCGTAGATTGAGTGGTCAAAAGGTGATCCCTTTTTTATTGCATTAAATATAAGCTTTTTATAGTATGATAATCACTAATCACCTCTAATAATTTATGTTTGACCTTTTATTCATGTGGGGGACAAAGAAATGAATAATCTATAATCGTTTATTTTAAACCATTGTCTATGTGAATAGATGGGTAAATGTGTTTGGATCAAAAGCGTTTATTTTAAACCATTGTCTATGTGAATAGATGGGTAAATGTGTTAGGATCAAAAGCACTAAGAGGGGGGGAGGGTGAATTAGTGCAGCGAAAAACTTATTAAAACTGCGTTCGTACGTAGAAATCTGATTCCGACGTAAAAGTCGTTTCGTGCATATAATAACTTTGAAAGCTTACGGAAACGTATTTGAAATAAAGTAAGGAAGGCAGTTTGCAGTTAAGATAACTAGCACAAAAGAAATGCAAACCAGATTTTAGAGTGGTTCGGTCAAACGTGACCTACATCCACTTTCGGCTTCCTCCTCCGACGAGGTCACCGGCATCTACTAGAGGCCTTCCTTCAATAGGCGAAGGTCAACCACCCTTTTACAGTTTCACTCCTTTTGACAGGCTTAGGAGACAACCCTTACAGAATTTTCACTCCTCTCTTGAATGATCGAAACTTAGATGAAAAGAGGAAGGAGAACTTTTAGCTTATACAACACTTTTGAGCTTTAAAAATCACATAGTAAGATTGGATTTTCGATTTCCTTTCATGCAGGAAAGGGTGGGGTTTATATAGGCCCCAAATTAGTTTGAATTTGGAGCTCAAAAATATCATCTCCCAGATTTCTGGGGTCCTAGCGGTACTACCTCTCGGAGACCGAGCTCAGGCGGTACCACCGTCTGACAGGGGCGGTACCACCGCCCAATCTCGCTTGGAGACTGAGCCCAGGCGGTACCACCGCCTAACCTGGGCGGTTGTATCGCCCAGCTTTCTTGGGAGACTGAGCTCCTGGGCGGTGCCACCGCTTAGTAGGAATTCTGGGTCCGAATGGGCTGATTCATTCGGCCCAATTTCGGTCTGTCAAGGGCCCAATTGCCCCCGGATTAAGTTAATGGGATCACCTCCCATTTTTAACTTAATCTACATACTAACTACGATATTTCTTAAGACATTTACTGCAACTTGCTCCAGTGTGTCAAGCGCTTCTTCCGGCGAGTTTCCGACGAACTTCCGACGAACATCTGACGAACCTTCGACGATGCTCCGACGGAATTCCGGCAAACTCCTGAACTTGCGACGATCCACTTGGCGAGTTCTGACGAGCTTCTTTGGCAAGCTCTTGGACTTCTCGGATTTGTTCCTGTAGAACCTCCGACGACTGTCTGGACTTCCGTCGAACTCTTAAACCCCCAACGTGATCATGGTCTTGACTCCGGTGTAACTCCTGCTACATATCTTACTTCCATCGTAGTTAATCTTGCACATGTGAAACAAAACTTCGATCTAAACAATTAATACTAAGCATTAATCAAGTTGTCCGGTATGTCATTGGTCCCTTGAAGCTTCGTCCGATTCTTCGGCGCATCGTCCTCTCCTACAGCCTATTGCCCAATCGGCCAGTTGACTCCGCAACTCCGATATTCTTAACGCAATACCCACTCTTCTTGGCCCGATGCCCAAGTTCATGGCTTGAAGCATTCTGTCAATACATCGACCGATCCATCGGCCCGACGTCCTGACATGTTCCTTCGGCCCAACATGATTTTTCCTGCTTTAATTGTCTCATCCTGATCGAAACATCTGTGTCGCTCAAAACACAGATCAAAACATAAACATAATTATCAATTAGTTTCATCATCAAAATACGAGATTCAACGAAATGATGATATTTATCTTCTCTTTCTAATTTGGATACTAAATGAAACTCACATGTCAAATGATAATTAATCGACAATATTCTCATTATCACATGTTAACTTAGCATTTGGATGAGATATACCGTTGAATACAATCCAATTTGAGATATACTTCAAAAGAAACTAAGCTTCTCCGATACATACATCTAATTCCTAAAACAATTCATTAGAATTAGGGTTATGAAGTTGTTTCCAAGTCAAAGTGGTTTGTGATTCCAATTTATGTATAATTACAACACTAATCCTAATGGAAGACAAATTTGATTTAGATCAAGTTTGCCCATCCAAAATAGTCCAAAATGAATTAAAAAAATTCAAAAACTCTACATCGGTCCCGTTCTAACTCAAAGAGAAGTTCTCAATTTCTTTTGCTGTTTTAGATTAATTTATCCTTATTTTGAATTGTAGTTGAAAGAGCCATATTTATGATCAGTAAAATTGGTGGCCATAAGTTTATTTAATTTATCGTTAAATAATAATGATTTAAAAATTATAGAGTTAGGAATTTTATTGAGATGCTGAAACTATCTTTTTTTTTTCCCTGACTATTAATATATGTTAATGGACATAATTATATTTATTTACAAATGAATAACAATAAGGCCTAAGAGTGCAAAAAAGAAAAATATATTATAGTGTAGATAATTGTTGGGAAAAGTGGGCAACAAATCCACCTCAGGTGACTTACTATCCACGTGGCCATGTCGAAAGGGTGGGGCCGGCTTAAAAGGGCTATGAACGAGCCTTCACGCGTGGGACCCACGAAAAGGAACCACACAAGCACGCAGGAGCGGAGGAGAGCGAGAAGTTTGGCACGCACGAAAACACGTTCGGGCCGGCGGAGGCAACGAGGAGGAGGGTTTGTCACAGCTCCAGCTGTCGTATGGCGACGCTGACACGCGGCACGGAGACGAAGCAAGAGGCTGTTGCGACTTGCTCTTTGTGCCGTTCCAAAGACAACGTAACGGTTCGTAAATTATACGTATGCAAAGACGGTCTACGACGCACTAACGATAGATCAGGTAGCGCAACTTATAGTATCGATGATAACAATCGATTTAGGTTGTAGAATCGAGGGTGATGGATAAGATAGGCAGCCCGAAAGAATCGAGACATTACGATTTGACTCGACCTCAATAGAGACGGGCCCAAATAAAAGAGTTCCACTAGATTGGACCGAGTTAATGCCCCTATCCCAACCTAAATCGGCAACTCAAGTGACGTTCGTTTAGAAGGCAATCGTATCCCAAACTATGGTGGCTTGCAGCAATAATTGCACGCACAGACCACCACATCATTCCCCATGCGTCGTTATCTACCAAACTCCCCCATGTGATCGATACACCGCCGCCGACATTTCCACCACCTCGATTGTGTACTCTCTCCATCTTCTTCTTCATCTTTGTACGTATCGTCAATCTGCAAGCTCATCTGCACTCTGCTCTAGGATCAATCCATCAAACTAAATAAACATCCAATTATAAACTACTTATTCATCGATACATATCTCAGTATTATTGTTCTTGTCCCTATAACTATTACAACACGAATTCCACAATGAAATGACTGAATCACAGGATACGTCAACAGAGTAAACGACAATTACTGCTACAGAGAGAGAGAGAGAGAGAGAGACTGGTAGCGGCGAAGACAATCTCACCCTCTTTTTGCCTTCTTCGGCGGCTCCGGCTGCCGCTGCCTTTACTGCGGCACCAGGGGTATTTTGGGAACGGTCGGAGGGGATGGGAAGAGCTAACAGGGATATTTCGGGAAGAGTAGTGGCGCATGTAGGGAAGGCAAAGAAAAAGAGTCTCCTACGCTAGGAAGAAGAGGAAGAGAAGGATGGAGGAGGAGAAGAAGGCGAAGAAGAAGGGTTTCGAGGGCGCGGCGACGGAATTGTGGTCTGAGGGTGGAGGGGGGCTGTAATAGTAGAAGGGGAAGTATGGCAGGAAGGGGTTGGGCGGCGGCGGTGCCGTGTAGTAGATGTTTGCCGGAGGAGGGTAGTAGTAGCCTCCTCCTCCTCCTCCGTACGGAGGCGGAGGGGAGTAGTAGTAGAAGGTGCCCGGCGTCGACGATGACGACGGCGGCGGGGGACACTGCGCCGTGGACGGCGGCTGAGGAGGAGGTGGAGGGGGAGGGGAAACGACGGGCAGGCAGGGGTTGTCGCAAGAGGCGCACATTGTGCAGGAGGTGCCGTCCCTGATCACGGCCCTCGACGCCGAGACCGACGGTGGGGAGGCGACTGCCATTAGCAGCAAGAGGAGCGGGAGCAAGGCCCGGGGAATTGTGGGAACCGGCGACGCGGAGCGTTTCGCCATCTCGGATGGAGACCGAGAGTGATGGGAGCGAGCGAGAGCGTAGTGGGAGCCTCCGCTTTCGGTGTGCGGGTATCATATAAAGCGATTCCTCACCACCCTCTCACTCGTTTTACTTTCCCAAGCTGGAAAAAGTTGCACTTTTTTATTACTACAAATGCTTCGAATTTATCAATTGATAAATTCGATTTTTCATTCGATAATTATTTTTAAAAATATTTATTGGGATATTAAAATTCGCTTATTTTGACTACTCCGCGAGATCCACGTGTTAAGGGATCGCGTCGAGGCGGAGGGGTGGCACGTGCGAACCGGCGTCTCGGGCGCCGCCCGCTTTTGCCGAGGCTCGGGGCGACGACCCTGAGCGACGGCGATGGCGGTCGCACGTGCCGATGGCGGACGGGGTTGGGCCGGCGTGGAATCCCGGTGGGGGATACAGGTCACGGCAATCGATGGTCGATGTGTATCATTGAGAACCTTGCACGCCAAGCTAAGAATGCATCTTGTATACCGCACTACGAAAACGGGTGCATGCAGCGTTTGCCGACATCGGAACATATTGCAAGAAGAGTACAGCTTTCATTTGGAATGATCTGATGACATTCCAAGGATTCTACAGCCGGCCATGTGTGTTTCCGCTCACCGGTGGGCCTCAGCTGCAGTCAGCATGTAGCGAAGGAGAAGCGATTCCACTTGCACCGGCCTCGAAGCTTCCTCACTTCCGGTTGCAGATGATTCCACAGCCGGTCCGATCTGAGCCTGCAAACCGTATTCTTCTTGCCAAAGGAAACCGCAGATGTTCCACGAAGATCGAGAATAGATTCGTGTTATCTTTCTACGAAGCACAGTGCATGCACTGCAATGAAACACAGTGCTGTGAGATCGACGGTGCCGCCACTGCCATCCAACCAAATGAACGGCACCTACCTCTCCTGCTCGCTCGGTCACAAGGCGACGATGGATTTGTACCGGGGCGGACTGAAGGGGTTCTGGAAGAGGAGCGGGTACCATCGCCTCGACGGCAGCCAGGGACGGCGCCGCCGCGGGTTCTGGCGGATCAAGATCGCGCCGCGCCAGCGGGTCCGCGACGCCAAAGTGAGGATCATGCTCGGCGTCGCTTCGTCGGCTACGGCGGGGACATGCGGTTAGTGCAAGACATGTCCAATCTACGTGACATTTAGCTTAATTTTTTTTACTTAAATCTTAAAAATGATCAAAAAAATGATAAGACGAGAATGACGAATGTGATGGTAAAATATCATTACCGCAAAAAATTCAAGAAAAATGTAACACAATAAAAACAAAAAGGTTAAATTCCATCAGGCAAAAACAAGAAAGCCTCTTGCACATACAAGTAGGTGCAGGTCAAATGATCAGCCACTGTTTCTTTTTTGTCCGAATAGAAAGCAATGATCATTTAGTTTTTTTTTTTTCGAATAAAAAGCAAGAACATTAAAGATATTGTTCCATCTCTGATACATATAACTAAAGTCTTATCTCCTAATGTGCCATTTAGAGGTTCTAAGGCTTGAGATGATTACCATTTTGGATCATGTCATCAAGCCCATTTTCTCTCTCATACAACGGAGCTTACTTTTGTAAGGATTTTGATGCAGTGGGAATAGTTATATATATATATATATATATATATATATATATATATATATATATATATATATATATATATATATATATATGTATTTTAATGATAGATGAATGAAAAGAGAAAAAAATAAATTGACGAAGAGAAGTTCGTCTATCAATCGTCAGATACGTGATCGTTGATTGTGGTATGATATCTAAATTAAAAAAAGAAAATAAAAGTTATCTCACTTATGTACTCACGTAAATTATAAGTTATTTCCCCTTATTAAAGATTAAACGAAGATTCATGGAGATAGTTAGGGGCTGCTTCTTAGTAGAATATTTCATAAAATATTTTGTCTCTTAATCATGTATAAAAATTTATTTTAACACAATAAAAGAGGATCACTTTTTGACCATTCGTATCTAAATACATTTACATCAAATTATTAACTTAGGCATTAGAGGGTTCAAATAAAAAAATATCTTTTGACCTCGATCTTCATCTAAGTGACACGTTATGAGTTTAGTGTTTTCATCTTAAATTCACCTCAGATAACCCTGTGCACACGGTTCTGGATCACGTATGGCTAAACGGGATATTAACAACATCTTCTCGTAACATTTTTTGCGCCAGAAGGAGGGCCCAATGTTGCAAGAACACCCACTTGTTGAACATTTTAATGAACACTTAAACGAAAAGGCTTTGCCCCTGACCCATAATACTTTCACTTAAAGGGGACAACAATTACCCTTTTTGCATATGGATGCATCCACCTTGACACATATGTTAATGTGATATTAGCATTTATTCAATTAACCAAGTTTCTCACCCTCAACGACGGCCCTAGGCCACCTATTTGTCCTCAACAAAGTATTTTTAAACCTTACTTGGCAAGTACAGATCCCTAACAAGCAAGATATAAGCCATCAATTTGCTTTTGCCCTAGTTAGCGTAATAGCCAATGCCACCAGCACTTGTCGAGATTTCCTAACCCGACATGGTGCCGACATTCTAAGAACACTTGAGATCTATCGAATTGTCGGCCAAGGTAGTACTTTAGTCCCTAATCGTAGATTTCAGCGGGTCGCACCACCACTCAAACCTACCAAAATCTAAGGCTCGGTCAACAAACTCAACGAAGGATTTCTTGTGGATCCAACTATAACAGATCAATTAGTGTTTGGAGGAGATGTGATGATGGCTCCAATAATCAAAGGGGGAAGTATTAATCGACCCCACATCGAGTTGGTCATCATTCACCCAGAAAATTTAAGATGAACTAATTCCAATGAACTTTCATCACCTATCCTTATAAGCGTTCGATGGTAGTGCTGACCTAATGAATGCATTACAGCTTTTCACGCTCAAATATTATAATATGACATTTCAGACACCTTTATATGTCACACCTTTCTGACTATGTTAATAGGTCCAACACGAGAATGTTATGCCCACCTAAAACTGCTCTCCATTAGTTATTTGCCTAACTTGTGAATGAGTTTGAATTTCATTTCCTTGGGAACATATGCCCATGGCCTTTAGTAACAACACTCCATGGACTTAGGCAAGGGGAGAACGAAATACATGCAAACTTTATTGCTTGGTTTACAAATAAGATCCGAGGTGTGGTAGATGCCCATATGTCACTTATAATATAGACATTCATGATAAGACTCAAGCCCTCTTGTCTCTTTTGGTTATTAATAGAAAGACCACTAGCAATTGTACTCGAGATACTTCAAATGGCTAATCAGTATGTTATCATTGAGATAATAGTTTCAGGCATGTGTGAGAAGTCACACAAGTGATCGAAGCAAGATTGGCTACAATCAACCCTAACCTTGAGGTCGATGCAGAAGAGGAGAAATCAATAACCTAAGTTATCTCACCCAAGTTCCAAGCTAACCCCCTTAAATATGACTAGAATTAATTTTTTTCATAAATAAAAGAGAAGAGGCTCTTAAAACACCCTCACCCGATGAAGACATCATTGGAAAAAAGAGACAGATCCAAGTATTAGTTTTACTAATATTATGGTTATAATACGAAAAATTATTATAACTTGAAAAAGCATATTAAAGAGCTCATATGTCAAAGACACCTTGAGCAATTCATTCAAAAGCACTGAAAACCTTCACCCCGACCTCAATATTATCATTATTGAACCTATCTTACAGGAGGGGCAACTTCTCGAGTTATAAGACTTACATCTGAGCTATCATTAAATAGTGCATAAGGATAGAAGATGACTCAATATAACTTTTAACGAGAAAGAGACGAAGTATCTTGACTTGAATGCCTTGGTTGTTTCTATGAGGATGATCAACGCTTAGGTAAAAATGTCATGATTGACACAGATAGCTTTGTTGATATTCTCTACTTTGATGCTTGCTAAAAACTTGACCTATCAACAAATGACCTTATCCCTATGACTTCCTCGTTGACGAGATTCACTAGCGATTCTATTTCACCTCTTAGGGCTATAAACTTGCACATCACATTCGGAGACGAGCCTTGCTCCAAAATTATAATGGCTAAGTTTATGATGGGGGATACTCTCTCGGCGTATAATGTGATCATAGGATAATACGATCATAGGCCAATCTACACTGAACAAATTGAGAGCGGTGGTGTTGACCTATCACACAAAGATGAAGTTCTCGATGAGAGCTGACATTAGAAGAGCTAAGAAGTAACACAAGGAAGTCACACAGTACTACTCGATGATAATCTCCCTATCGAAGAAAGCTCGACTAGAGGCACTACCTATAGACTTCATTAGTCCATCCCACATCCTAAGTCATTGGAGCCACTAATTGAAGTGCCCCTAGACAAAGCCAGACCCGATTGAACTGTCAAGGTTGGGGCAACACTTTCCCGAAGAGAGACGAGTACAACTTATCAACTTTCATTAGGAAAATGCTAAGATGTTCACATGATTGCCAAGAGATATATTAAGAATCAACTCTATCGTAGCCCAACATCAACTGAACAGTTCTCCTAAGCACAACCAATGAAGTAAAGGTCTCGCAAGTTTGCTCCTAACCACCAGCAAATAATTAGTGACGAGATAGATAATCTGTTAAGAGTAGGGTTTATTACCGAGATGTAGTAACCCCAATGACTTGCTAATGTTGTCCTTACTAAAAAAGCTAATGAAAAAATAAAAAATGTGTATTGACTATACTGATCTCAACAGGGGATACCTGAAGACTACTATCACATCCCTTGAATTGATCAGTTAGTTAATATTATCTCGGATTATGAGCTCATCACTTTTATGGATGAATTCTTAGAGTATAACTAAATTAGAATGACAACAGAGAATTAGGAAAATACTTCGTTCATCATGGACTAAGGCATATATTGCTTCCAAGTCATGCACTTCATGTTAAAAAATATTGAAGCAACATATCAAATTATGGTGAACAAGATGTTCAAGCATCATATAGGAGAAATGTTGAAGCTTATGTGGATGACATAATAGTGAAAGCAGAATGGCCAATTTGTAACTAGCAACTTTGGCCAAGACATTTTAAGCTCTAAAACAGTTTAACATGGGCCTCCTCCACCTCCATCCATAAGGGAAGTTCAATAGTTAATAGGTCAGAATTTCCTCTACTCTTGGGTTGTCTAAGGATGAAGCACCAACCTCCTCGGCCATTTGATGATCATGAGATTTGGATCAGCTTATGAGAGAAATGAAAGACATCCCGACCTACAAAGATAGAAGAATGAGGTGCTGAAGAGCTGATGCATATGGAAGATGAGACACCCAAGAAATGACTTGCCTTGAGATAACTTCTCATGATGACATCTTACAATAATATCTTCAAAAAAAAGACCAAGGATCAACTTACCTTATAGAGGAGAATTTAGGCTAAGAAGATAAAGCTCATGAGAGAAATCACAAAGACTTAAATAAGATAAAGAGCTTCACCCTCATAGACAAGAGTGATTTATAGGGAGAGAATCAATCTCTTTCCTATAGTATTGGATATAAGTATTCCTTCAGGGTAGGAAAACCTAACCTGTATGAGAATAAATCTATCACTACGAGAGGCACAAAGGAAAGAGAACCCAAGGTAGAGAGGTTAAGCGTCGACCTCTCATTTATCCAAGGTGGGTAGGCCACTGCCCAATGTAGCCGATCGACATGGTGTACCATGTAAGTTGGAAAAACAAAATTGATTGTAATATATGAGCACCTTGAGTAAAAACAAGCCTCCTTCACCCAAGGTAGGGAGGTCGGGCACCCGACCTCCCTCTTTTGCCATCACCAAGCTATGGAGGTCAAAACTTGACCCCTCCTCATTATCGAGGTGAGAAGGACAGACACCCAATCTATCATTGCTAACCTCCACACCTGAAGGAGAGATGGGTTTACATCGATAATGATTGATCTACTATCGAGGAGGGCCTATCGGCGAGGAATGACCATTTGTCAAGGGACAAAGGTTATCGATTCAAGGCATAGGTTAGGCAACTCCGATCCCCTTTGGCGTTTGTCCAATATACAAAATCGAAGAACCAATCGTGCAAGGGAGGCAAATGATAGGGTTATTCGACACGTATCATTAACCAATTGTCATTTGACACATAACCTTTGCATGATATCCAAGTTAGAAGAAGAAAATAAAGACTACCCCTCATCTATTTGCCCACGTAAACAAGGGTCCAAAGCATGCAATTGTTGGTTGTCTCCTCTATCTCCCACATGGAGAAAATGCCAATGAGAGGTTGTTGGAGGCAATTAAGGGTGCATCTACACAAAATATTTCACAAAATATTTTACCCTTTGACAATTATGTATAAAGCTCATTTTCAACATAATGAAAGGGGATCATTTTCTTATCACCTACGTACACACTCGCATGCTTAAAATTATTAAGTTGGGTGTCAGAGAGACCGAGTTAGGAAACATCTCTCAACCTTGGTCTTTATATATGTGACACCTCATATACTTTATGTTTCTATCATGGAAGCACCTCGGGCTAACGAGGACATCAATAACATCTTCTCATAACAGAAAGATAATAATAAAAATAAAAATATAATTATTTGACTCACTCTATCTGAAGTAGCAAAATGCTAATAAGAAGGTTTTGTACCTTGGTCCTCATATAAGAAAAGCTCAATTTACTCATTCGATGCATTATAATATTTTAATATCTTTTTATAAGTTCAAGATAAAAAAATATAATTATATTAGATCAAATATATAATTTTTTTTCTTTAATAATATAATATTTATGACTTGATTTGAAGAATATTTTTTTGATAATATTTTTGATCGATAGACATTCATTCTTGTAAAATTAAATATTCATAAGATTTTCAATCAAGATTTATAATATTCAATCAATATCAAATTTATTTTATTTTATTTTTCTATACCTTAAATAGATATTTATATCTGACAATTTATTATGAAAGATTCCTAAACTAATCAAATTTATTTAAATAAAAAGTTAAATTAAATTACATATTTCACTAGCAAAAGTTTACGATCTAAAAATTAAAACAAATAAGTTGTAACCTAAACAAAATAAGATCACCAAGGCTAGAAACTAAGGCATATGCGAGATGTTTAATATGGACCCTACAAAACCAACGATCGTCATTGTGTTTGAAGCATTGTGAAGCGACAACACTATGTGACAATATAGACTCAAATCAACCATATTACTTGAAAATTTTACATCATATAACTATTGATGAATAAGACTATATTTCATTTTTGAATGAGATTTTTACTCATAACCTTTTTATTATTATTTATAATATTTATTTTATTTTTTAAAAAATATCCCTCTAAACGTAAATTTCATCTTATTTTTAGTCCTATTTTTTGATACAATCGGTAATGATCCAAGTGAGTGAGTTTAAGGGGGATGGCCCCTATAAAGATTGTTAACAGAAGCGACAACAACTGTTCGAATGGTTGTCGAAGTCTGATTACCTTATGATGTTAGAGGCTTCTTTAAAATAGACTATGGAGGTGACAAATGAGAAGAGCATTGGAGGCATCAACATCAAGTGGAGAGGCGTAGAAGGGCGAGATGAGCGACATATATAACGAGCGATGTTGGTATCGAATGGATGAAATAAGGTATTACGGTGAAAAATAGAAAAAAAAAAAAGTAAGATATGTAATATTGGAGTTATAAATAAAAAATATTATTTTAATTTTTTTAAAGAATTTATTAATAGTAAATTATTGTCAATAATAAAAACAGATTGAATTTTAACCAGTTTTACAAATACTAATTGAATTAGAAAAACAGGCTGACTTTGAAGCTTCTGTTACAAATCCCAATTAAATTTCAACCAATAGGAGGAAAAAAAAGGCAACACGGGATATCCCCGCTTAAATCGCTTCCGAGACCGTGTCTTCTGACCGGAGGCACGTGCCGTGTTGAGTGGTTCTTGCCCCTTGATCCGGAGAACACCACCGAGCTCACGCTTCTCCCACCCCCAAGTCTACGGCCGTTTCCTCTCCCCACAAGCCAAGCAAGCTTTTCTATAACCACCACTTGCCCCACGCCGTGATCGTTCTCTATACCTTCCTTCCTCGGCCGTCCACCCTCTGTCGCGTGCTACTTTTCCTGGTACTTCTTCTTGTCTTAGATCCGCTCTTGTATGTATGATTTCTCTTGTTCTTCGAGTGGGTTTGTGGGCAGTCTCTGCTGGGATCTCTCATTCTGGAATTTTGTCGAGCATATGGCTTGTGGTCACGATTTTTGTGGTTTGTTGATTGATTGTCCGTGTTGACTGTTTTATATGTTTCATATGCAGTGTAAGGACATTGTAGCAATTTCAGAGATGCTCTTTGTGGTTTTATGTATCTTGTGCGATTGTTCTCTTTCAGGCATTTCATCAAGCATGGAGTAGCATATGGAAAATTGGCATATATAAGTTCTTTTTTTTGTTTGACGGTTGTTATTAGCATTTATTGTGATACTTTGCATGAATATTTTATTGTTGTATTAACACAATAAATCGCTTTCTGGATGTTCATGGAAATTCTGCGGTATCATTTAACTGTTCATTAAGGAATGTTTTCTTGTAGTGATGCAGGAATAACAGAACTAGCGGTCATATCTGTGTTATCGACTATTTTATTATAATCTTTGTATTATAGTTCATTCATTACGAGGGAAGATATTGGGTTACTGTTGCGTTACAATTTATTATTTTTTCATGGTAGTATTAATGCATTAATGTTTATGATTTAAATGAGACGTTTTTCCAGAATGCCTTTTAAGTATCTGATATTCTGATGAATTTTGGAATCAAGGGCATAGTACATCTTTGGTCAATAACTGTTACAGGATTTGCATAGATGTGAAGCAGGATTTCTGTGTTGGTCAATTTGGCAGTCTGGAAAACCTTTTTATGGTGGAAAATCGATCAAAATACTATACATGTCTTAAGGCCTTTGCCCGAATAAATCTCAGTTTGATTTGATCTCCTTACATTTGCATTTAGGATTAAAACATGCTAAGTTGATGCAGATTCTGGGAATTTTAGCAGTACACTGATGCACTTTTGTTTGCAGAACTCCAGATGTTGGTGATTTTCATATGAGTTTTGATGCTGGGAGATCCTTGATGCCAAATCCACTCTCTTTAAAGAATGTCCTTAGCTGCTATCTGGTCAGCAAATTTATATCAATTGTGGAACAGTCTCGGAAGCAGTTCAACTTTCACATTTCTCAGATTTAGTACGACATTGGTTCCTGAGAAACCTTATAACACTAGGCGACGTCAACTGCAACAGTTAAGACGCCTAGTACAAGTGTTGAGATGGGAACCACGGAGTTTTATTACATCATGTAGCCATCCTGAGTGGAAGGTTGAGAAAGTAACGGTCAGATCATCAACAAATAAAGATATCAATCAGCCAGAACTTAACAAACTTAAAGCTGTTCAGTGTTACCATATCCAAGAAAATATTTCTATCAGGAAAGCCTTTGACCGGCCTGCAACTATTCTCGTTTTTGATATTGAAACCACTGGGTTCAGTCGTCAAAATGAAAGGATTATTGAGTTTGCACTTCGTGATCTTATTGGTGGCAAGAACAGTACATTCCAAACCCTTATAAATCCTGAAAAAGATGTATTAAATGCGTATATTCATGGAATTCGCACTTATATGGTCAACAAGCCTGATGTCCCAACGTATGCTTGTCTATTCTTGAAGGCTTTAGATTTGCTTATCTGCTTGTTATTATCTCTGTTGGAGTAAACAATTCAATTTATGGTTGTTGCCAAAAAAATGAACCATTGGTAAATTATTGTGGTGCTGTTAAATTTTCTATCTCAACAGCAGAGTTTGACATAATAATTTTCAATTAATTGCTTCCAATATTCTAAATCATTTTTTAATGTAAATGCTTGAACAAAGTAAATTTATTGTCTCATTTATATTCATGCACATAGAGTTGGGCATGCATGTATACACGTACACACAAGTAAGAGGCACACAAACACAATAGACTGTTCTGAATTTGCATTTTTAGCATATTCATGGTTGCAACTGATGTGCATTGCTAACCATTTCAATTTTGGAAATGCTTCAACTGTGTATATAATGTAGTATGTAAAGATGGTTCATTATTCATATCCAAATATCCATAATGTAGAGGACATTGTTCTTTCCATCGGATTTCACATACGTGGTATCAGGTGACATTTCCATTTCATTGAACATTTGATCTCCTTATTGATGGTATTATGCATACATAAAAAGCATGGTATCTTGAAATAGAAGTATGAAGTTAATGCTACGAGGCTGCGAGTCAGCCATGTGACAACATGTCAAACAAGGAAATTTTGGAAATTTTGATGGAACCAGAAGATTGTCATCTTTCCTAGGGTACTGCAATTAGTTTGAGAAAGATCATTCTCATTCTTGCTTTTCTGAACAAGGATTGGCTTGTAAGGTCCAGCATGTGCATGCTTTTGTTGAAATGTTTATTTTATGTGTAACATTTTCTAAAATTGAACTTTCCTGTTGCTGGTTCCATGAAAAAGTTTCGATAACTATGCTCTATTTCCTCTATCTTACTTTCATTATTTTAGCATAGGTTTAGGGAGCTAGTTCCTATCCTACTGCAATACGTTCGGAGCCGCCAAGTGGACGGAAGACCAGTAATATGGGTTGCTCACAATGGACGTCGGTTTGATGTACCTTTCATGATCAAAGAATTCCAGCGTTGCTCTGTGGAGATTCCTCCAGACTGGATGTTTGTTGACACTCTTCCACTTGCACGCCAGCTGGTGAAAGCAGATGGTAGGTCACCGATTCATTTGTCCTATTTCTTGTAGCACAAATTTCTTTCCTAAATTACAAATTACTGATTCATTAGTCCTATCTGTTGATTGTATCTGATACCAGTGTCGATGACATTGACCAGAATAAAAGGGCATTTCATTAGAAATAATAGGTTCTCATCTATTTGATAACTCCAAGAATCAATAGATTCTAGAATATTTTGTGTGGCTAGCTATTACTTTGATCACGATTAGAATACTTAGTTAGTTAGCTTGTGTTAATTTGGTAATGAGATGTCACAGTGTAATAGTCCTAATGTCTCTTAATTGATTAGGTCATTGTCAGTTCTTCAAAAGTGGCAGTACTGGACACAATATGGTAATTCAGGTTGCAAGCCACATTTCTTGATTAGCCAATATCATGCAAAACTGTAAAATCTACAAAGTTGGTATTATGAAATTTGAGGTTTTTGTTGTATTAACTTAAGTTTGATTCTCGTTGGTGTTGGTTTATAACAATTTTGGTATATCCTGAAAATATATATCACATTTTTTTGTAATCCGTATAAAATTGTTTGTTCTACCTCTGCAGTAAAAAAATTGAATTTCAGAAATAACTTCAAGGTAAGTTAACTAGATCATGATACTGTTTTTCACCCCACTTCCTCTAGTGGATGTGCTCTTATTGTCTAGTGTGATTTACAAAGTCTTGCTAGGTTAAACTCACTCAGGACGCTGACTTGGGGGTGTTGTAACTTGACTCAACACAGAAAACTTGACATGAATGCAACACAAAATTAGCAGGATTGGGTGGGTTTGGATCATAAATAGGTTGACATGATTGACCCAACTACTAGAAGACTATAGGAACTGACACCAGTGACTTGAATCAACACTGTTAACTGTGTTGAATGTGCCATTTTTGGATTAGCTTATCAATCTCAACATTTTTGTCTTGTAAAGGGGTAGGTCCAATTTGTCGAAAATGGGTCAATCATGCTGTTCTTTGTGTGATTGATGAGATTGAGTTTGATTTTGAACTTTTGGCATGATTCCTAGGTCACATAGGTCTGGTATAAGTCTCTCAACCTGACACTAGGATGCATGTGACCTATTGACAACACCCTAGATCAGACTGTGCCTTGCTGGAAGTAGTTTAGGATTAGATAAAAATAAAATATACTATTATCGAGTTTTTACACGGCAAAGACATTACAGTCTTGTTGTTTTTATTTATTATTTATGAGAATAAAAAAACCCAAATACCCAGCCAAGTTTAATTATACTTTTTAAACTAGTTTTGTTTTTTTATTCAACTTTGCAGGATCAAAGCTTCCTTCCTTTTCATTGAAGGCACTTCGTGAGCACTATGAAATTCCTTTAGACGGACCAGCACACAGAGCAATGCAGGATGTAACGACACTATGCTATGTACTCCAGAGAATTACTTTTGATCTGAAACTGTCTGTTCCCGAGCTCATGAATGGAGCTTTCCGGGCTTCTGACATCATTAAAATTCTTCCTGAGAAACAAGATGGAGCTGTCTAACTCGAAATAATAGAAACAGTAATTTGCTTTACTCAACGATGTAACATCCGAAGTGTTACATTATCAGTCATCATTGTGTAAGGGTAGTTTCTGATTGTTTATCGTGTGGCCACTATGGAAATTAGTTATATTTTCATAAGTTGCACTTTGAATGTGTTAGAACTCTGTGTTACTTACAGAAATGGGAATTCTTGTTGTCTGATGAAAAATGTTCTCGAGTAACATGATTTGTCTGTTCTAATTTCTTCAAAGTGTTTTCTCTTCCAATAGTACTGATAAAATTGAGAGTGAGCTAATTTTAGTTTTCTGTTTGATGTCGTCATAAATTTTGATCAATGTTATTACATCTAAAGGCTTAAGTCAGTATATGAGATAAGATCTATATGCTTTTATATTCTTAACACTCCCTAAACTGAATATATTTATTTTATATTAATCTAATTAAAAGTATAATTGGCATTGCTTATATTTTAGATCCATTTTTGCAATTAATATGGTCACATGGCTTTGGATTTAGTTGTGGGTGTGGGAGTTAGAATACTGGCTACGATGTTTATGGTATAAGGATGAATAATTTAGTATAAATATACGCCATCCAAAACCTAAAATCTTGCATATATCCATTGGTGGTTGAGCTTGTTTGACCTTTAAACTTTATTTTACATTAAATTATCTAATAATTTATATGACATTAAAAATATTATCATATTTTAGGCATTTTATATAGTTCTCTAACTTCAACAACATAATAATTTTTCATACAGATCTTGACAATAATGGTGCATATGAAATACCTTTAGTATATGAAGGGATATATGTGATGCATTAAAATTTATAATGCTAAATTTGTTAATTTTCGATTATGCAAATATATATATATATATTATATTTATGCGTGTAAAACAATAACGTGATTTCAATGGAAGCATTGGCTTGGCCGTTGTTAATGCCAAACGGAATAAATACTATTTCCGCCACGTTCCCAAACGCCCACTCTTCTTCTGGCCGGGGAACTGACATTAACCCTGGTGGGTCTATGCGGGACCCATGAATAGGCCATTACCATGTCTCGGGTGAGCAAGCGGGTAAGTGCAAAATTTTTCAAAATAGGGTCCACTCACTAAAAGAATGTCGAAGGGGACATCGAAAGCGGGGGAAAAGGTACGGAATAAAGCGCGCAAACCACAAGCGCTTTCCCCGAGCTTTTGCTCATTCGCTGCCCGCTTTTACCTCGTCGACCGGCATCTAGGTTTCCGAATCGATTCCCCCATGTGGGATCCACCCCCCTATCGCTTCGAGGTATTCGATCGATCGCGACGGGCCCCTCACGTTCCCCGACCTCGATCGGCGCGCTCCGCCATCTTCCTCGCCCCTTCTCCGAATCTTCGCCGTTTTGGGTACCGTCCAGGGTAGATTCTGCTCCAAAACAGCACCTGTCGATGTCGTTTCTGCGGTCGGTATTCCGCAAAACCCTGAACTCGCGACCTGAGTTTGGATTGTTCGGGCCAATTTCGCGACTGGAAGAATATTGGAATCGTGGTCCCTTTTTTATGGGACTTGATCGATCTCTTTTCCCCACGGACGGGTGTGTCCTTTACGGTTTGGGAAGTTTCGGCGTGTCTTCGCCCCTAAAGTAGTCTTTTTTGCGCTTTCATATATGTCAGTGATTCCAACATCGTGCTACATTGACGCTGTTAAGTGTTCTGCTGATATCACCCCTTAGTTTCCTCATGATGGGTCTGAAGAGGGGTGTGGGAGGGGAAGGGGTAGACGATGGGGTGCCGTTGGTTCCCGAAACAAAGCGACAGCGAACCTCCCTCGAGTGAGTAGATTGTATGATTGAGTTAATGGAAGTCTTATAATTATTGGCTGATTCTTTGTTTTATTTGTGGTTTCTTCAATGCAGTTCTATGAGAGTAGTGATGGCGACGCAATATATACTGCAGCATTTGCCAAAGATAGAACCTTTTCTTCGAAGTGTGGTAAGATTAGGTTGATTGTCATTTTTCTTATGAAATTCGTACTCTCTGGTTATTCAAGTCTGTTAATTACCTTGCAGTTTTTATGTTATATGTGCATAATTGTGGGCTAATTCTCTATACGAATGGGCATCCTTTTCTAATAGCCCGTTCTTTTGGTGATTTTCTGGCACATAACACCTTTATCTCGGAAGTTGCATGAATCTGAGAGATATTGCATTTTTTATGAAGCTAAAATCATCCATATCAACTTTCAGAGGTGACTTCTTATTTAGTGATCTTTTTTTTCCTGCAAGGTGCAAGAAGAGGTGCAAAATGCTATATGGCGTAATATGCACTTACCTCCCAGGTAGGGTTTTGGGTTAACCGTGATGCTTAATTAAGTGTATTCGCCATGTCAGACGTGGTAATATTCCTATTAGAGCATGAGAATTTTTGCTATTATCTAGTTGACATGGTATGCTTTGATTCATAATACATTTGGCTAGAACTTTCAAATTTTCTTGTTATATCTAAATTTAATTTCCTGAATCCTGAGTCAATAGAACTTGTGAAAGCCAAGATGGTACTCCTGACAATGACATTTGTTAATTATGATTTTCTTTTTTTTTTTCATTGATTTTTGTTACACTTGCCTTTGATGACTATAGTTTTCTGTTTTACTTCTTATCTACGATTATTCCAACTCTCATGGTCCCCTCAATTGATATGCTAGCTGCTTCATTCAAACTATTGAAAATGTACTAACATTTATTTTCATTTTGAAGTATAAACGTATCATACGTTGATAGTCATGAATCATGTATCTGTGTTCTTATTCCTGCATAATCTACCCTAGTAAGACAAAGCATGCATTAACTTGATGAGTGATTAAATTAGCTGGTAGTGAAATGTCCTATATATTTTTTTTGCTATTATGTAATTGTGTGTTCTTTTCTTTTATATTTTGCATGTTATAGAGTTCCCCTTAACAAGATTCAGACAGCTGTGAGCAATCGATACCGTTTACAGTTTCGGAACAGCTTGCCTAGAACACTGTTTACGAGCAGCAAGATAGAAGCTGAGGGCCAAAAGCCTGTTGAGATTGTTGTAGTTGATTCTGACTCAAGAGAGATTATCACATGTGGTCCTCTTTCTTCAATCAAGGTTGAAATTCTTGTCCTTGATGGTGATTTTGGTATCGATGGGCAAGAAGAATGGACTGAAAAGGAGTTTGGTGATAGCATAGTACGGGAAAGAGAGGGCAAAAGGCCTCTGCTGTCTGGTGAACTGATGATCACACTGATCAAAGGGGTTGGTTGTCTTGGAGATGCCAACTTTACTGATAACTCCAGTTGGACAAGAAGTCGAAGGTTCAGACTTGGTGCAAGGGTTTCTCAAAGCAGATGCATCGATAGAGTTCAGGAGGCAGTAAGTGGAGCTTTTCTGGTGAAGGATCATCGTGGAGAATGTAAGTTTATCTAAATTTTACATGCTATGACTTTGCAGATTTGATGTGTTATCAACTTTATTGACAATCATGATATGTAATATTCTGGACATCATGTGCAAGGATCCTCGAGGATTTGTTATATTTCCTTGGGAACTGAACACTGGCAACAGTACATAACTAGTGCACCATTTCAAGTTAAGATGTCCTGTGTTATAATAGAAATCTATTAATTTGATAGCCCTGATGTCTTTGGAAAATCTATCAACTTCAATGGGAACATCCAACTGAACACATTATCTTTGATGCATGACAAAACTAAGGTTACTAGTTTAAAGAAATATTTGTGAACTTAACTAAAGAAACTACCATGGGATTTTTTTTTTACTTAAATATTCTTTTTTTGCCTTTTTTAGATATTAGTAGCTTACTGGCACAGGGTTTTTTAAATTAGGCTCGTATGTGTAACCTGGAAATAATTTTTTCTTCGCTCAACCAGCTGTTGTTTCATAGTCCTTGTTTGCCTTTTATTTATTTGTGAAAGTTTTTTATATGGTAATTTGAAAATACTTGCAATTTCTATAAACAATGTGAACAGAGTATCACTACTCTGTGTAAACAGGAAGAACAGAGCATTCAAGACATGATATTAAACAGCTTACTGGAGATCTAGAGGTCACTTCTGATCATTGTAGGAATCAAGGACCAACCTGATAAAAAAATTGCCATTTGCGTGTATCCTGAATTTATGTAATGTCAGTTAGTGAAGACACTATGGTGCCATTATTAGAATCATAACTTATTTTGTATCTCTTTGCTCTGATGATATGTTGAACTTTTAAATATTAACCAATCTATTGTATTAAAAACAACAACAAGCCAATCTATTTGATTGGTATGTATTATTCGCCTTCTCATTGAAGTCCATTGTTTAATGCAAAGATAAGTCATAAATTACATTTGGTCTACTCCATTACTTTTAATCTCGCAGCTGTTTACTCATAAATTATATTTAATGTGTTTTGATTTCAGTGTATAAAAAGCATCATCCTCCATCATTGAATGATGATGTATGGCGATTAGAAAAGATAGGTAAAGATGGTGTTTTTCATAAAAGGCTTGCAGATAGTGGAATAATGACTGTTCAGGACTTCCTGAGGAATTTTATAATGGATCAGAATACGCTGCGCCATGTAAGAAAGTCAATTAGTTCCCCGATACTGAGTTATTTTTTAACTAGTAGATTCTCATTTCTCTTTCTGACCTGTAGATACTTGGTAGTGGGATGTCAAATAAGATGTGGGAGGCAACAGTTGAGCATGCTAAGAAATGTATTGTTCCAGCAGAGAAGTTATACTCTTACAACTTTAGTCAAGGAGTTGTGCTCCTGTTTAACTCTATATATGAGCTTCTTGGGACAATAATTCAAGAAAAATTTTACTACCTGGATGAACTTCCTGCAACACAAAAGGTTTGTATTTCATTCTATGAGATTAAACAAAATTATTGTTAGTGATTCCTTTATTTTGTAATTAGTTATCACATTTGTTATGTACTAAAGAGAATTGCCAAGAAGATAATTGTATATTTTTTACAAAAATGAAAAAGAACCTACGACACTTAAATATATATATGCTTGCAATATAGATTTTTAAAATATATGGTATAGAGAGATATTGGCTTGGTATTCCTTCTTTAAGTTAGTCATCACACTTGTTATGTACTGGAATAGGTTCACCGAGAAGATAGATTTATATCTTTTGAGAACGGACAAGAAGAACTAAGACATGGAAATTAATATATGTTTGCAAATTTAGATTAAAGAATATGGTTATAGATTGATGCTTGATATCCAATTGGTAGGATTGAGGCTTCAGTTCTAGAGAATCAAAATCTATTATGGAGTTCCTAAAATGGAAGTCCTAATTTGTTGAACATGATCTCAAATGTATAGGTATTTAGGAAACAATGATATCTTTTGATGATCTTTTGCATGTGCTTCATGCCAAGACAAAATAGATGGTCATTGCTGTAGGTCATTTAGTGAAGGTCCAAACAACTCAGGCTCTCTGGATTGTATTAGAATCAGGAATCAACCGGAAACTGATTGGAAGTGCCCAAGTCTGATGTATTTTGAGATTCCTATAGCCTTGGAAATCTATTGGGGGCTATCATAGTTTTGATTGACCTATTTGTGGAATTTGTAGTTCTTGCCTTCTCGGTCTAATTTTTTATAGGTAGAAGAATTTGATGATTAGTTTACCAATGAAACATCCTGGTCCTTGGGTAATTTTGTGCTATTTTGGACATTGACGAATATATCAAACCCTAAACAAGTGATATTAGAATTCCCCGGTTTAATCTCATATTGGATGAGGAAGGACAATTAAGTTGGTTTATAAGAACTAGTAATAACAAGAATATTTTAGATAGGAGAAGCCTGCTAAATTAATCTTACAATGGAAAATGTGAATTTTCTCGAGAATTCATTGCAAATTAAGAATTCTTGCATTCATATAGAATATGGAAAAACTAAGATGATCCAGTAGGACCATCAGTGGATATGTGGTTACTCTACTAGCAGTGTAACAATCACTTATCACAAGCATTGATTTATTTGCTGAAGTCCTATGATGAAAAGGTCTAGCTGTGAAGCTGAATGCTTCGTATAAGTTATATAGCACATTATGGATGACAGGGAATGGTGTATAACAAAGGTGTTAAATGAAAGGTGCAAATCTTCTACAACCATAGTTTTGGAGGTTATCGACAACATTTGGTGCTTTTTGTTGCTGAAGGTGAACATAGCTTTTGTATTTGCTCTGGTTTCTAAATTATTCTGTAGGGAGAATAGAAAAGATGAGATCACGATAGTAGTCAACGGAAAAGACCAGTCCAGGATGGTCAGCATACACAGGCTTGTAGAGTTTCTCTACAGCTTGGATTGTAGAGGATTTCAAGCCATTATCTAACCACTAAAGTCATTTGCTGTGTGTGAATTTCCATATTCATACTAGACAATCGCATGTGGTTGTTGCAGGTGTTGATTGACAAATTAAAAGAAAATGCTTATAGGACTCCGGGTCTCATCATGGAGTTCATTCAACCAATGGTTGACAACCGTCAAAGGTTGCTATCACCTGCAACCAACACTTTTACTATCCCAGATATAGGCTGCTTGGATGAACACATTCCCTATATTCCCCTCACAAATCAAGGTAATTGTCATCCAAACTTCTAAATCAATTCGTGTTATGTTTTATACCTGTTGTGGGATTGTCTGTTCATACATGTACTTTTGTCAGGCGATCCAGTTCTTGATATGGGTTTACTGCATCAACCCATTCAGGCAGGGATTGGCATCATAGATGATCTACCTGAAATGAAAGACATGTTGCCTGAGATGGGTTTTCGTCTGGCACAGAGATCTGATTCCTTCCAATTAAACACTAACACAGGATTCGATATGCCATCAAGCAATCCTGCAACTCTAGTAGATGACCACCAACTGATGAGTTTCAACGCTCAGGCTGACATGTGCTCTGGTCAATTCCCCATGCTCTGGGATCAACACAATGGCTTGGTTCATGTATCAGATAGCAGTACAAACAGAAGCTGCACCCCAAATGTGCCTGATGCTGGTGCCACGACTTCATCTAGCAAGTGGGTTAAGTTGAAAGCAGTATCAAAGTGGATGGCGATTGCACGGCGCTCCGCGAGAAGAGTTGCCTACATGAATTCGGCTTACCCGACGGTATCATCGAGCATGTGTGCTGATACTTATGAAGGTTGCTGGTGAGAGGTGTCATCGCATAAGCAACAATGACGATTTATTGCACCTCAATGGCAACTAAGTAGGATTAGAGGATAATGATAACTTTATTGTACATCAACTACGAGAGGAGATCTGTATGTTAATCTTTTCCTTAACCAGCAGTTTAAGTTGTGTATTCACAGTGATGGTGTGATTGTCTATGACATCCCGACTCAGTTGTGGGTCTCGTGCGTAAGAGTCCAAAAATGTCCGAGAGGATGGTTTGGGTGTTTGTTGAAGAGCCAACTTGTAGGAAGACCAGAGTTGAGTGGGGTGCCCGACCCGATCCCTCCGACGCTTAAGGTAGGACTAGGGTGGAAAGTAGAATCATATGTAAACAATAATTGATATTGATAATAATAAATTGATGAATTTTATAACGGTTTGGGCTCGAAGGAATATTATACGATAAGAGCAAAATATTTTCTTCTATGTTCATAATTGTTCTTGTGCTTTGGTGGTTGTCATGTCATTTGGGTTTTGTCACTTTTGTCGACTGATTAACCATGTGATGAACTGCGATTAGGAGGTGAATTTTTCTCCTACATTTCTTCTTCAGAGATGCACCTTAGGGTCTTCTAAGGCGATGAGGCGTGTTTAATGCTTGTTTGGTACATAATGATTTGGTTTTCGAGTATCCAATATCCAATAATCTTGATGTGTCGTGCTTTGACTTCTCTACCCCAAGAGTGTCTCGGGCACAAGGTCATATGAAGGAGGTATCTTGTGTGTATTTTTATACTTAGCTCATGAAGGCATTTTGCACGTATTTTCATGCTTGGCTCGAGAAAGACGTTTGGACATATTTTTATGCTTAGCCTAAGACACGTCAGACGTATTTTCATGCTTAGACCGAGGAAAGCATCTCATATGTATTTTCATGTATAGCTCGAGGAATGCATCTTGAACGTATTTCTAAATTTAGTCTAAGAAAAACTCCATGAACGTATTTTCATACTTAGCTCGAGGAAGTATCTCTGACATATTGTTGTGCTTAGCTTAAAAAAGGTGTCTTGGGTATATTTTCATGCTGCTTGATTGTAGTTCTATTTGGTTCGATATCTTCGAAATTAGATGGGCTTGGTGCTTTCGAGATTGGATGAGTATGGTATTGATTGAGATTAAATTACGATAAATGTGAAAAAAATCTCGATTGACTTTAAATATGTATCAACATCGGTTAATCGAATTCTGATTTAGCATATGCAAATTTTATTGATGTTGCGTGGTGTTTTAGCATGTTAAACAGAATGCTCCACAGCTTGTGATGTATATTAGTAACCATGCGTACGAATGCTTACGGATTCATCAACATAGAGTTAACCACAACGGATCGAGGGGATAAGGTGTCGTCGCCTCGAGAGACCTCCGACGAAGGAGAGCGCGCAACAGGAGATGGAACGGAAGCTTTCGAAAGCGTCGCGATCGCTGACCTCGTCGGCCATCCAAGAGCTCTCCCACCTCGCCCAGCGGTGCGGGGCCATCAACCTCGCCGAGGGTTTTCCCGATTTTCCCGCTCCTCCCCACATCAAGCGCGCCGCCGTCGCGGCCATCAACGCCGATCTCAATCAGTACAGGTCATGTCCTTTCCTAGGTCTCCTCTTCTTTCCCTGATTCCTTCCTTCGAATAGCTTCTGTTTGGGCTGCTATCTGCTGCCGCTGCCGAGATATCTACTTGGGTGGTCGAGTTCAAGTTTTAGTATGCCCATCTCCTTCTAGTGTCGGGTGGCGATGAATTCGGTGTTCGGAATGTTGGTACTTGATGCCAAACAGTGATAAGTAGAATTTAGGGAATGCTTGGAATCAATCTATTGGAGCTCGTTTTGACGGTATTCAGAAATGATGACTATATGAAGTTAAATCGATTTTTTTTCTTCTGTTAGAGTAAGCATGTGGAAAGTTAATCCATTACAACCTTGACAACGCTCCATTTGAATTGATATGTTTATGCTTTTGATGCAACAATTGAAGAAGCAATATTTGCTGAAATATCACCATTCCATTGTACAATTGTCATTTGGCTTATGGTTTACCAACTTACCATCACTTGCTAACTGTGATGATCAGTATATTAGACTTTTCATGGAAGCCATTAGTTATCTTGCACTAACAACTTTTCTGCAACATATTGCAGAAAAGCATACCTGCAGGACTTGATATAGTTTGTTTGACACTTGATTGTGTAATTGGTTCCATTGCAAACAGTTTTAGAACTCCAATTCTTTGTCAATTTCTCAAATGAGTATGGACCTGAACTGAAATTGCGGTTGTGCTACAATTTTCTTTCGTAAAAGCTCAAGTTGTGACCATATATTTGGTTAACCTGGTTATGCTGTAGTTGGCCAAATGCATGTGCTCAATTCATACAATAATTCCCTACCATTGTTGGAAAGTACATATAAATGATTGATTTAACTCATTGTGATGCTTCAGGTATAACCTAAAATGCCACTGTAAAAGCCAACATTGAGCAATAAATATACATTGGAGCTTTAGGTACCTTGTACCTATCTCTCTTTGGATGGGATCTTAGTCCAACTAACTCTCAGAGTTTCATATAGCCAGACTTTTTTTTTCCTGATCCCTCTGTCTCTATTATCATCAGTTGTACTCAGTCATGACACATACTTTTTATTCGCTGGCAAGTTCAAGTACTCTTTTGCAAATCCATGAATCAAATCTTATTATTCTTTCACTTTGGAAAGAAACCAGACCAAACATCTTGTTGATTATCTTTTAGAAGATCTAGAAAAAAATTATGAAATGTCACATTTTAGGCACATGCTTATGATTTGGTTTTTCTGTTGTATGAAAATAGAAGTAAACCTGATTGAGAAATTGTATTTGCACTGATTAGTTAAAATTGTCAGTCTCCAATACATTAAAATTCAGCTTCCAGCAAGATTTTGTCAGTGAGTTCTATCATTTAAAATGTTTAATTACCTGTAACTGATATCAAATATTTTTTTTTTCCTTCAAGGCATGTTCAAGGCATTTGCGACCAGTTGGCAGTAATGATGAAACAAAATCATGGTCTTGATGTAAATGCTCTTACAGATTTTGTGATATGTTGTGGTCAGTCAGAGGCCTTTGCTGCAACCATATTGGCAAGTATGGATATTTCTATCTGTTTTTCAAGTCTTTAAAGAAAGAACCTTACCTGTGTTCTTGAGATTCTTAAGTGTATAATTATTGTTTATATTGTCTAGCAGCAATTGATCAGGGTGATGAGGTTCTGCTCTTTGATCCTGCTTACGAGACATATGAGTCATGCATAATTTTAGCTGGAGGTATCCCTGTAAGTTAAATTGTAATTTCAGTAATTTTGGAACTTGCGAAAAACAATTAACAACACTGCTTGTACATCAACGTTACTCTTCTGCACCTGTGATTTCATGACGAGGTATATCTTTTAAAGTTGTTTAAGCTGTTCTCAAGTCACTTGACGCGTCATTTGTCTACATTTTGGACCTTTAATCTATCACCAAAGGTCAATGTACCACTGGAGCCACCTCACTGGACACTAAATGTAGATAAATTTATGAAATCCTTTACCAGTCGAACAAAAGCTGTGGTTTTGAACAGGTCAGTACTATATTATCCAAATACTTATATAAGAGCACTTCCTTTGCATTTTGTTCAGTTTTGATAAAATTATAGATGACAAGGAATAAACTTTTAATACAATGCTGTCGAATCGATGTGAAGCATTAGTTCATTTTTTGTGCATTCTGGTTTATTTTAGTAGCTTATTTCTGCACTCATAACATGAAATATTATTTTTTTGTACTTTGCATTTTTCTATCCTTCATGTTTTAATTTCTATCATTAAACTGTTACCATTCAACCTAAAACATTTGAGATGTTTAGCTATGAAACATCATGTTGGATATGCTCAACTGCATTAGTTCCTCATATAAGTCTTACCTTTGACAAAACTGTGTATCTTGCATGTGCAATTTGATTCCAATCAATGATTTTGTTCATGGTATTGCATGTTGTGCTGACTACACATATCAGCATGAAAGCTTCTAGAAAACTCTTAGATGTTATTTATGTTTTCATAGACTGTTGCTACATAACTTATAATTTAAGAATCTCTTTCTGACAAGATTCTCTTTGATGCTGTGAAGGGGTTCATCTTTGATGCTAAGAACATCTAGTGACATAAAAGTTATAATGATATTATTGTATATTATAAATTAGAAAGCAGCTAACATCGGGATAAAATAAAGAAAGGAAATTGTGATCTTCCTACATGAATGCATTCATGTGTAATTCATTGTCTTCTGCCACAATTCAGTGATAAGAATTACCTGTGCCAGTGATGGTCACTAGGTTGGATGAATTACCCGTGTCATGTTTCCTAGAAACTGTCCCCCATATTAATACATGTAACTTCTTGTTTTTCTCAATAGGTTGTACTAGCAATATTCGTCGTTTCGGGTACCGGACCCATCTCGGAGATTTGTTGGATCAATGCATACCAGTCTGTACCGATGTACCAACACATGGTACATCGGTAGGTACCGGTGTTTTGGAGAGAAAGGAAAAGAGGGAGAAGAGGAAGGGATGGTGGAGGAAGAAAGAGGGAAGAAGAGAAAGCGGTGGAGGAGGAAGAAGGAAGAGGAAGAGAAAGAGATGAAGAGACATACCTAAGAAGTGATTAGGACAAAGATCATATGTGACGATGTGCAGCCAGGTCGTGGCAATGCGTGAGAAGCAGAGGCATCGATTGCGGTGAGAAGATGGAGGGGAGAAGTTACAGCATCAATCACGGCTGCGTGAGAAGCAGAGGTGGCACGGAAGTGGGATTTAGGGTTTCCCACTTTCCCTTTTATATGGTGGACCGGACTGGGGGTGGGTCCGCGTATCGGTTAGCGCTTGGACTGGTATGTGCTGCTCATTTTGTACTGGTCCGGGCGAAACGCAAGTCCTTTTGTAGTTCATCTTAGGTGTTTTTTCCAGTTGTTGGTGGATCACTTGCTTTTGAATGATGTTATCTATCCAAAGGTGTCTTATCTTGTCATCTAGTTCATTCTTAAAATAAGTATGAAAAAATTTCATGTGTCCTATCAACTTTATTCTTACCAATTCTTTTCAAAGTGCATAATATTAAATGCAGTGTTGTATTTTCTTAGAAAATTAGATTGTACCAAACAACTAATTAGAACTGGTACAGTCCACACAATCCAACTGGAAAGGTCTTCAGTAAGGAAGAGCTTGAAGCAATTGCTGCAGCTTGCTGCCAGATGGACTGTTTGGCTATTACAGATGAAGTATGTAATAAGATTTCTTGACTCTGTATTGGAACTGTCCCTTTCAAGCCAAAGATTATCTTTGTCATTGGGCTACACATCTGTGGTCTGCCTGCATTTTTGGTTATACAATTTTTTGCCATTGCAGAAATAAATAGCTCTTCACGTAACATAGTTGACTGTTAATTTTAAATGTGGACTCAGTCTCAGACAGAAACACATAAAAATCTTTCAGATAGTGGATTCTGAAAATTTTGGTATGGTATTTATCTATTTAAATTATATAAATAAACTTTTCATATATGTTGGATAACAAGAAATGGCAAATTTGCTTGAGACAGTTCTTGACTAATTGTTCCCTCATCTGCATATCCTAGTTACGTTACTACCTGTAAGCATACATAATGAAAAAGCATAAATAGTTGTAGTCTTGCTAAGTCTTAACCATAAACCAAATTAGGATCAAATAAGACCCAGCTGATATATCGAGTTTGGTGTGTGGATGTTGCCTTTTTTATCATCCAATTGATGCATAAATTAAATTAGCCACTGGAGGTCTATGATTTGGTGATGAACGTGGGAACTCTAGATTCTAAATTTGTTAATTATTTTTGACCTTGCTTGGCAGATATGAGGCATTAATGTGAAATCTCCTTGGTGAATTTGCAATTTATAGAGGTGTTTCCCTATGTATAGCTTTTTCTTTTTGGTTTTTTATCTCCATGTCTGACATTTATCATTATCTGAATCGAAGTATTGGATTATCTAATTATCCAATAGGAAATACGAGAAACAATAGGTCTATGAATGATATTTCCATCTTGCTTGGTCCTTCAATTTCATATATGGTATCTTGATAAAAAATATTTATAGAAGTACTGAATTATGAGAGGGACAAAAAAATAAAGAACCAACCCTGATGTCATAAGATGACAGTGGACCTAATTTAGTCAGTAACAAGAACAACTAGCCCAAAATCTTAATAAAAATTGCATGATTATCCAAATAAGTGATCAGATTTATCTGAGAATTCAAGTATCACATTGTATGGATAATAATTTGATAATCTATCACTTCTTTAATTGTGTTGTCTTACACAGCTTCAAGTATCATCGGTCACTACCAACAGTGTTGTAGGATAAAACTTTAGCCTGTAAGTCAACTTGTTTTATCATAATAATCTTTGTTTTTAACTTTTATTTCAGGTGTACGAATATATAACTTTTGATTTGCAAAAGCACATATCCCTTGCTTCCCTTCCCAAAATGCAAGAAAGGACAATCATCACATCATCCTTGTCCAAAACTTTTAGCGTAACAGGTGAGCAGCAGAGGCCACAATCTGATTGCAATGTTGCAAATGCTCTGGGTGTCCTGTTCACTGTCATGTATGCTTATGCTGGCAGCTGAATATGGAAATTTGGTAGCTTGCTTTTGTGAGTTATCTTCCTTAATTTACATTTTCAAAAGAAAAACTATTTGTGAATCAGCAGCTATGATGAATTATTGGCAACAAATTATTTGCAAAGTAGAGCCTTAAGATGCAAGCCAATTGATGACAGCTAACTTTATTTATTTTATAAATCCTCCAAATTGTTCTTTTGTTCAATTCTTGTTATGTTCTAGTCCAAATTCCAACTAGATTTGTCTTTTGTATCTTTGATATCCCAAAAAGGCCCTACTCTAGAGGGCTATTTTGCAAGTTACATCATAAACTATTCAGGCCAATCTTTTGGGTATTATGATTGAGAGCTAACAGGTTGGAGGATTGGCTGGGCTTGTGCACCGACCACCGTTGCATCAGCGATAAAAAATATCCATGTCCGCATCACAGATTCAGCTCCTTCACCTTTCCAGGAAGCAGCCTTGGCAGCCCTGCAGAGTCCACCAGGATATTTTAAGTCTCTGAAAGCAGTGAGCAACTGATCTTACTTTTTCTTCTTTTTATGTGGTTGAAATGAGACTACCTTCAGGAAGGCCTTCAATATTTTTGTTGCATAACACTAAAGGAATATGAGGCGAGAAGAGATTTTATAATCCAGATGTTATCTGATGTTGGCTTTCAAATAAGCTTCAAACCTCAAGGATCAGTTTTCGTGTTTGCAGAGCTACCAAAGAATTGGCTAGTTTCCGATGTAGGTGACATTGCTTTCTAACTTGTAAGGTCTTAACAATTTTTGGTCATTCTTCCTGTAGAATTATATAATGCAAATTTCCATCTCTGTGCAGCTAAATTCTCTAAATGTGAATTCTGAATGTCAATCTACTTGTTTATATAGCCTGTACGGTGTAGCAGCCAGAAGTCTTTTTCATGCTATTTTGCACGCACCAGAGAGCATTCACATGTATGCAGACGCAAAACTAGCTTTGTTAGTTGTGTTCTTAGATTACATCCGACCATATCCATAAGACAAAGTTGCTAGCAATCTGACACATAAACTTGAATATTAGATAATACCCAACATAAATATGATATCTCATATCATCGAGATCAACATTTTCACCCTAGGTTTTCCAGTCTGAGGGTTTGTTATATCTGCAGCATAGTAGAGAACTTGAATGCTCTCCATGGTGATCTTAACATTCCTATGAGAGAACACATGTACTTATCAATATTACAAAAACAGAGCTTGCATATGATTCAGTTTTGTCAAGAAAATATTGATCCAGCTCTTTACAGCAGCTTATCTGACATATATTATCACATTCCAACAAATAATTTTGTATAAATTGCATATATATTCCTGCTGACAAATGTTTGCTTAATGTCTATGTTTTGTAGATCGAATTTGTCAAGGTACTAATTGAGAAAGCGGGAGTGGCAGCTGTTCCTGGATGTGGATTCTTTCATGGAGACATTGATGATCAGAACCTGCGAACAAGATATGTTAGGTTCGCTTTCTGTAAGGGCAGTGATACTCTGAATGCTGCTGCTCGGAAGCTGCAAGATATTGTAGGGAGCACTGGACACTTGCAGCTATGACTAAAGGTAGTTCCTGCTGATTCCAACTAGCTAGTCGGCCTTTCTTGGAAGAGTTATTTACCACATTTCATGGCTGGCTAAATTGCATCCATTGGCCAAATCAAGATCACGGGTCCTTACCAGACTGTTGCCATCCATCAGTTGGAATTAGATCACTATTTCCCACTTTTTCTTTCCGAGTGCTAATGCCAACTTCAAATGCACTCTAGATGATGAAAGGAATATAGCTATTAAAATTTTAGGTAGAACTGTGGATTCTGTTTATGTTTTCTCAAGCAGTTTTTTGTGTGAAATCCATTGTTGACTATGATTTCTTTAGAAGATACTGGTGACTACAAATCATTGGGACTTTGAAAGGTTTCATCGTGACACCAACTTCACAATATGAAATGGATTAGGTAGCCAGTCTTTCTCTACTGCTCCATCTTTTTCTCTGGTCATGGGTATGTAACTACTAGTGCTGGCAATATTCCTTTGTGATAAAAGCATGTTGAGCAATTATGTGTCTATGTGGATTTGGAAAGGGTTATAAAGTAAAAAGTGATGTTAAAATATTTAGTCATTTATTACATGATAAACCGTACCGGCATTTCGAGGTTGGTTCGGTATGGTACGGTACCGATGTATCGAGCGGTATCCCAGGGTATATCGAACGGTACATCAGCACTTACCGAGTGATTTTCTCTTACTGTAGCACTTCTACAATATAGCATTATAGTACTGTAGCATTGTTATAGTGTATTATTATAGTACTATAGCATGGTCCATCCGGTAGCGGGCGGTTCACGTACCGGTATGTCATTGGATCGGTACGTATCGTCCGTACCGGATGGTATCATTCAAAATTACATGTCATGCCTTCAACACCTTAAGTATGTAGTATCAAAAGAAAATAACATTATATGCTGCTTCCTTTCAACTTGATGTTTGTTCAATGTCGAGTAATAGCGACTATAGCTATTTAAACGTAAATAAAAGAAATGGCTAAATTGATATTTTAAAAAAATAAAAAATATTATATTAAATGATGTATTTGAATTTGAGACTCATAATTTATGCGACAATGGACAAACTGATGCATTTGCGATGTTGCTCGATGCATTTCGTCGAATGTATCTTCAATCTCTATTTTAGTACAAAATTCTATCCTCACATCTTTCACTTCAAAAATATTGTCGTGTTTCTCATCTTAATTTGATAAATCATGTCAAATTTTGTTGTAGGATTCAGGTGAAGAAGACACACAGTCGTCAGTGTGTATTTAAAGCTTTTCCTGCGGTCATGGGGTGCCGTTGCTGCTGCGGACCAGAGACGCTGCACTCCAACACGGTGCGCGTCATTGTCCTCTTCCTGCGGGGCCCTTCGTTGCCACGTTTGTTCGAACTCGAATCTTGGAGCTCCACGTCCTCCGATCCTGATGTGGACCCCGCCGGACCTTTCAACCACGCGACACCACGTCATCGACCGGGGTCGTCGTGCCGTGGAGCCCAAGCAGTAGATCCCGACTGCCCGAACCGGTCCCGTAACACGAGGAGCCCTCGATCCGCCGTCCTTTTTCTTCGTGTTCCGTGATAAACGGACGAGATGGTTTCAGGGACGAGAAGCGAAGGGCCCGATGCGTATCCGCACAGACCGACATATAGGAGCGGTTGGAGCAGACTTGGGAATCGTTTGGAATTTGAAATGGATCTCCCTCCTCCAAAAGAGCCGTTGGGTTACGGTCTCCCCCTTTTAATTTAAGTGTTTTCTTGCTATATATTAATTCCATGGCGTTTCTGGCCATTACTTTATCAACCCGATCTCGCTCTCTCTCCATTGACGGTCTCAGGGCTAAACCCGATCTCTCGCCACCAACACCCTTGGCGTAGCCGGGACTCACGGGCGGTTCTTGGAGAGAGCAAGGCGGGGCGTGGCGGATCCCGTTGGGCGATTGAGTTCCCTCTGGGTTCAGGTTGGCCCTTCGGTTTCGGAAAGTTTGTTCTTCTTATGGTGAAATGGATCGGTTGGAAGCAAACTGTGATTTTTGGAAATGTTTTTCTCTTGTGCTGTTTTCTTGGTTTGTTCATGCGTCGACTGGTTTGAAGATTTAGATCGATCGGGCTCTTGTGGGATTTATTGAATAGATCTAAAGCTTGTACTTTGTTTCTCATTTGTTCTGTGAAGTTCATGTCTCTCTCTGTTCGAATCAGTAATTTTCTTGTGTTCTTACTTGGTTAATTTACTAGTTGAGAGTGCAAATGAGTAGGATCTGCGCTATTGATACCTTTGGACAGCTGAAGTTGTCTTCTTGCATTGAAGTACTTCGATTGTTTTCGTTCCTTTTGTGAAGTTACAGAGACGATGCGTTAAGGGTGAAATGTGCCTTTGAAGGGTTCATAAACACTGGAAGATTCACAATGGGAGGAGAAAGGGGTGGTTCGAAGACTGGTGGATTCTTTCACCTCTTCGATTGGAACCGGAAGTCAAGGAAGAAATTGTTCTCCAATTCACCTGGTAAATCTACTTGCCCCGTTCGCAAATCACGATGCTTAGTAATTCTTCCCTTCATAATTGGAACTGGATTCTTTCCTCATGTTTATCATGCAGAGGCCACGAAGCAAGGAAAGAGAAGCAACGATACTTTGCCGGCAACGCAGCTCCATTTGGTGAGTTGTCTTGTTGCACTTCGTCAAATGGAATTATTTTCTCTATAGGTTGACTTACCTTGGTTTATATTCATCTTTATTACTCACCTGTTATTGTATTGCCAGCTTGATGAGGATGAGATACTTGGAATAGCGAGTGTCAAAGGAAGTAGTGACTACAGTTGCGCTTCATCAGTGACTGATGAAGAGGGCAATGGGACAAGAGCCCCAGGAGTCGTAGCCAGGCTTATGGGTCTCGATTCGATGCCAACAGTGGGTGTCTCAGAGCCTTACTCCACTCCTTTCTTCGACACACGATCTCTTCGTGACAGCCATGGCCAAAGAAGTCCTGATTTCTACACAAATGAAAGATGCCACCATGTTCCTCATAGAGCTGAGGGATGTTTCAGGAAGACTATGGAAACAAGGTCTCAGAAGATGCCAAGCAGCCCAATAGAAAGGTTCCAAAGGGAGATAATACCTCCAAGGTCAGCAAAGCCTCTACCACTAAGCCACCACAAGTTGTTGTCACCAATCAAAAACCCAGGTTTCAGCTCAGCTAAAAGTGCAACACAAATTATGGAAGCAGCTGCAAAGATTATTCAGCCAGGGCTTCAAGTTCATCCCAATACAAAGGGAAAAATAGGGTCACCTTCAGTACCTATAAGAGTTCGTGATCCAAAGGAAAGCATGGCAGCTCCAGAGAGGACATCGCGGTTGTTACAATTATCCAGAACACCCATTGACTTGACTAATGTAGAGTTCTCTAGGGAACAGCCCTTGAACAGGAACTGGAATAGGACAGAAGAGATTGTGGTAGTCAGGTCCTCTCCAGATCCTTATGAAATCAATGCAGCTGGAGCAAGAGCTAAGGGTAAATCCATTTCTTTAGCGATCCAAGCTAAAGTTAATGTTCAGAGAAGGGAAGGCTTAGGTCCATCAACTAGGAGTACAGCAGTTCAGAAAGAGCAAGAAGAATATAAAGCAAACCAACCATTCAGGAGCCAAGCAAACAATCAAAAGAATAGGCCATTGAAGAAGTCCTCCCCGGCCAGTGTTTCTGGTGTCCTCAGACAAAACAATCAGAAACAGAATTGCCTATCAAGTAAAGGCAAATTGGGTTCAAAGCAGTCGATTTCTCATCAGCAAGGAAGGAAAGTTCTATCTGGGGATGCCTCCTCTGGAAAGAATAGGAATGTAAACAAGATTTCAGGAAACTCCAGAGTTGGATCCAGGAAACAAGTTCTAGAAATCACAGGCCTTGATACGGAAGGGTCATCATCCAGTAACAAGGACTTCCCGCAAAAGAAAAGGTTAATAGAAGGGAGCTTCAACCTTGAGAAGAGTTCACAAATAGATAACGGGCTTATGAACAGACATGAAACACATGTTAAACCTGATATTGTAGTAGATGAGCATACGAGGCGTTCTGAGGATAACAGAAATGCAACAGATATCATATCCTTTACATTCACATCCCCGTTGGTAAAAACATTTGGTGGATCTCAATCTAGCAATTTGATGGTGGATAAATGGGATAAAAAGAATGGAGGCTGCTTTGAAAAGAATTTTTCGGATGTAAACAGAAAAAGTCTGCCATCTCCAGGGTTGAATGTTTTAAGTGGTGATGCGTTGAGCCATCTTTTAGAACAGAAACTACGGGAACTGACATCTGGGATTGAACCATCCCATAACTTCATAAAAGCAGCAAAGTTTGCAGCTCCTGTTCCTATTCCACAGGATTCAAAATCTGGTTCCGATTGCTTGAGCTCTGTGACAGCAGACCATGAGGAGTTCCCAGTAAGGCCACCCAAAGATGGTCTTGGCAATTTATATGACACTAGCATTTTGTCGACAAATGATCAGGTGACTGGAATCAAGAATAAGCTGCAGGTATGTTTAATGTTTCCTGAATTATTTACCATATTACAATGATTTATGTTTATAAATTCTTTTTATTTTGATAAACACCAGAATATTTGTTTTGGTTATTTTGTTTAGTAGCCAAAACAGCTTTACCAACAATGGTCAGGAATAATTCTTATTACACCACTAGAAATTGTCTGAGCCTGCAACATGCTTATCATATTAATGAGTATATAAACAAATTTTCATTATTTTATTTTAAATTTATGATAAAGTCAGTAGTTTTAATCATGCATGTCAACTAATCTATTAACTTTTGAAGAATATATGCCTAACTCATAGAAAAAATTCAGGTTGGATATTGTCATTGCCTTTTACAATTCATTTATGCAATCTGGAATGGTTTAATTGTTCTTTCAACATAAAATGCACAAGTTACTCAGGGTTTTTAACTTGGTATATCTGCCAGACTAGAAATATAGTGCCTTTTGGACCATGCATTACATGAATATTTTTAAGTTGTCTCTGCAGTTTTCATGTGTCTTAGGTACCAAAATGATTTAGTTTATCAATGAGGTTTTGGCTCTTAAGATAGAAAAGACCAGATTCTAGTGTACATATTTATGCTTGACCCCATGATTATTATGATGTTAAAAATTCTTGCTAGCTGCTTGTACAGATAGTGTAGAGAATCACACTATTAATCTTTATTAAGCGGGCTAATTGATAAACTACTTCATTTATACTATATAGAAAATACTAACATATCTACTTGGAGAAAATGTGCCGACAGTTGAGTTTTCCATCACATCCTGTAGTCAACTGCTTCTCATTGAGGGAAAGTATGCTTCAGATTTAGTGACGGGAACATTTGCATGAGTTGGGAGCTGAATGGCTTATTCTTGATATTTGAAGCATCTAATTTAATAACAACAAGAAGCCATAGTGTCTGGGGTGGCCCTTTAAGTACTATCTAGTTGTAGAAATTAATTCCCGTGGCAAGTTAAAAGTTGTGTTAACTCCTCCTGGCACATTTTAACACTATTTCAGGTAGCAGAAAGGATTGAACACAGCAGCAGCAGTAGCAGCAGGAGCAGTGATGCCCGCAAGGAGGTGACCAACTACCATCATCACAGTCCACTTTCCATATTTGAAGCATCCTTCTCAAGTGAAAGTTGGCAGTTATCTGAGAGCTCAGGAAGTACAGATGGTAAACATAATTTATTTAATCCGTCTACTAATTTAGTTTGTTGTTATTACAATGAAATATTCTGTTTATTTCCCCAGGAAGCAATCTGTGTCCATCTTCTGTCAATGCTCAGAATATTGTTGACTTCAATTCTTCAAGGAAATTAGCTGAAACAGAGCCCGAATTATCTGATTCCGCTTCTTCCTTATCTAAGGATCTAGTGGAGCGGTCACAATTCAGTGGTGCAGACAATAAGAAAGCAGACGAACAGGAATTAACATATGTGAAGGAGATATTGTGCAACAACGGATTGACATACAAAAATTTGGGCTCATATTATTTAACTCGTGTTGGTGAGACATTTGATCCTATTCTTCTGAATGACCTTGAAGACAGCAGAAGTAAGAATGGGCAAGGAGAGGTGATAAATGATAAGGCAAGGAGCAAGTTATTGTATGACTGTGTGCAAGAATGTATGGACTTGAAACATAACCAGTACTTCAAATCAGGATATCAAGCATGGGTCAAAGGAACAACGATCACTAGAAAGGATTTGGCCGAAGACATTTACGATGAGATTTTAAGATGGAAGAACATGGGAAACTGCATGGTAGATGAGCTTGTGTTCAATGACATGGGCACTCACTTGGGAAGGTGGGTAGATTTTGAGCTTGAGGCATTTGAAACTGGCAAACAGATTCAAGGACAGATACTGAGCTCCTTGATTGATGAAGTTCTAGCTGATTTCCGCATAAAGTAGAGCATCATTTCTACCTTACCTGCTGCCTAAGTTAGCTGATTCAGTCCACTTAGCTTTGTCTAATAGGATGGATGTCAACAGAATGTACTGCTCAAACATGATTCGTAGCTGATGTATCCATTAATTTGATTCAACTAGATGGAAAGTATAACTAGTCTCCTGTTGTCTTTAAGCCTAGTTTATTTGGTGGCATATAATGAATTCTGTTGTTACAGTAGCAAACCATTCTTTGGTTTGCTCTCTCTTACTGCTGCCTTCTTTTAAGACAAGTGGGATGTTGAGATATGTAACGGAGGAAGAAATCCTTTCTCTCAATCAGCTACCATCAATGGGATGTGTTGCTCCAATTGGATAGATTAAAATTATTTTTATCATATTGTAAAAGGAGTGATGCTTTGAGGAAAATAATGGAAATGAGAGTATTCTCTGATGAAAAGTGAAAACAAAGGTTTTTTCTAAAATTTCATTTAATATAAAGGCATTCGCTTTTGAATATATACATATATGGATTATCAAATTTTATTTAATACAAAATATTTCATTTATATTATTATTTTAGTGTTCTATTTTTAATTTTTTAGAAAATTTATTAGACCTACAATCGCACTAATTGATCGATCCGTCGGTTCGGCCCATGATTTAATGACATGAGGTTTGACTAAGCCGATTCCGGCAACTATCATATAATGTGCCAACTCGGCTCCGCACCCGAGCCGGGCCAAGACAGCCCCAACCCAAGCGACCGGGCACGGACCCGAGCCGGCCTCGGGCTTTCCGAAGCAAAGCGAATCAGCACGTGACATGGGACACGTGAGCAGCTATTTTTCACGACAAGCCTCTTCTCCCGCCCAACGCTCCCCAAACGAAACCCCAACTCAAAAATCCCCCCTCACTCGCCCCCTCCCCACCAAAACCCCGCTCCCAAATCTTCTCCGCGCGCTTCGCCTCCTTCTTCCCCCACTGAGAAGCCGCCTTATTCCCAATCCAATCTTCAATCCCCGCCTCCTTGAGTTCCTTCGGTCGCAAACCCCGCTTCTTCGATCACCTGGGTTTTAGTTCTTCCGTCCGATTAGGGCTCCGTCGAACGTCCCCGGTCCCCAAATGCACCGATCTCATGGATCTTCGAGTTCAAGCGCCCCGGATAAGATCTTCGGTGGCGTTCGGTTCGTTCTCTTCGGTTTTGACACGGTATCGGAAGCTCAGGTTGGTCCTGCCCTGATGATCTCTTTTCACCATCGTACAAATTTGGCCATTATTTTTTGTGTTACTGGTATTTTTTTGTTTCAGTATCGCTCTGAGCTTGTGCGAAGAGGGGGAATCGATGTCGGTCGCTATGATCGGAGTTGTACTCATGTGATCGTGTCTGGTCGCGTCTATGTAAGTCGTACGATTTGATCAGGCAGGGTTGCTTTGTGAATAATCGATTAGTTACATGCTGATGTTCTCGTGAAGGAGGATCCTGTATGCGTTGCTGCCCGGAATGATGGGAAAATACTGGTTACTGAGTTGTGGATTGATGTCAGTTTGGACATTGGAATGCTTGCTGATGCTAAAAGGGTCAGTCTCTCTCGTCCTTTCTCAAGTTACGATGTTATGTAATTTGGTCATTAGATGCTTTTGGTGCAACTTGTCTGCATGATTGAAAGCAATTTAAGAATAATAGGTTGACAGCAAATATCTATAGAAAATTCAGTGTGTTTGCCACATTAATGTGAACAACATTTTATTTCCTTGTCCAGGCAGGCACCTAACTATTAATTTATGCTTGATCCCTGCAATAAATCACTAGATACTTATGGTATCCTGTTTATTCTGTTTTGCATTCAAGTGTTTTAAAATATTGATGGTTATAATTATCTAATTGTATTAATAAGCTAATTATGTCAATTTTGTCGATGCAACTTTGAATATTGATGATGGTGCTTTGTATTGCTGGTTCATTACAAAGGCAAGTTTTAATTTCTCTGGATGTTAACCTGAGCCATTACCATGCTTATGCTAATATTAGGGATCCTACTCTTGAAAGGCAAACAACTTTTTTATAAAATGCTGAATCTCTTGTGCTGACATTCTTTATTCGTATTACTTCAATACAGAAGTCCATGAGCCTGAATAATCTTATGACAACACAAGTACAAGGGGGAGACCTTTAGTTATATGACGACAGCCTTCTGTGACTTGAATTCCTAAAATAAAAATAGTGGAATTTCTACTGATTTACATATGTACTATCTTTTGCAGACAACATGCTGGACCATTTCGTGGGCTTATTTAAGTGCAAAATAAATGTGGATAATGATAAAACACTTTTCTTCGTAGTTCTAACTCCTTTGTATTGTGGTTCAATTTGGGATGTCTTATTGGCATCTTCTGCTTGTGTGTATCACAAGATATCCTCCTCATAACTTTTCCTTTCTACTTGTTTCTAGCTACTAGTGATGGTGTGCTCATGTCCTATTTGCAGATATTATATTGCCCTGTAAAAGATCTGAATGGAATTCCTGGCAGTAAGTCACTGCATATTTGCTTGACTGGATATCAAAGGCAAGAACGTGATGATATCATGGTAATACTTGTGTGTTTTTTCCCATTTGATGACCTTGCTGTGAGACAGGCATGCCATTAGCATCTTGCCATGTTATCACTATTGGACATTTTAAAAATGAAATCCAAAAACATATGCTAATGCTCTGCATATTTAAAGAGTTATGCTATATATTTATTATGGACAATTTTTTTTTTTTTAGAAAAGCTTGCCATTAACTTTTCCAACATGGTTGATCATGGAATCCATAATTCTGAAATGTTCCTGAAATTGAAATGTACTTTGACTTAAGGAAGGATCTTACTCTTAAATTAGTAAATATCATAGACAATTGTCTTCTAGACTTGTTATTTCTTGCACAGATGGGATGTTATTTTTTATTTTATTAACAACCATAGATTTAATTCTCATGCCAAATGAAAGACAATGTCAGATTTCAATTGACAAAAAAAAAAATTTCAAGGATCATGCTTTGTCGAAGTTAATATTAGCAAAAGATTTCACATTGCAAAATTCAATAGATTGAATTGCACACACAAACACACACACACACACACACACACATATAAATGTATGTATGGACCTAGCTTAGTCTATTTATTGATTTGGCAAAGCATGCATTTAGTGTGGTTGTAAGTATACAGACTGAATTGGGATGAGTTTCAGAAGTAATATGTTAACACTAGGTGTCAACTATTAATGAAACTTTGGATTTTCCATCTGCTGAAAAAGCCACTAGGTCTCTTGAGTCATGACAAGTTTCATGTTCTTAGCATATGTTAAAATCTTCAAATTTACAAGGACCAATCATTTAGCTGTCCTACATATTAATATTTAATAAACAATATAAGAACTTTCTAAAGCATGTACCAAATATATAGGAACACATCACCAGTCTGTATGTCTTGGTACCGGTCAAAACACTAGTACTGCTTGGTAGAGAGCAGTTTGCATATTGATATCCTCTCAGACCGGAATGTACTACTTATATTAAGTGGTATACATCAAAATTGAGGACCCTGATTCTGCATATATTATTCAATACTATTGATAGTGTGATGAAGATGTGTATTATAACATAGAACCTGTATGGTTAAAGTGAAGAGAGGCATCAAGAATTTTGTATGAACACTATGTGCCATTTAGATTAATAGGAAGATTTCATTAAACAATTTTTATAGTAGTCTTGCTCTATGGATTTGAGCATTGAGTTGTTAATAACTAGAATGTTGAGAAATGTGTGAAGTTGCTAGGAAATATATAAAAATAATATTTTTATTAATGAATAGTTAGACATAGTATTGGTAGAGGATTAAATGAGAAAACTCTTATATGACATGAATATGTTCCAAGAAGATTTATAGATGATGTAATTAGATGATGTGAGAGAATTAGTATAGTGGTTTGAGGAGAGGTAAATGAAAACCTAAGAAGGTTATACCTGAGATTTTAACTAATGATATTGCCGGATTGCAATAGTTGAGAGTTGAGACATTATTGCTTGTTTTTGTTGTATATTAAAATTGTTAATTTTCTTTCTTACAGCATATTATCTCCTTGGCAATATATTAATGAGTAACACAGCATTACTTCATATGATTAACAGAAAATGGTCTCCTTGATGGGGGCAAAGTTCTCTAAGCCTTTGATAGCAAACCAGGTTACCCATCTCATTTGCTACAAATTTGAGGGTATGTACTACATCTAGCTTAATAAGCAATCCTCATTTATTGCTTTCATACATCAACCGTAATGTTAGTCATGGCAAACTTGATGTGCAATACATGTTCTCTTTTCTTGTTATTTAAAATGTAAACACTAAATAGATTGTGCAAAATGATGCTTAACCTTATGCAATTTCCATCATTTGTTTTGACTATTCTTCTAGTTTACTTCTTTAACATTAGAACTTCATATCTTTTTCTTTGGTAATTCAATTCTGGCCCTTGTTTTAATTATCTTGAAATTGGTTTCATTTAAGCTTGACTTGTATATGGGAGCCATTTATGAAAAATATGGACTCAAAATCAATAATGATCACAGAGTTTGAACAAGGCTTTACTCACTGAAGCTATTCTGTATACAACTTTATGCTAGATGTTTTAATTGTCTAATGTTTCATTTTGTTGATTGTATTAATCTGTTAACTGATTTCTTTATGACAATCTTCTGCTGGCTGTTGGCATGCTCAAATAGTGTCTGTTATTATATATTGTACTGTCTACTTTAAATGGCAGAATAACTTGTGTAGGATTCTTGCTTTTTCAATATTCATATTTGTTGGTTAGTTGTGGTACAGAAGTGTGTATCTTCTTGAGTGCTCAATATTGAGCCCTATAATATGTCTTCATGTTTCCTCTTGGAGGTCTATCTGCATTGTATGTTGCATATGCAAACAAAGTGTGGGCACATTTAATATGTAAGGAAAATCTTGACCACCCTTAAAATTAATAGAAACATACAAGCATCCGAGGCACACACGGTCACACAAAGAGAGAATGGAAAAGTTGATTTCTTATAGTATATAGTGGAGATGCCCAGTAGAATAAATAAATTAAACCTATGGTGAAAATAAATTCTATATTTGACTTGGTTTATTGGCTTTCAGGTGAGAAATATGAGCTTGCTAAGAAAGTGAATATCAAACTTGTCAATCATAGATGGCTGGAAGATTGGTAAAGCAAGATTAATTTCCCCTACTTTTCATAAGGAAACATTTATATGTCAACCCATAGCTGTAGGAAAATGAAAATAAAATGCTGATGGTGTTTTTTGTGATTTTTCTTCAGCTTAAAAGCGTGGGCAATCTTGCCAATAGATAATTATACAAAGAGGTCAGGCCAATGCTCATACTTCTCTTTGTCATTTAGCTTCCTTATGGGCTTATTTGTTTATGTTTCTCATTTAATATTTTTGTTGAGGCTTTTTATTTGTTTAACCTATATATATTTAAAATTTTAAATAGGTCTTTGGTGTCTCCAAGCCTAATGCAGCTCGCTGTCTGTTGGTCTGGATATATTTTACCCCATAGATTTCATAAAGAATGTGGTTTAGTTAGCACATCAGTTAGTAATCCTTGAATGGAGATCATTATAATAATATCTTTATGGGTGCATTAGATATTATTTCATCTGACAAGGAATCTCAAATGAAAGTAAATATTTTACTTCTAGTTTTCACAGCATGGTTCTTGGAAATATCATTTGAGTATGTGCTTAAGAATAGAACACAGCTACTGTTTTACTAATAGTTCCAATGGATGCAAGTATTTACCAGTTAAATTGTGGTTTCTGTTGTTACATTTACTAAATCTACATGTCAATTTGTGTTGTTAGCCCATAACTAGTCATGGATAATAATCTTAATGCTGACGAGAGAGATGCGTTGAAGGGTTTAGGCAACCCAAGGGGAAGTTCGAGCTCTATTTAATACAATGTAGAACTATTTGTTGGAATTTCAAAGGTCCTTGGAACCTCATAATAAACATGGTCCACATGTCTAATTATGATTTCTTGCATTATTATCATGATAATGGTGATATAAGTTACATAACATTGAAGACTAAATAAAATATTTTTTATTAGTCACAAAGGTGGAAGTTACCTCAAAATATTTTAAATTGCCTTCATGATGGATGAAAGCATTAAGGATAAAATTAAGCTGAATTTATTGGTTGCTATGAAGCTACTATATAGGCATTATGGTTGTGTAATTTCATCTCATGACTAAATATTGTTGATTAAATTTGTTGACTTAAAGATCTATTGTGACAACTCAACCATTGTTTCTTTCTTAAGAACAATATAAGTCGAAGTTGCAACAAGTACATTGATATAAATTTTCTTGCTGTTAGAGATCACATAAAGAGGCATGAAATAGATATTCATCATATTAGCATTGAATTAATGATTGTGGATCCTATTACCAAAGGTTTGGCAGCAATACAATATAAAGGTCATGTGGAGCATATGGGGATTATTAGTTCATTTAGCATCTGATGTGATATATTACTTTAAAATTCTTATAAATAAAGTCTTTTTGTGTACAGAAAGTATGCATAGATAAAGTTTGTTGGACCCTAAATGATTAAGAATCATTCATAAAGTAATTGACTCATAAAGTGCTCATTTAGATGGTGTTATCTATTGTAATACATGGAAGGGAGTATTCTATGAATTGGATACAACCACTATGATTCATGTATTGCATCCTTTACATGAGAATAAGTTGTGATGTGACTAGAGTCTTTTTGGTCATTTAAAGATGTTATCATTCATCACCATTTTATGTTGTTGTGATATATGGACCAAGTGAGAGAATGTTGGAATTCCAAAGGTCATTGGAATCTCAGAATAAACATGGTTCATATGTCAAATTGCGATTTCAATTGCATTATTGTCATGATAATGGTGATATAAGTTGCATAACATTGATGACTAAATAAAATATTTTTATTAGTCACAAAGGTGGAGGTTACCTCAAAATGTTTAAAATTGCTTTCATGATGGATGAAAGCATTAAGGATAAAATTAAGTATGATATTAAATATTTTATGAATTGGGGTCCCTTGTCTTGCCTATATGTAGGCCTATGACTATCCATCAATGCATAAGCATCCTTGAAGTTTCATAACGCATAGACTAGAAGACACTCATTGTTCTTGAGTGTATCATCCAATAAGTTCAGTGTTCTTCTCCATAGCTTGTCCTTGGACAACTATGGTGGGAGGAAACTTCATATTCCGATGCATATTCAATTCATAGATTATTTTGCTAAAACTATTCTGATTTGATTCAATTTCTCAAAATCAACCTTGAATGCAGTATATTGAATTCTTATAATGCATCCTTATAGACATTAGTCACAAGTCAAGCACAGTGCAGAAAACAATTATCAAAACAATAAGAACTAGATAGGTGAGAGAGAAAAGAGGACACAAGCCCTTTATAGTGCTTTGATCACAAGTGATTTACACCCACTTCCCAAGTCCTTATGCTTGAGGTACAGATTTACAACCAATAATCTACAACCAAGGCAAATTCTTTAATTCTTTCCCTCTGCTCTTTCTTTTAAGCTTGAAGTTCAGATTTTTTTCTCATGAGAAGCACTTTCTCTCAATCTAATTACTGGCATATAGTACTCATTGACTTAAAAGCTAATCCTTAGCTCTCATAATCCTAAATTCTCTCAGTTCTCATTGAGCTTTATAATCCCATAAGTATACAGATGTTTCTCAGATGATCTAACACAAGGTAAAAAACCTAAGAGAGCTAAAATAGTTTTAGAGGTCATTCAGTGTTTTTCTCAATATCCACATTCAATATATTGAAAGTTGTATGATTTGGTAGCTCAAAGGGCATATATATAGACCGCCAAGAATCAGTTGAGGACTCCAACTGTCAAATTTATTAAAGTCACCAAGGACATATTGGCATGTCCTTGGCAGTGTGTGTGTGTGTATGTATGTATGTATAATCCAATTGTATTATGCAGTAAATTTTTTATCTATGTCATGTAAAATATTCAAAATTTTTATTTTCAGCCTTACATAGTTGAAGTACAAATAGTGGAACAAAAAATTTCTGAAGCGAGAACCATGAGGTGCATGATTAATTCTGAATTCCGTGGTATCATCCTCTCAATATTTCAAGAACTATTTTTGATACTCCCATTTTGCTCCCTACATCGTTTTCTCTCATCTTACTACACAGTGGTGATGACTAACATTATAATACTTAAGATTGATGGCAAATGATAGTTTTATATAGAAGACACAAATTTGAGAGTACACCTTAGCGCAAAGGTAAGGTTGCTCGTTTGGGATTTGGGAGACTTAAGGTTTAAGTAATACTTCTCTAAATACCTTAGTAAGATTGCATTCATTAATTCTTTCCAGACCTCACACTAGTGGGGGCCTCCTTCATTGGTTTGTTCCTTACCAATATCTAATTTGTAGTATATCAGGATCATCCCATATTACAAACTATGTGCAAATTCTTTAATGGATTTAATTCCTATAAGCTTTAATCACCTTTTTAATCTAATGGCTGTAAGTCAACTTATTCACATCAAATTGTTACATTTCCATTGCTTGCCCTTGTTGTTTTAGTAAGAATTTGATGAGTCATTCAGCTTACTTTATGGAACTGGAGATTTGTTAGGAAATACAAAGTCCTTGAGATGTCATGTCAAATGTCTGCAAGCTTGGTTGTCATTTAGTGAAATTATGAACACTAGCTCTATGCTATTGTATATCGAAGCCTTATCTTCACAAAAGCCCTCCATGTATGGAGAGAGGATCCTCGGAAACTTGTCCGTACATAGAAAATGTTGAATAAACACAGAGATGGCCAAAAGTGAAGCATTGTTTCTTTCCATGCCACTAAAAGAACTAACATGCTTTTCTGACTCATGATTCCTATATCCCTCCTTTCATCTTGTCTACATTACCATATCGAATCAAATGCTTCTAAATATGGTACAAAATGGTGTTTTATAATGTTATTTCAGCACTACCATCATTTATCATGATTAGTTTCCTTGTAAATATGTGTTCTATTTGAACAGTGGTTGGGAATTAGAGGTTTTGGAGGCCGAGGCAAAGGATTCAGATGAGGAAACTGAAGATGTTGGTAAAAAGTCAGTGGGGCGTAGTGGTATGGGAAAATCTATTTCTGATGGTGGAGTTCTTTCTGGGGATTCTGATTTGTCTATTCCATCGAGGGGAAAGCTCAGCATTCCAAAAGATACTTTTATGACAATTCACTCAGCTTTTGCTGATAATCATATCATGAATAATACATTATTTACGAGCCCATGCACAGACAACTTTTCTCGAAACACTTTGTCTGAATGCAGTCCTGGAAGCAAGGTCCATCATCAGAATGTGGGGGATGTTGCACAAACTAGCAATGATCATGCCATAAGAGATGCTATGGTTGGTGGGGAACTTTTTAACCAATCTGATTCTGGTAGTTTAAAGGAGGCCTATTCATTGTCTGCTAGAACTGTATCAACATCAAGTATGGTTGGTGTCAAATCAGTCCCTTTCTCAAAGAAGTCTCGGAATAAGTCAGTTTCACCAGAAGAATCACTTATGAAAGTTCATACTTCCCCGAAAGGACTTTATAAAGATTTTGATGTCTTATCATCAGAACCAAAAGGAAGTAGAGCAACTGATAAGCCAGCCAACATTCAAGGTTCAATGGCACATATTGGGATAAATAACGTGGAAGCAACCAGTAGTGTTTTGCCTCAAAAGAGAAAAGTTTCTGTTTCAGGAGGTGGCTCAAAGTCCCCTAAATCTTTGATGCATTCTTCCCTGCAGCGTAAGTCACCAGATACAGAATCTGCACAAGTAGAACCTGTTCTCCTTTCACCTAAAGAAAACAAGTATCTTGTGCCTATGGATGCCAACCACTCTTTGGAAGATGCAGTGCCTTCAAATTCAGTAAATCAACAGACAATTGTCTCTAGGTCCTTTAGCTGCAAGAGAAATTCACTCTCAAATGGGAAGCCTGCTATGATCAAATCTTCAAATGTCATTGAGCATAGCATTCCTATTCTAAAGCAGGGTTTAGATAAGCAGGAATGCAGAAAAGTTGATTTATTCAACATGGCACAGATGGCCACAAATGTAATTGCTTCTATGGATAGCAAGGCACTCCCAAATATTCCTGTAGATGATGAGCTAATGCAGGTAGATGATTGCGAAATTATGAGAAGCACTGCAAACCAGTTTGGTTCCTTGGCTGTTGGCAAACATACTGATGAAATGCTTTGCAATGATAAAAGGCCTGAAATATCTGTGGGTGGTCCAGTGGAAGCTGAACGCAGCACCCAATCTTTGAATGGTGAGACTGCCAGGATTGAAATTCAAAATGTTATGATGAAGGAACTTACACAGAACCATGTATTGCAGCAATTTGAGGCTTCCCTATCTTCTGATGGCAAGGCCATGACAACCAGAAATTTCTTGACCACTGCTAGTGCTGATGCTTGTAAAGGAAACAATATTAAAGTTGCATCTGGTTCATACATTAAGAAGGTTGTTGCCAAGAGGAGTTTGACTAGCAGCTCAAAGCATAATGCATTGAGCAGTAGGAAAGACAAACATGTTGACAATCCAGATAAATATCTCAAGGAAGCTGAAGTCATTTCAGGTAAAGTAGAGAAGATGAAGGTACCAGAGGATAAGAAGGTAAGCAGAAACTTGAGGAATGGTGTGGTTGAGACATTTTCTGATGAAGTTATGAAGGAAAGGGTGGAAGCTGCAGGAGTTTCTATCCCCGCAAATGCCAAAAAGGATGCAACCAGTGATCAGAAGGACATAACATCAATGGATCCAGAAAAGGAGAACAAGCCAGAGGAAGTTTCCCGACTCAGTTCTAACTGTAGTAATAGTTGCAGCAGTAAATTGGTCAACAAACATGATAAAAAATTTATTCAGAATTCTAATAATTGTCAAAAGATTGAAATAAGAAAGACCAAAAAAATTATATACTCGGAACCTGCATGGTTCATTTTAAGTGGACAACGCATTCAGAGAAAGCATTTCCAGGCAGTCATTAGAAGACTTGGAGGAAAAGTTTGCAGGGATTCCCACCATTGGTCCTATCCAGCGACACACTTTATTGCTCCAGACCCAGTTCGCAGAACAGAGAAGTTCTTTGCAGCAGCTGCTGCTGGAAGGTATGTTACTGGAATCAAGTAATCCTGAGGACTGAGTGGTTTATGAATGCTTTCCTATGAAGTTCAGGATTTGCTGTACCACTTAAACAATGCCTTTTATCAAAATTCTCATACTTGATTGACTTTTGTAGCCCTAAGACTTGCTTGATGCTTTTTCTTACGTATGTGGTATAGTAGTTAGCTATAAAAACAACATTTGCCGCTTGGTAGATAACTGGCACCTCATTCACCTAATCTGTAACTGACTTATGAATTCAGGTGGATTCTGAAAACAGATTATCTAACTGCTAGTTGTGAAGCTGGAAAATTCTTGGAGGAAGAGCCTTTTGAGTGGTACAGGAAAGGTCTTACAGAAGATGGTGCGATCAATTTAGAAGCTCCTAGGCAATGGCGACTCTTGAGAGAGCGGACAGGACATGGTGCCTTCTATAACATGAGTATCATCATATATGGAGAATGTATCGCACCCACTCTGGTAGTATCTTGTGGTTATATAGATAGATTTTTTTTCCATGTAATCCTATTATAGTGTCATTTTCCTTATAATAGCCATGAACCCAATGGACATTTATACTTAATAGTCTTGGTCTTCAGTACTATATTCAAACGTTAGTTTTGCTATTAGTTAATGTTCATATGTTTTTGTTGTGCTGTTACTGAACCAGGATACATTGAAGCGTGTGGTAAAAGCTGGAGATGGCACTATCTTGGCAACCTCTCCACCGTACACTCGCATCCTCAAGGCTGGTGTTGACTTTGCCATTGTCAGTCCAAGTATGCCACGAGTTGACTCGTGGGTGCAAGAGTTTTTGAGGCATGAGATCCCATGTGTAGCAGCTGATTACTTAGTAGAATATGTTTGTAAACCAGGTTATTCTCTTGAGAAGCATGTGCTCTATAAAACACACAGTTGGGCTGAGAAATCATTTTCAAAATTGTTGAGCTGCTCTGAAGAGATAAGCGAAGATGCCAGATTGTTGTCAGAAGAAAGCAGTGATGATCTCAGCTGTGCTGTTTGTGGGTCAGCCGGCAGGGGAGAAGTGATGCTTATCTGTGGTGATGAGGCAGGTGCTGTTGGGTGTGGGATTGGTACCCATATTGACTGTTGTGATCCTCCACTTGATTCTGTTCCCGAGGGGGACTGGTACTGCTCTAAATGCAGCAGCACGCACAATAAGACCACCCCCAAGCATGCAAGATTCAGATAATCCTCCAAATCTTTGTGAGTCTTCTAAATGTTCACGGTTTGTCTTGTAAGAATTAATGCTACATGCTTTGCAATGTCGCAAGTACAATAAATATATCATTCAATTTTGTAGCACCTTGTTTCCACTCCTGCCCTTTCTACCTAAAGCTTCATGGAATTGTTAAATTATTGAACATTCAGAGTTTATGCAGGATATGGATAGAAGAATATTTGTGAATAATATTAGCAATCTTTTCCCTTTTTGAATGAATGTCAAATGATGAAGGCGTTATTCGTATATGGATTTTTATCTTCTTGTAATTTTAGTGTTTTTGAAAATATATTGTAAAGTTAAAATCGACTTTGCAAAATTAATATTCACCATTATATATAATTTAGCAGCCAACAATGCAGATAATAAGCTAAAATCCTCACTGACATGATTAGTCCTGTGGATATTGCCGACTTGAAACCAAAGTTTCAGTTATAGAATGCTCCAATAACGAAAAGAACACATCTTCTTTACCACGGTGACTATATTTCTAGAATTAACAAAGGGTTGCAACCGTAGAGAAGTCCATGTTTCATATTCTCAAATAAGTGCAGAATATTTATCACCAACTCCATGACATTTCACATGAATGACTTCATGATTTTTTTAAACTTTTCAGCATATTTCCTTTTTTTTTTTTGGAGGAAGATGAAGGTTTAGCCCACCGATTCATCAAAGACTTCAATTGTACCAGCAGTTTAATCCTGCAAAACAATTAAATTATGCTTACTTAAGCTTGCCGTAAAACTAGCCATTTCAAGCTTATAATGTTGGATAAAAGAGGAACCAAGCTAAGCAAATGACGCTTACTGCATCTTCCACACCAGATGTGCATGTTGGCCTTCGTGGTGGGAGCTGATGATGCGGAGTACGCTGCAGTGAAAATGATGGCGTCAAACTAACAGAGATATATTGAGATCGATGAAGCAGAGTGAATCAATTTTCATGTTCTAGAGTATCATGCAGTGCCCTCTATCTAATTGCTACTTATGGTGAGCTAATACTCAGCCAGACAATATTAACTTGAGAAGGAATTAAGCTAAGAAGGCAAAAGAAATCTAAGATCTCCATGCTGTGACTGTGTGCTGATACAAAAAATGATGAAATAAAGATACCTTCAGCTTGGGCTTCAGAGACTCGATAGCAGTTTTTGCTTTTGGACTAGTTCCTTGCTGCAGAAAGGGAAAAGAAACATAGTTCATGTCATACCAGTCTAGTTATATGTTAACATTATTTCACAAAACCCAAATATAATTTGATTCATTATACCATTTTTTGGATTATTATCTTTCCACTACTATCAAGATATCAGAAAAGAGGAAACTTTATTTCGTACAGCAACAAGCGCGTTGAAATAATTCCCAATGAATTTTTGCGAAAAGGATATGACACAAGCAAAATGCTCCAAAACCATTTTAAGAAACAAATTACCTGAAGAAATTTTGTAGAGTGATATATTACACACCTGATCATGCGAAACCTATTTTTTGCTGTGATAATGGTAAATACCATTTTGGTTAAGATTTTTAGGTGGTGTGGTCACTCACAGACCCGATGTGAAGGGTGAAAAGCATTTTCCATCATAATTGTACTTTTAGATATCAGTGGGAAATAATGAAGTGAAAGCATGACGCGATTGCATTGGATTGCTTATAACGCCGAGTATAATCTGATTTCTTTAGACTATTTTCTGAAAAGGAAAATATTATTGCTGTATCCACTTCTCACACCCTGTATTTGGATATAATCATTTAAAGGTATCATGGAAGTTTAATAAGCTTACCTTGCCGAGGACCCAGTCCGCAGAATCAAAGTAGGCTCTTTCATGGTCCTGCAACCAACAAGAACAATACAAATTAATTATTACTTAATATGAGACATGTATTCTGGTCACCATTCAACTCTAGAGTCTTCTGGGCCATTTCTCTAGATAATTCCATATGATCATCTCCGACCAGTAATGACCATGTACATCAGTATTGGCCAAGATCTGAGACAAAATTATGGTCATAATCCATCAGAGGCAGGTTGCCCTTGATTACACTTGGCCCTTCATTGATAAAAGTCCTCCCTAAATATTTAGTCCAATACCTTCTCTAAAGAAGAATAACCTATCAATGCATCTTGAACAGGCATCTCCAATGAGATTGCTTTCTTTGTGAGCCTAATTCTAGCATGATGAGTGTTGATCCCTTAAAATATTTCTTAAAGAAACCTTAGCTTGATGATTAGGGCAAGAAATAATCAAGTACACTAGACACATGAAGAGCTTTAGATAAACATGCTAGGAGATATAATAAGAAGCTTATGCCACCGAAGCTTGTGCAATAACAATAATAATATCAGAAACCTATGAAAGGCTTGATGTAAGCCAGGAGTTAGATTCCTGAATCTATATGGTTTACCATGCATAAATAGTAGAAACATAATCACTCAAAAGAAACAAACTCACCTTTGAGATTAATGGTTTTTTTGGTGCAATTCCTCCATATTTTTTCTCCAAGATCACCTGAGATTAAGTAGCAAGTGATATGTAATTCAAAAGTGGATAAATAATCCAATGAGAGATGAAATATTTAATTCAAAACAAAGAATTTCTAGCCTAAGATATGTTAATTTTAAAAATGTAAATAGTGAGCCCAAGAAAATTATTAAAAAAACAGCTGTAGGATTTTCCCCTCTCAAGAAATGTATCACAAAGGAAGCCTTGAAACATCCTTCAATGTTTTATCAGAGGATACTTTTTGTGAAGATCTGAAATAATTGAAAGTTTTGTCTTCTTGTGTTCTTTTCATCCCAATATTATTTCCTTGACTTGACCAAAATGTCTCACCGTCCAATAAAAATAAGGAAATTGAAGATTAACTGCCTACCTTTAAACTCATCCGGACATTACAACTTGCATCTTGGATCAGCAGCACACGCCACCAAAAAAAACACAACAAAATAAAACAAAAAAGGGAAGCCATGTCCAAAGCACGACATCGAGACTCACAAGGGATGCACGGCATGACAATTACCTAATGGCTTGTTATAGAGCTTATTTGGTAGATTGAATAATCTCTTCTCCATTTAATATACAGAAACTTACTGCTATCACTTTACAAACTAAAAGCCAATAATTATTCAATGATTTAGCATGGAAAAAATGCCTTCCAAAAGTTATCAACTCTCCTATTTAGGTGGACCAAATCACATATGAAACTCTTCTATTGTGAGCTCTCATAGAGCTGATACCTGCAACTTTGGCATCGTACATGAGAATTTTCAGCAGTGATTCAGTTCACCTAAATAGCTTTAAACCATTCACGAATAGTACAAATTTATTCCAGAGTTTGCCGGTGAGAGCTCGTATTACTTTTGTTTGTTGCCCAATTCCTCAGCTAACCCTACAAGCAAATTGCCAAAATGGAAGCTAGCACTGAAACCATCAAAACTCAAAAGCAGTACCGCGTAACCTGCAACATTCTTTAAATTTTAGGTGGCTTATGAAGCAATAGACCTCAATCTCCTATTTCTTCTCCAAACTGAGTCCACCTAATTGTACATCCTCATTCTTTGTGCCTCCTCAACTTTTCCAATCCTAATTCACATTAATTTTCCTGCTATATAATAATTGCAAGGGATGCCTTAATTCAAACGTAAAAGAATCATGCCTCCAGGATGATCAACCCAAGCAAACATTCTTTCATGTCCACTGACTTGAGAAAAAATCGATCGACTTATGGATTTTAATGCTATATTTACTTGTAGAAGAAAGAAAAAAGAATGACATGACCAGGAATCACAATCATACCTCTTCACCCTGGGAAGCTCTATTCCCCTGATTGCAACCCGCCATCTCCTACCCTCCCCCCTCTACAAACACAAAGGTGAGGCATCAAACTTGATTCCAAATATCTAAACCAACATACCTCTGAGGAGCACAGAAAAGGAAGCGAGGATGGAGGAAGAGGGAGCAGCACCTTGAGACACCAGCAGAAAGAGGAAGAGAGAGAGAGAGAGAGATGTGGCAGCACAGGGAAGGCGAGGGAACATATTATAGTAGTGTGAGGGGAAGGGAGGGAGGGAGGTTGAGTGTGGTGCGGTAAATTGGAATCCAATTAAGGGGGGCGGCATAGCGTGAGAAAGGTCGAAGGGGGAGGGGGAAGAAGAAACCCAAAGCGTGCGTGCGAGGACGTCGGATTCTGGTCCGTGTTGGCTCGTGCCAACTCTTCCCACACCCGCCAACCTCTCACGTGCCGATGATGCGGGCAGCAACTGCCCCGCCGACACTTTTGGTCTCTGCGTTTGACCCTTTCAAGATTCTTCCCCCCTTGGATTTTGTCCAAATCTTGAGAGCCCCAACCCAAGGAAATCTAAAATCCGCCGTCCATGCAGTGTATTTTTGGGGTACACAATTCATTGCAACTGGACTCAGATGGGTACCATGTCAGGCTTTTATGAGTTATATATCAGCAATAACATGCTCATATGGATTCACAACTATTAATCACACATCTTATAATTCATACATCCTTAGGATTCACTTTCTTTTCTATGTATTATGATCCACAATTATAAAAGGAGAGCACTTGAATTATCACCCCTTATGGATGGTAGAATGTCTATCTCCACAGTAGGAGATTACTAGTTTACCCTTTATTCTTTACAAGTTGTTATTCTTCAATGGATTTTTAAGACTTATATATATGTTACTATATTTTCATATGGTTTTATGTCCCTAAGATTCAAATTTTTCAGGTGGTCATGATTCACAAATATTTAAAAAAATTATTTAACAAGATTTGCAATGTCTCATTCACTGTCTTGGATGGTAGCACATCTTTTTCCATGACTCTTCATCTTATTTTTTTTCAAGATTTTTGAGGAAATAAGTTGACTTAAGTAAGTTTTGTATATTGATTTTGGATCTAACAAGACTTCAAAATTATAATATATGGGATGGAGGCCAATATCCCTCTTAAAATAATAAATAAATATCTTTTAATACTTCCATTATGGTTGACTTAAATGATAATTATATCCTACTTATATAAAGTTCAAGATGACTTATGAAGCCTTATATATGTTTGTACAAAGTGACACCAACTTAAGAACATTATTAATCTTTCCCCATCCCTGTTAGGTCTTGTATCCACTTCATGTGTAGGCTACCTTCCACACGATGCAATTACGTTGAGAGATAAATTCAATCAAATTATTTTCAAGAATGGAATAGGTTCCAATATGGACTGAAAATGAAATGTAGACAACCTTGGATATCAAATGACAGTTGGTTATGATCAAGCAAGGATTGAATGCATCATTTCATATGAAAATTTTAGTTTTGTCACTTCACATCAGATGAAAAATATCTATCAATCAATAGAAAGTGAACCAATGCAAGAAGGAGCATTTCTTAGGGAAGATGGATTTCCTTTTCTAGCGGCATGGGCAAAAGGGTCCTTCCACCTTGAAGGATCAACATTAATTGATTAAAAAAAGCCTAATTGACCATAAGCAATTAATGATTAGTTTGTTTATATAAGGAAGGAAATTAATCAAAACCATTTATTTAGATTAGCAAGTTTATCTTGTTCTACTTGTCACCCTTTGTCTTGATTATCATTCTATATAAGTTTTTTTATCAAAAAAAAATATTACTTGATTAATCTATGACAAATAGTTTCATGCTCATTGAAATAAAAAATATCAAATAAATAAAGAGGTATTCACACCTCTAATACAATAAAATTCTTAAAATTATTAGTATACCCTATGTTTGATTAATCTATGCAAGCCAATGTGCTTTCAGATTTTTCTCTCAAGATAAATGAGAGAATTTATATTCAATAAACTCTTAGTCGATTCGAGATATATCCTTATTCATATCTTACTTTTGTATTATTAATAATTACTTATGTATCATCCTACTCAAGTTAATTTATGTATTTTCACATTGGATTATGACCTTGCATGAGCTTAAATGTGGGATCTAGTGATATTTTTTTTGAAAAAAAAAAGGATCAAATAAAATTAAGTTTCACAACACTATTAAATATCTTAGTTTAACATTCTTCATATAAAAATATAAATGTTTTCTTATATACATAAGACTAATCAAGTAGTTAATTTTGTCAACACCAATATAATAATATTACATCCCTTAGGATAATTCATGTACATCTATCTCAGGAGTCACAGATTTTAGTTTGTAGTATATGGTAATTTCACTTTCAGAGACTGTCCTGTAACATCAAATGGTAGGGATAAGTACTCCATGAGCATTATGAGTGGAGTGAATTGGCTACACAACATGTGTTGGGAGTTGTAAGCATTTTGTGGCAGTCAATTGCTGATGGATTGATGTCTGAGATCTACTCTCTTGGCTTTCCATCACTAGTCTCTCTCAGCACTCAAAGATTGCTGCAGGCTCCACCAGTCGAGCAGTCCACTTCCAATTAATGATTTGGTGGGTGTTGTGTTTACGTGAAGGAGCTGCCTCAATCATGACCTATTGTGGAAGGGGAATTAATTGTGAGTTGCTACAGTATAGGGTAAGGTGGATGCCTTGCTTTGCATGAATCAATGGTTTAATTACTAGGTTTTATGGCTGCTAAATGATCCATGTAGGCATTTTGATGACCATATATTGCACGATTCCATCTAATGAGATGGTTAATTTATTGATTTATTAAACCTAAATGACTGATTCAAGAAAAATTAAACTTATGTTCTATCAAATTTTTGATGTAAATCTAGATTTTGAGGTGTTACAATCTTCTCCATTTAAGGGTATTGAAGACTTCAAGAATCAATAGTTTGATTTCTAATGTGAGCAAGTCATCAAGAATTAATTCAAATATAATTAATCTACTAATTTATGAAGCCTAAATCACTAATAAAAAAAATTAATTATAAATTAATAATAATGATATAAGACTAAATTGATAGAAATACTTATAAATCAATGTTTATAAGCTACAAGTAACCATCTATATATATTTGTTGCTTTGATATCATATACACAAAGCCCAAATCTATTATGTATTAGTCTTTTTAATTTTTGATATGTGACTAAACTGATAGAAATAAGTAACTAACCATCTATAAATATTAGCTGCTTTGATATTATATTTGTGGCTACAAGAATCCAACACACATAGCCCAAATCCTAAGAAAATAATAATATTAGGCATGATATGATGTGAGTCTAATGATGAGGACTGTGTTGGGGGAATGGGAATTTAGCTCTACTATCATAAGGCAAGTGGGTAAAGCAAGATGAGTAGTAGCAGTGATGATGTTTGGCATAGGCTTTTTGTTGGAGGATATGTTTCTTCTTCTTCTTTCTTTCTTGGATCACAAATGAAAACTCTATCCTAATCCAATCTATTAACCATCGTTAACACACTCCCTGAGGCCTACGCAACCGCACGCAGTCCCATAAGCCAAAGTCTCAACCTCCATTCAATCGTTTCAGCCACTGTCAACACTTGGGGACTACGCGACTGCATGCAGCCAAGAAACACCCATGTCTGGTCTTCATACAGAAGTACTGATGATTATGATGATGAAATGCTTCCTTTCTTTTAGTGAGTGAGATGGTTTAGCCATTGTCAAAGTCTCCTTCATTCAGAATCATTCCCATCATAAGTTGGGAGTTGATCTCCGATTCCAAGAAACATGAGCCGAGTTGATCTCAGATTCAGCTCAGGAATGCGAGCTTAAATCAGCCAAAGTTTCACGCTTGCAGTTCTCTTCTTTCTTGAGGACTACAAGATTTAAACGTCACAGAGAGAAGAGAAATTGGATTGACTGAAAGCTCAGCAGGATAAGAACTAGGAAAAGTAAATGTGAAGGTTACAGTCTGCTCTCTTTTTCATGCTTCCTAATCTTCCAAGGCCAAAACCATGGACTTGGAGGCATCTTTGCACGGCAAATCTAAGTGACATCCTTTGTGAGTGCATGCATGCGTGCTGTTCTTGAGAATATAAGAAGCTCTCAATTACCTCCATAGGATGATAAATATTTTAATTGAATTATCACAAATCCTACATACTTAGAACTTTTATGAAACTATGTAATCAATAATAAACTCTAAGATCCCCTTTCATATGAGATCAAACTTGATAAGTGAAACTAAATTCAACTGAATGATGCAAATCAATTGGAAAGAACATTATATAAATATTAATTTAACATCGAATTGGATAGAGAGATGTAGATTCAAATTTTGAACAGGCAACCACCTTTGATACTATGATAAGTATTTTTAATTGAATTATCATACATCATAAAACTTCAAATAATTAAAAAGATCCAATGAGCCCCAATTTTAATCTTGATTTCACTTGCTCAAGACTTTGCATCTTTGTCATTTTGACATCTCAATTACTAATCTAACAACATAAGAGGCTTATAAGTTAAGCCCAAGTAATTAGAAGCAGACCAACCCGAAGTAGCCCATTTGCTACTCTCCTCCAACCACACCTACCCAAACGGCAGCAGTAATTATATGCCCAAAATGCCCCCCCACGAAGCAGTGAACAGCCGCTGAAGAAGAGACAAAGATACGCCCAAAATGCCCCTCTCTTCCTCTATAAATAGCCGAGTTTGGGTATCTCTCTGTTGTCTTTTCATTAACTGGCCGCCCTCTCTTCGGTTCAGTCGTCGCCGTCTTCTTCGGGTAAGTCTTTCTTATTTCTTCCCTTTTGTTTTTCCTTTTTTTTTTTTGTTCGATTTTGTTTAGTGGTGTTCTGCTATTTGTCTGATTAGTTTCTAGTAATCCTGCTCCCAAAATCTGATCTTTGGAGGGTTGGGTTTGCCATCGAGCTCCCCTGTTTTTGCTTTGTTCTGAGAACACTACCTTGCTTCTTGTGGGCAACATCCTTTGATGGTTGATTCTGTCAGTAGAAACCAGGGTTTCTGAGACTAGTTGTAACCCCTGCACAGATGTCGAAGTTTGCGCGCTTGATTTGGTGGAGAACCGTCATCTAGTTCTTATGAATCTCGCTATTCTGCGCATCTGCTTCCTCCACTCCTTCTCGGTGGTCTTCCTCTACTGGTTCTACGTCTTCTCATGAAGTAAAGCTCGTGGCTTGATCCATTCATTTCGAGAAAGAACCGATTTTGCCTGATTTAGTTCCAACGAAGTAATCAAACCCTTGGACAAAAGAAGACCATGTCTTCCTTGCCGATCCGCGGATCTACGGGATGTCAAGAGTCCCCCCTGGTCGGTATCGACGAGCACAAGCGAAAACGGATGCTCTCGAACAGGGAGTCGGCAAGGAGGTCCCGGATGAGAAAGCAGCAGCGCTTCGATGATCTGATAAGCCAAGCGGCAGAGCTCAAGAACCAAAACAGCCAGATTGAGATGCAGATCAATTTGCTGACCCAGCGTTACGGTGAGGTGGAATCTGAGAACGCTGTCCTCAGGGCTCAGTTGACGGAATTGACTGAGAGATTGCAATCGCTGAACTCGGTGCTCCGCTTCTTGGAGGAATTTAGCGGGATGGCCATGGACATACCGGAGATACCTGACCAGCTCCTGAAACCATGGCAGCTTCCTCGCCCTGCGCAGCCTATCTCTGCCACAGCCGACATGCTTCAGTTCTGAGTCAGCCTTGTGATAACTTTATGTGGTGTGTCTCTACTGGCTTGGTCTATTAGTTCAGAGCTTGCTTGCTTCCTACTGTTCATACTGTCCTGTCTTCTCTCAGTTTGTCTTTGAATCAGTGTCTTTTGGAGTTCTAGTTCTGCATGCAGTGTGATGAGTGTATGACTGCATCTAGTGACATTATGCTGCTAAATGTCTTTGAGTGGTTGCTTGATGTAATGACACAACTCATGTTTGGCTGAAGCTGTCATGAAAATTTATGCTTCTTCCTAGTTGCTAATTCTCTATTTTTGATATATCCTGCATTGCTATCAGCAATCATTTCTCATAGGTTTCAACTTTTCTTGCTTGTGTGATGGTCCATTGGGTGATGACAAACTGAAAGGGAATGAATGCTTGGTTTATCCATTAGTCCAGTGGTAGCAATCTGTAGTCTTTTAAGCTGTTGTGAGTGGCATATCTTCAATGAGTTTGCCTCCAACAATTGTTTCTTTCAATATGAACCATAGATCAAGGTTATCAATTGTTTACACATGTAAAAACATTTCTTTGATTCATTTCTTTGTTCTCTGCCGTAAACTTAGAGATGAGAAATAGAGTTCCACTACAAATTGACAATAGTAGACGACTCAATGCCATCAACGATATCTATTAGGCATTACTACTTTACACAATATCAATCAAACCTTGTGATCTGCAGTGAGGTGGTCTTCATCTGCTTCTCTACAGCGGCAAAACAAGAACTTCCCTGCGCACAGCAGCCCTTGCACACTTCTCACCATGCCTGTCGTCACAATGGCATGGCTCACAAACCAGCCAACGTAACCATCCAAGTCCATGTCCTTCGTCAACCCTTTCTCTACTGCAGCAAACACCATTCGGGCAATGTCGTTCTGCAGCATCGTTATCCAAAGAGTCGCGAACGCCACTGAGACCACCACTTTGTCGGAGATGTCTTCTTGGACTTCCTCCCCGAAGATGGTGTCGTCGGCCACCCGTTTGACCACCATCCTCGCCCATACCCTCATCGTCCTGTGAAGCCCCACGAAGAGGACTGCACGCTTGATCCACGTAATGCTGTGATGAACGAGCGCGTCGTCGATCGGTTCGGCTCTGGAGGCGATGGTTACCTCGGTGCCGAGGCTGAGGCAGACATGGAAGAGGCACAGGAGAGTCCATGCAACCGCGGCAGGAAGCTTGACCATGCGGCCGGTGAGCGAGTGCACGAGAGCAGCGAGACAGACGACGGAGACGAGTCCGTTAATGACAGGCAGGGCGGCGCGCTGGAAGACGGTAGCGAGGACGGAAGAGGGCGGAATCGAGGGGGTGGAGGCGGCGGTGAATCTGTCGAGCGTGAGGAAGGAGGCGGGGAAGAGGAGAGAAATGGTGATGATGGATAGCGTGTGGAAGAAGTGCTTGAGAAAGCTACGGATGAACGGTTCCTCCTCTTGTCTCTCTGGTTTGCTTAATCCCATTGCTCTCTCTCTCTCTCTCTCTCTCTCTCTCTCTCTCTCTCTCTGTAGGTGGAAGTAAGACTAACGGATTAAATAGGAAGAAGCACAGAGGTGGAGAGCAATGATGATCATGGCGCGCACGATTCTTGGCACTCGAATGCACGTACGTTGATCGCACATGGGTCCGTTGGTTTCTTTGAGACACTTCCTTAGATTGACGCATTATAAATGGAGATGGAATACATGGATTGAAGGAGTAGAATAAAATTTGCACAATTGAGCGTATAGGAATGTGTTTTGCGTTGAAAATAATACGGTGCGAATATAGTTTATGCATGAATTGTGCCACTTGCACATCTTATATTTTCTCCTTTGTTATCTATCCATTCTACAAAGTATTGAAGTCCATTATCTTTAATATTATACCTAAAAGGACAGTTTTATTGTGATTTAACATTAATGACAAGTTAGAATACAAGATTACAAGCACTTACATTTTTATACCTAATTGGCTTTTTTTCAACAAAATAAAAACTTATATCAAAGTCCAGTTTGGATTATTATTATATGTGCCTTTATTCCTTTTTTTTATTAACCCATGAATTCAACCACTTTGACTCATGACTGGGGTAGAACAGCAGGTTACTATCCAGGTTCGGTTTTAAAATGTTGGCTAAAACAAATAATATGTGTGAATCGATAATAAACATCTCTGGGACATCGGGCTCCTACCAATTCGGGGTTTGAGAAGAATCAGAGCCTTACAGACCTCAAAATATAATCAAGATCACAATCATCAATCAGACAAGATAAAATGAAGCAACTACAACATTCCTTTTCTGGACCTAATTGTAAAACTTGTGGGTAATAAAGTCTCGGTATCCATAAAACCATAGACTAATACTACATCTGGAATTGTGCATGCAGTACTTTGCAACACAAATAACAAAAACACTGCTCTCTTGGGCAATTTGTTCGTAGAATCACCCTTCCTCGCTTATGGCCACAGAAGTAACATCTAACAATGCATTTAGCTGATCGGCAATCACTCTTGCGTGGCTGGTAGTGGCTGCAGAGCTTTGAGAGGATTCATGATCACACCATCGATCAAACCATATTCTTTAGCTTCTTTGGCACTCATGAAGTAGTCCCGATCAGTGTCTTGGTTGATCCTTTCAAAGCTTTGACCAGTGTGGTATGCCAGGTATCCATTCAAATTGGCCTTGTGATGAAGCATTTCATTTGCCTGCAAGTCAACATGATAAACAGTGATATTTTATGACAACTGAGTTTGAGACTTTAACCAAGAATCTCTTAAGAATCATCGGGTTCCCAAGCCCTAACATCAAAATGCAAATTAAGACTGGATGATAAATAATCGCTACTTGACACTCTGGCAGGCATCTAAAGTCCACATTCTCACGTCCAGTCAAAGACTGACTAGACATCTCAGGACAAATCATACATCATCCACATCGATGTGTTAAAGTATCTACAGTTTTATGAAAATTTTCACAAAAAAGAAAATCTGGCTTTTACCTGGATGTCTATATCGGTTTGCCCACCCTGAGCTCCTCCAAGAGGTTGATGAATCATAATCCTGGAGTTTGGTAAGCTGTATCTTTTCCCTGCAATAGTTTTATTTGCACAAACATAAAACTAATGGAAAAGCCATTATCAACTTGGTTGAGTAACCTAAGTCTAGAAGACTTACCCTTTGTGCCAGAGCTCAAAATGAAAGCACCCATACTGTTGTTGAAAGATGAAACAATGAAAAAAAGCCAGCTTAGTGGCCAGTGGAGATGGACATAACTAAGAATATAATAAATCAAGAAACACAAGCAATTTCGGTGATGGTGATAAATTGATCGAAGGGGAAAACAATTATAAATGAAGCAGCTTCTATTATAATCACATTTACAGACAATAATGATGAACATAGGCACTAGTAGACACTGTTTATGCCAGTAGGTGGTGGAGATTTTACTTATCCTTTAAATTCATCAGAACAAATTTGAAACGTACTTCAATTTCATTCTGAAACAGTGTTTGTAGGTACTAGAGTAAGATATTGTTATCTGCTAATCCCCAAACGTAAATTCAGAAGTTCAGGGCCCAAGTAAATAGTTATAATTGTCATTGCCAGTGGCCAGACCAATCAATGCACATAGAACAGAAAAGAATTTCACAAAGGATCAACTAGGTTCCAGTCATACACAACCAATATGACACAGAAAGCAAAGACCATATTACTGTCTGAAAAAGACTGCATATCAATTTCCATGTTCTGTACTCTGTATTTGTTGATATCTCTTCACATGGCTCCATGTTTACATGGAAGTTCCAACAAAACCACCAAAAACAAGTGCCTAAACATTTGCGCTCTAATTATACACAAGTAAATTAAGTAGAGCTCGACAAAATGCATTCTCATATAAGGTGGAGCAGATGTGCGTTAGAATAAAATGCGTTGTGCCGGTAGAAACATTACCATTATGTTAGAATAAAATGCATTGTGCCATTACCTGGCTGCCAGACCAACACAAACAGTAGAAACATCAGGCCTAATGTGTCGCATTGTGTCAAATACAGCCATGCCTAGAAATGATACAGCTCAAACACTTTAGAATAAAATGCACAACAGAAAAGTAAAGATAATATTCTTTAGTAAAAGGCCAAAGAATAGTTCACTCTGTGCTCACCACACAGCTGCGTGTAAAGATAATATTAACATACATACGTATAAAGCAGAAGAAATGTTACCAGCTGTAACTGATCCTCCTGGAGAGTTCACGTACATGACAATATCCTACAAGACAACAAGATAATGATTTAAGATGGCTTCCATAACTAAGATGCTCTAGGATTGACTTGTTTATATGAAAGGACTAAAAAAGAAATCATATGAAAATGGCATTTACAAAGCATAGAGATCAACAAAGAAAAATTCCTAAGAAAATTCAGTTAAGAAGGAACAACATAATCAATTGAAGTTTTGAAAGAATAAGATTCATTTTTTTCTTTTTCATCAAAAAATAAATGACACCAAACATTTCACTGAATATCTTACAGAAAGTTATGCATTTAAACAGGAGGAGGCAGATCTCTAATCAAAGCCTGATCATGTAAATACCAATAACTTGAATCTAAAAGTTGAATGATCACATGAGAAACCACAGAGTCACGAGAGAAATCAAGATTCAGAAAACTTTTTTGTACATTTTATACCCTCGATTTCAACAACACAAGACAGCTTAAATATAAAAGTCCTGCTGTAATAATAAAAGAGATTAATATTCATAACATCCTTTTAGCTATCTGTTATGATGGTTACAAAACAGCCAGGTATTGTCAAAATTCTCACACATGGTGGGACACTTTAGTATCCTGCTGTAAAATCATCAAAAGGGCAGTAAATGCACTTAAATTTCGCATGCACACTTATTAACTTAAGATGAAGGAGCAAAGAGATATAAATATCGGAAACTATTGCTTCTTGTAGTTTTGCAGTTTCTGAGGTTCCTGCTCTCATTTGTGTTGTTATTGTTAAGACCCAAGACACATCATATGCAAAATAATTTCATAAAAAATACTTGACACAACACAAAGAGACATGGTAGTCCAAATCTGTGCTCTAATATGATATTGAATCAATCATAAATATACCATAGAAAATTAATGCAGCAAATAAATGATTAACCAAGTTTATAAGTTTTAAAGTGTAAAGAAAAAAGTGAAGAAACTGCAAGATGGAAGAAGACCAAGATAGGAAAAAACAAAAAACATCATTGGGAGACAAAAAGATAGCCAAGTCCACAAGGCTGAAAGGAACATTGTTTCTTTTTTGGCCAAAAATAATCATGATATCATTGTTATAAATGTGTCAACCAATGAAGCCTTTATTTGTAGACTAACAAACTAAAATTGCAGCTTAGGACCCAATCTTATACTTTACAAGTTTAAAATCATCTAGAACTCAGATAAATTTTCTGCTTTATCTTGTCACCATTCTAGCACAAAAATGAAAGATAACCCAAGGTAATGACAAAAGAAGACTTATGTTAAACAAAATCAACATCGAAAAATTAATTAAGTCTAGGAAATAACTGAAAAAAATCTAGACTCAACTAAATCAAATTAAAAAGAAGACATAGTTCTTTGTCCTAGAGTAGGATGCATCAACCCTTATGTTGAATTTTCTCAGAAGACACTTTAATGCCACAAGCCAATCAAGATTCATATCAAATTATAGCAAGGGAAAAGGTTTTTCTGATAATAGATGCATGGATTAGGTCTGCAACAACTTAAACTAAGAGGTTCAACGCACAAGAGCAACATTTGAAAACTATATTGGTCTGTGAACCATGGCCTAAGCTGCTTGTTATTGCATCACTTGTGTGTCCCTAAGACCTGGGAATGGTTCACTTGTCTATGAACCATGTAATAATTCCTAAAATTCTAAAACTTGGTTATCATTGAGCTACATCAGTTCTGAACTATACAGCATTAAGAGCTGGAAATGAAAAGACAATACTATGATAGTTCAACAAATCTCAGAATTACCGACCCAAATTTCCAGTGCCAGTGTGCACCTTATGAATATACATATAAGTAAATATCAAGCTCGTCATAACTTGTGTACATCCAAGATGTATCTCAGAAATAGCTCCATATAGATGTGCTTCTCTTCAACACAAAACAAAGTTACAAGTTATGACCAAGCATAGTGGATATTTACCACTGGTGAGAACTAGAAACAGGAAGCTAAATGAAGTTCCCTATGGATATAACTCAAAATAAGTAAAGTCAATGAAAATGTCTGTTGAATATCCTAGTGGTTCACATAGTTTCGTGTAGTTAATAGGTTTCGAATTAGAGTCCATAGAAGAGCATCTTTATGCATCTTACTGTAATACTTGTGAAAGAAAACTAGTTAAGAAAGCATAGAAAATAGCATATCCATTTGGTAAGTAAAAGACCTTTGTAGGATCAACAGCGTCCAGATATAAAAGCTGCGCTACGATTATATTTGCCATGTCATCGTCCACAGGTCCGCCGAACCGAATAATTCTCTACAAACAAGAGTTGGCTATAAATCAAGAAAATCTAACCACAATAGGATATCCCAAAATCATACATGCTGGAAGAGTTGGCTGATGACGCTCTGAAACCGCTCCTGCACCATGGGCGGCGGCCCCTGCCCTCCCTGTGCCTCTATCGGGAAATAGGGTGACGACGGCATCACCAAATCATCCCTAAATTAGAACCAAATAAAAATCACACACGCAAAAAGGACAAATCTTTACTCAATTCCTAGCAACGCGATAGAAGAAACAAATAAAAAGAAGAAGATACCTGATAGACCAAATCCCTTTCCTCTGAGATCGTTCGGGAGCCCAGGAGTTAGCGGAATAAACGGCCTTGGGAGAGCTCCAGCTGCAGACGAGCCTCCTACCCTTCCTGGTAGAGAAGAAGCGAACTAAACGGTAAGATCAATCATCCTTTAGGAAAGAAAGAAAAGGCGAGAATGGATCAAGAGGGGTACTTGGGAGAAGCGGAGGAGGACTGGGGATGCAGAAGAGGGCTGCCGAATGAGAGGCGAAGGGTTCCCCTCGCGAGGGATTGGAGGGGGGAGGCGGCCGCGGAAGATGGCGCCGTCGTGGTCGTCGTCGCTGCCGCGAACACCATAGCTTCTGCCGGATCTTCCCCTTTACCCGACTCACCGCGCTCTCTCCTCTTATCCAATTCGCAAGGTAAAGCGGAAGCCGTCGGTTGCTTCCCTGAGACGAATCTGATCTGATAAGAGAAGCGAGTCACTTGGAATTAGGTTTCTATTTGGGCGATTTTTCTAGAAAACACCCATATTTGAAGTATTTTTCAATCAATATTTTTGTTTTATTTTTTTCAAATAATGCCCGAAGTTAAGAATAGCGAAACTATCTATTTGTTATAATATTATTGACATGTTACAGTATTTTAACCATCATAACAAAATTACTACAAAATTTACTTGAAAATATTATAAATATTTTTTAAATTTTAATCAAATTAATTATAAAATTATAAATATAATATTATAGTGATATATGACGAATGACAATAAAAAAAAAAGCAGCATATGATATCATTTATAATATTTTTAATATCCTAATAATATATAATAAAATATTATTAAAAAAATATTATAATAGTTGAAGACTTGTTAAAAAATGAGCAAAAAATTTGACATAAAACTTGTAAAGGGTATTTTAGGTTTTTTAAATTGAGGGTATTTGAAAAAAATTAAAAGTGGGTACCTTTTTATTTTCATAAAAACATCTAAAATACCCAAATAATACTTAAATTAAGGATATTGTTTGGAAAATATTCGAGTATTTTCTAGAGAAACCGACCTTTCAATTTTCTTCTCTATTTATCCAATTACATATACGCCCCCACATTTGCTCTGAATTACAAAACTATTCATTCATCTTTACCAACGACAGCGATCAGATTTCACGAATATTAAAGCCTATCTAACCCGCTTAGATCATTAGCTTTGAGATTGGCACTTGCGTCGAGTTGATAATTATTATCAACTATTTTTTTGTGAAAATAATTATCTCATTTGGTAAACAATTGAACTTGACATTCTATTACTTTATATTTAGTAATTAATTTGACATCTTAAAATTATTATTTGAATTTTGTATATAATAAATGTATATTTCACATATACTTTTATGTTTTTATCTTTTCATTTTCTAATTTTAGATAATTTTAAATTATCGTTATCCAATTTATGCATGACATTGGCACCTGACACGATAATACAATCATCATCGTTAATAGCATCCGATAAATTATTAATTAGACCAAATTAGTGATCATAAGATCTAAGATGGCTGATAATTAGGCCAGCTCCCATTTATTGATAATATAGGGAGTCACAAAAGAGGATGAAAACCAATTATAGGCACAAACCACATCTCCATTTGCATGCCACAAACTCCTCCCTCTCACTTTCTCTTCCGCTGCCACCAAGAAAAAGCTGCAGCCATCACTGGAGGATCAACTGGGCAAGAGCGAGGGCATTGCTCACCATCTTCATCAAGAAATCATCTTGCTTGGCCAAGGGATTTGCCTTATAAATCTCCGCGAAAGCATCATCGCATGTGCCGTAGTACGATATGACTGCACTCAGCATGCTGTTGGCTGTGCCTGCATCGTGCCCGGCGACGGCGGTGCTCCCTGTCGCGAGATCATCGAATGCATCATCGTACTGTTTGACGCAGACCTCCAGTGCCTGCTTCACTTGGGGGGTTGTGGTTGGGTTGACGGCAAAGGTCGACGCTATGGCCTTCGCGGTTTGGGTGTGATCGACGGTCATCTTGATGTGCATGGCGAGTAAGGACGCAGCGTCGATGGCAAGATATGACTGGCCGTAAGTAGTGGACGCGTAGATGCAAAGGAATGGGTAGTCTGTGTGGGAACATATGCCAGCGACCTCGCCAATTTTGTTCGTGGGACCGGCAGAGGCGAAAGGGAGGAGGGAAGAGAAAAGGGAGAGAAGGATGAGGAGGAGGTGGCTTGGCCTCATGGTTGCTGGCTGAGGAATGGGAAGCCCGGCGCCGAGAACAAATGCATGCGATCCTAATAAATAGCAGGCGAAGAACTTTGCTGGCCTCAGATTTGTAACTGCAATGCTCTCTATATTAAGCCTATGTGCAACCATATTTATCGTTAATAAATATAAATACATATATTTTCACCAATAAATTTATTTTATATATTAATTGATCTATTTTCAAGATATCATCTCTATTATTATTTGATAGGGATGATTTTATCTTATGCCAACTCATCTGCCACCGAGGTCGACCGACACCTAAATAGGGCTCTAAGTCATTAGCTGACGTCGTACTACATCCCGATGTGCCTCGCATTAATGATATCAAGTGATTCATCTAATCTTATCTTAGACTAGCCAATAAAAAGGCTCAGGGATCAAGTATAAAAAGGAACCCATCAGTTCATACTGAGAGAGGATTCTTTATACACCAACTCAGTCATACAACTTACACTATTATCTTCTCCCTTTCGCTGACTTAAGCATTGAAAGGGCTATACGATTGTACCGGACAACCACCAACGTTGACCTGTCATATAAGATCGTCGATGATTAGGAGGTGACTCTACTATCAGGATGCAGCCACGAGATAACCATCCGCCCATGGACACCTGGATAACCCAGCCCTAAGGAGGAACCTTACAACCAAGAAGGTCCTATATCGCTACCTGATCATCTCAAACCGAGTCCTCACTAACAAAATGACTTCATTTGGTTGAGCCTATACTTTCGATAGTGGACCAACCGTATTGACTCATCAATCGATAGTACTCATGACTCATCTTTAACTAGGATTATATGATTAAGTAGTATATAGTACTAATAATAATAATATAAAAAGTTGAGAATATTCATATTATATCCTATCCAACTTTGGGCAACTTAAGTATTCTAATAATGTTGTGGATGAACTGAATGGATAATTGCACGAGTGCAACATCCAATCACTAAAATAACACCGAGATTGGAAGTTTCTTATTAATCAAATTTAAAATATTATTATTATCATTATTATTATTATTATTTAATATGCAAAAGTTATTTTAACATGAGTATCTTTTATATATTGTAGATTTTAGTTGATAGAATATTTTTTAAAAAATATATGTATAAAAAAGTGAATTCGACGTTAAATCTCCATTGAAAGTGGAAGTTATCACGTAGGCCCTATCTTTAAATCTGACAATTAAGGGTTTATTTGAATTATAGGCTATTTGTCTCCTAACAATTTAGGCAAAATGAAGCTCATATTTGATACAATCAATTTTGATTATAAGTTTGATATGATGGTATCGATCCAACTTGTTTCTGAGAGTTATAGTGTGTGGAATAGATAAAGAAATAAATCTTAAACCAGATCAATCCTGAATTTCTCGAAGGTAAAATAAATATTCACGTCTCATATCACTTATCGTATTCTTGTGTGGAATAGATCATGTTAGCATTGATCTGATTGATCACGGGAGAACGATATCTAGCTTAAGAGCTAAAATCTAATTCAGTAAGTTCGGAATGATATAATTGAAACGTCGTTTTGTATATCATTTATGTAATTACCGATTTGATAGAAAAACATTTTCTTCGAGTGTTATATGTGGATGTAGTATGTACAGTATGTTTTTTTTGCCATGAGTTCTTATCGACCGATGATAATGACAGTATTAAAATTTTTTGTCATTGTCTTTCTACCTTCTATTTATTGTAGTTTAGGATAGTATTAACAGAACAAGAGGGTCAACATTAGCGAAAAGGATTGCATTTGGTGGAGGTTCATCAATCAAGGGGCATTCTGGTTAGTTTTTGTTGGCTTTTCTTGTATAACTTTAGGGAGGAAAGAGAATAATAGAAAGAATTAGGAGTACTTTCAATCGAAGGATAAATATATATTATCCTTTTAGTTATATATGATTAGTATTTTGATTTTTACATTTTTTAAAAATAATATTAAGATTTTTATATTTATGAAAATAAAATATTTTATTATAATTATCCTCACATCATCAATTTTGTAGTGGTAAAAATATAATTTCATATAAACTTTTGACGCTAGCAAGAATGTAACATATATGGTCACCTTTCTTGTTGTTTTTTGGGTTTCTAATCACCGAGATCTTAATTCATCATATATTTATTTTCACAAAACAATTACCCTTAATTTTTTATATGATGTCATGTATACTCTTTTTCTCTGTGTTTTTTCTTTTACTGGCACTATTGTGGTTTTAGCGAATGAAGAACTTTTAGGCATGGTTGGTGATCGACATCAGTATTCTCATTTTCACTTCCCACCGTGAGATGTTTCTCCAATCCCCCCTTCTCCTACTTAGCCTAGGGGACACCGCACTTCCACTCCTCTCCCTTACCCTAGGCGATCGATTACTGGTGGTGCTATGCACATCTATCGAACTCGTCGTCACTCCCACCGTTGTCTGCCTTGCCCTAGTAGTCCGACATCTCGATCATGTTGCAATCCTCCACTAGGGCCTAGTAGCACTCCAATGCCTTGGCGGAACTCCACTCTGCTAATTGTTGCGATGGCAGACCACTAGTCCAAGGTGCCTTCCGGGTACACCACCAAGGCTTGCTTGAAGAGCTTGTCCTCCTATCACGTCCATAGCCTCGACACCGCCCCCCATGAACTGCTTGGAGAACATAAACATCAAATCACTTCACCCATTCGTCTTACTCTTCTTTTGCAAGGAATGGGGGGGTTGGTGGCACAATATTTTTTACTCAACATTGTCATCGGTCTATCATCCATAGCGCAACTGGAGGCACGTGAGATTGGTGCACGAGGGTGGCATTCCAAATGAGATCTGAGCACCAACCTCATGTGCCACCGATGTTGTCGATGGTTTATAGTCTGCAGCGCAACCATAGATGTGTGAGGGTGGTATTCTAGAAGAGATCTGAGTATTAGCCTCGCATGCCACTGGCATTACCGACCTTGTGCCCCACCGACACCGCTATCGTCCACAGAAAAGTTTATAGAAAATTAACTTTTTACCCTTTTTATTCACGATGAAATTGACAACATGTACAAAATTGGGGTAAATGTTTTACTTTCATAAGTGTAGAGATCTCAAAACTATTTTTTAAACTATAAGAACCGAGATGCTAATTCTATTTAATTATAGAGTGTAATATGTAATTACCCCTTTTAATTTACTTTTAGATTAATCCAAAAGCACCTATTTATATTGACTAAAAGATAAAATATAAGTTTTTTAAAACAAAAAAAAATCTACTGTATCCCAAATAAATATTCTCATCCTAATCTATTTATTTAAATCTAAATATTTATTTTTTACTTTATCTAATCTAACTATTTGAATTGATTAACACACCCCCTAATTTGAATAGTCGTAACTTAAAGTTATCTTCGGAATAAAATATTTCTTTCACTAAAGTTTTTGTGAAGATATCAATAAACTGATCTTCGATACTGCATCCATTATTTTTTGCATCTTTAATATTTTTCAGAGTCTTCAATAGTTGCTCATCTTCACTTTTCTAAGAAGACTCGTCACAACCACGTTGTCTTTTGATAGTTGATACTTTTTAGTTCGTTACCCTTTTATCAAATTTTTTATTGAAAGTTATCATCCTCATCTTCATCACTACTGGTGCTCTTCTTTTTTGTAGTCTTTGTAACAAGTTTACCAATGGTAGATGAAACACAATCTAAAACTTTTCGCTTCTTTAATTGTGGCTCCTCATTGCTATCATCAAAACTTTCATCAACTTTAGTTTTATTCTAAGGCATCTTCTTATTAGTTTGAATTTTAAAGAACTTATTATATGAGATAGTTTGTATAGATCTAGAAAAATTTTAATGGTCATAACTTTTATGCTATAATGTCTATTCATTAATAACAATAGCATGGAAGGAGAAATCCAAAAATAATAAATGAAACACTTTATTTTTTTTTTGTTATCCTTAGAATTGCTATCAATTTTTTTTATTTTTTTAATCATAAATTAAGTATTTTTATCATAAAAAATAATATAATATTCTTTTTTCATCGATTGCCCTAACCTAATGATATTTTGTCTTAAACTAGAAATAAACATCAAATCATCAATAAATTTTTTTATCAGATTTGGTGTTCATAGAAATTATTCATTTGCATTCCACTTGAATCTTAATGTCATTTCCCATTTAAATCTGATTGAATCATCGAGTCTTTGAAATAAATTATGTCCCATGTCATGTGATTACTATATTCACTATCTAAAATCCAAATAGATCTAGAATATTCTTTATTAGATGCTATAAAGAAAATATATTCTTCATCTTTTTTTTCATCATTATTTTTCTCATGATAATTTATTTAATTTTTTTCTAACAATCTTTTTCAAGATGATCATATTTTTTTATAATAAGAGCATGGATTTTTATTTTTGTACTAATAATCTTTTTCAATATATATAATCTTTTTATAATAAATTTATTGATAGGTTTCTTTACTACCTTTGTTCGAGTTCCTTTAATCCTCATTTGATCGATCATAACCTCTGCTAATTTATTCTCTCCTTTGAGATCTAACTTTTAAAATTTTCTTTTGGTCCTTTTTTTTTATCTATCTTCATTTAAAGAACATGTTTTGAAATTTTTTCTTAAGATATATTTACTTTTTGTTCATGAGCTAAAAAGGAACCCATTAATTCATCAATAGATAATGTATTTATATCTATAGCTTCTTTTATAGTAGTATAAATTATATCAAATTTTGGAGATAAATTTTATAAAATATTTTCTACTATAATTTGATATTTAAGATTTTCACCATAAGATCTCGGTTCATAATATAGGATATTTTTTAAGAAGAAATCAATGAGAGATTCAGAATCTTTCATCATAACAATTTCAAATTCATATTATAGAATTTAAAGTTTTGAAATATTTACCTTGTTTGTGTCTTCTAATACACTTTTTAGTATTTTTCATACTTATGTTGATGTCATGTCATAATGATTTGGGAAAATAGGGAATCATCTTATTTTGCTTATTGTAGCATATAGCTACATCTTTTTATATATTCTCATTCATCTTATTTTTTTTTTATCTTTAGTAATATTAGAATCTTGTTGATCATACTTAACAAAACCATCTTTTACCAAATTTCATAATCCTAATGAGATAAATAAAATTTTCATCTTAATAACTCAAAATTGATAATTATCACCTTTGAAGATAAGAAGAAGTAGATTATGAGCACTTACTCGTCTTCTTGTTTTTTTTCTAGATCTACTAACAATTTTATTTTATTGATCTTCATAGAACTGTTAGTTTTTCTATAGAATTTCAAGTAGCTTTTGGATTGTTCCAAACGCACCATTTTATATTGATTAAAGGATAAAGTATAAATTTTTAAAATAATAAAAAAATCTATCATATCTCAAATAATTTTTTTCATCCTAATTTATTTATTTAAATTTACATCTTTATCTTTTACTTTATCTAATCAACTGTTTAAATTAATCTTAACAGTCTCGTCATTTTTCATGTCTAATGACATGACTTAGGCAGTAGGAAACTTGAAGAGCAGGCAAGTGTTGCCTCAAGAACAGGGTTTCCTTCACCAAATCTACGACTTGATTGAAAGATACATTCTGCCTAAACGAAGTCACTTTCCAGTACAAAAATGACAGCGTTGTACTGTACAGTAGATTTGGTAATAACTCTCTGCAAGCACATGAGAAAATTAGCCAATTGAATGTGTTCCCTTTCTTCTCTGTCAAGGAGTGTTGATGACATTACACGTTGTCTACCATCCTAGCTAGATTAAGAATCCTGAATTATTTGAGACAAAGGTCACAATAATTCTCATAAAACAAGGAAATGGCAAGCATCACATCTACATTTTTATTCAGCAGTAAAATGTATATCCATTTTGATCAGCTTCCTCCGCCATCTTCTGAGATGAACAGTTGCTGTTACAGGCTACAAAAGCAAGAAAAGTTGGCCTTCTGTTCTACTCTATTTGGTGGCCACAATAGAGGAACCAAAGAGTGTCAGACCCTGTGCATGAATCAGAGTACACCACCAAGTTTCTATCCGTGTTACACAGTATAGTATTAATCGAACTTTTTCTGTGAGCCCCCTGTTGATAACAAAATGAATGGACCATAATCCAGCATCCAGCATGTGATATCATTAAATGCAATGTTTCTTGTTCGCCCGAGCATATCTATCATTTTCATGCAGTCCTATGCAATATCTTGCTGTTATGTTGCCTTTTTCTTTCATCTAATGTTCACTGGCAATATAGGCTTCAGTTGATCGTTCACTGGTAGTCACTTCTCTGTGATTCTACGAACATAACGCTCATAATTTGTTATAAGTGTCTTGCTCTGTGTCGTTTCAAGCAAGGAGAAGGCTGTGTCTTCATGGAGGCTTGAAACCTAGTTTGCCAACGCAGCATGACGTTACGGTTCCAGTATTGCATCCGAAACTTGCAGCGTATACGTAGATGCACGTAACCCGAGTGCGTAAAAACCAGGGAGGGGGCGGCGGTGTCGGAGAGCATCGTGTTGGTTGAGATCGACGCGTGGCATTCAATGGGAATCGCCACTGGCAGAGTGATAAGACTTCACAGCCCAATTCTGTAGACTTTGGTAGGTTCGGCTCTGCTGGATTTGTGGGTATGAACTGTTGTCCAATGCACAGAGAGCTCCCGCCAACCACCTGCATTGAATTCTTGCTCTATATATCTATGCTTCAGTCGCTCAGAGCTAAAACACAAAAGAGGAGCGAGTCCTCCTTTCCTTGAGGGTGTCGAGGAGATGGGGAGGGCTGTGAAGTGCGCGTGTAGCCTCGGACTGATGGTCCTGGCGATGGTGATGGTTGTGGGGATCGCTGAAGGGCGTCGGCTTGAGAAAGATAACTTGCTTGGCGGTGGTGGGATCGGAGGAGGGTTCGGTGGTGGAGTTGGTGGGGGCTTTGGTGGCGGGACTGGTGTCGGTGGTGGCTTTGGAGGTGGTAAAGGTGGAGGGGGTGGTTTTGGTGGTGGTGCTGGTGCTGGTGGCGGGGCTGGAGGTGGCTTTGGAGGTGGAGCTGGTGCTGGAGGTGGCTTTGGAGGCGGCAAAGGTGGTGGTAGCGGGAGTGGTGGAGGTGGTGGTTCTGGCGGTGGATTTGGAGGTGGCAAGGGTGGTGGAGCTGGTGGAGGCGGTGGCTTTGGAGGTGGCAAAGGTGGTGGAGCTGGAGGAGGAGTTGGTGGTGGAGCAGGTGGCGGAGGTGGTGGCTTTGGGGGAGGCAAAGGAGGTGGAGCTGGTGGAGGTGTAGGTGGTGGAGCCGGTGGAGGGGCTGGAGGCGGAGGTGGAGCTGGTGGAGGTGCAGGTGGTGGCTTTGGGGGAGGTAAAGGAGGTGGAGCTGGAGGGGCTGGAGGCGGAGGTGGAGCTGGTGGAGGTGCAGGTGGTGGCTTTGGGGGAGGTAATGGAGGTGGAGCTGGTGGAGGTGTAGGTGGTGGAGCCGGTGGAGGGACTGGAGGCGGAGGTGGAGCTGGTGGAGGAGTAGGTGGAGGGGCTGGGGGCGGAGGTGGAGCTGGTGGAGGTGCAGGTGGTGGCTTTGGGGGAGGCAAAGGAGGTGGAGCTGGTGGAGGTGCAGGTGGTGGCTTTGGGGGAGGTAATGGAGGTGGAGCTGGTGGAGGTGTAGGTGGTGGAGCCGGTGGAGGTGCTGGCGGAGGAATCGGAGGTGGAGCTGGTGGTGGTGCTGGCGGAGGAATCGGAGGTGGAGCTGGTGGTGGTGCTGGCGGAGGAATCGGAGGTGGAGGTGGTGCTGGTGGCGGGGTTGGCGGTGGCTCCGGCGGAGGTTTTGGAGGAGGAATCGGGGGTGGTAATGGAGGGGGCTTTGGCGGAGGAGGCGGCATTGGTGGAGGCTTTGGAGGCGGCAGCGGTGCAGGTGGTGGATTGGGCGGTGGAATCGGGGGTGGCGGTGGAGGAGGAGGTGGTGGTGGGTTCTAAACGGTTCGCACGAAGTTTGAAGTAAGCCTAAGCTATTTATACTCCTATCTCATGTAATGGGAATTAGTATATTCCCAGAAATAAATATTACGTAGTTTATGGATATACTATTCTCTCTCTCTCTTTCTTCTTGTGCATGTGTTCACGTTAAAAGACGATGTACAAACGTCATACATGTGCGCAGCTATCCATACAGCAGCTGTGTGACACGACAACACTGATATGGCGTAGTCCAAAAGATCGGCCAAAGTCTGACCATTGAATCTAAACATGCAGCCGCATAGGCATAGACAGGTACATGAAACGGCATGAGTTCAGCCACGTGCATGATAGACTTCTTTTCGAAAGACCCACTTCAGCTGCGGGCCATATGGGTTGGCCAAATTAATTATATTTAGATTGATGAAAAAATTTATAATCGATTAAATTTTTATTAAATTAAATTTTATCTTTATAAATATATATTGAGTTTGAAGATCTTAATGAGAGAGGTAAAATAAGTGTTCGTGAGAATAATCAAAAGGAAATAATGGCGGCATGATGTGTACGGCCCCACTTGGGCGACGGCCAAAGTCTGACCATTGAATCTAAACATGCAGCCGCATAGGCATAGACAGGTACATGAAACGGCATGAGTTCAGCCACGTGCATGATAGACTTCTTTTCGAAAGACCCACTTCAGCTGCGGGCCATATGGGTTGGCCAAATTAATTATATTTAGATTGATGAAAAAATTTATAATCGATTAAATTTTTATTAAATTAAAATTTATCTTTATAAATATATATTGAGTTTGAAGATCTTAATGAGAGAGGTAAAATAAGTGTTCGTGAGAATAATCAAAGGGAAATAATGGCGGCATGATGTGTCATGACGACGGCCCCACTTGGGCGCCACTGCCCGATGCGGAAGGCAATAACGCTGACTCGACTCGCGCTGACGTCACCCGCTATCAGACAACGACTTCCAACCCCTCACGCTTGATCATGGCAGGGCAGGACGACTACCGACCCTCGCCCATACCCTGTGACGATCCGGTTCTCCACGCAACATCAGTAACGATGTCAGACGCCATCAGAGGTGCGACCTCGCCTCACATAAGCAGGTACATCAGGTAATGATAAGCTTCCCTATAAATACCCTTGCACTTTAAACAGGTGAGGGAGAGAGAAAAAAAGACAACTCTCTACCGCATCTCCTAACTTGATCGTCGGAGGGGTCGGGTCGAGCTCCCGACTCGACCTGTGTGCAGGAACAAGGGCAAGGTCACACCTTCCTGATGTCGCGCCAAGGCTTCACCCCCTGCGCTACGTCCCATCCGGACAGCTTTGACCGGCCACCCCAGCTGTCCCAAGGAGCACCGCGCCAGATCCCCGCACATTCGGACCTGAACCAAGCCGCGTCGGCCCCAAGGCCACGGCATACAGTTGTTCCTCGCAACAAATTGGCGCTAGAAGGAGGGCCCGAATGTCGACCGATCAGCAGACCCACTTCGGCGAACCCGCAGCTACGGGGTCGCGCCCGGTCAGGACCCTAGGGGATCATCCCTCGCGGGAGGAGCTCCGAGACGAACGCCCCGCCACGACTTTGGAGCGATACTGGCGGCTGTTCAACGACCCGGGCTTGTCGCCGCCCGATGCCTCCGTCGGCCCACCACCTGTTTCGCCCGAAGCCTTCCATGATCTCGCCCACCAAGTGCGGGCGCTAGCGGGCGTGGTGCAGACTATCATCCCGCTCGTCTCCCAACCAACGCCCCCACATGCAACCCGACCTCTGCAACAGCAAGAACCCGCCCCCCGGATGCACACGCCGCTCCCCGAGCCTCCGCTGTCGCCTCAAAACCAAATGGCCCAGCTCGGGGACCGGGAGGCGGAAGGCACGTCGAGTCGCCCGGAGCCCGATCAGTCGTTCGCAAACCCGATGAACACCCTGCAAGCCCAGTTGCATCTCTTCAATCAACGCCTCAACGAAGTACAACAAGAGATTTGCAGGTCGAAAGGAGAGCCCGGAGCGGACGGATACCAAGGGTCCCCGTTCGCACCCGAGATTCAAGATCAAGCCATCCCACCATACTTTCGACTCCCATCCCTGGACGCCTATGACGGCGCCACTGACCCCGCGGATCACGTAGCCGCGTTTCGCGCCCAAATGGCGCTATATGGGACTTCTGACGCCTTGATGTGCAGGGCATTTCCAACGACTTTGAGGGGACCGGCCCGCGTATGGTACGACGGTCTCAAGCCCGGGACCATCTCTTCCTTTGACCAGCTCGCCCGGGACTTTGAGCTCAACTTGCTCGCCTACGCCCGCCCGAAGCCGTCCGTGACGTTGCTCCTCGGGCTCAACCAAAGGGAGGATGAGTCCCTCTCCCACTTCTTGAACCACTTCACGACACAGATCCAAGGGCTCTCGGACGCTCACCCTTCTCTATTGATGCAGGCATTCATGATAGGCTTGCGGCCCTCCCGGTTCTTCTGGTCCCTAGTAGAGCGACCCCCCACGACGATACCCGAGATGCTCCAACGTGCGAGCCAGTTCGTCGCCGCGGAAGCATGGATGGCCGGGAGACCCGGGGGACACAAAGCGACCAAGCCAGAGCCGCCCCGACAGCAGCAACCCGTGACATCTCGGCGCAGGTTGGACCGATCCGACCCGCCGACTTCGAGGCCCCCTCTCCCAGCCTTGAACTCGTCCCGAACGGAAATATTCCTTTACATAAGGGAGAAGGGATTGCTCAAAGAACCTTACCCGATGAGAAGTCCATGGGCGTTGGCGAACCAATCGAAGTACTGTCGCTTCCACCGGCAACATGGGCACGACACTGAACAGTGTCGGGAGCTAAGGAGACAAATCGAGGAGCTCATCCGTAGGGGGCACCTCGGTCAGTACCTCCGCCCAGACAAGGAACCTTCGTCACGACCGGAGGGTCCCGTCGAGCGACACATCGACGTAATAACAGGCGGCCCCACGTCTGATGGGGATTCCATGACCAGAAAGAAAGCATACGCCAGAGCCGCTCAACCGAAGCTCCCAGACACACGCCCGGGCCTAACGTCACCTTCCCGGCCAGGCCATCTGAACAGGCCGAGCACGACAATGCGCTCGTGATATCAGCCAGAATCGCCAATGCGCAGGTAAGAAGAATCATGGTCGATACCGGGAGCTCGGCCGACATACTCTACTTTGACGCCTTCCAGAAGCTCGGCCTATCCAGAGACAACATGAAGCCGATATCCTCGGCGCTCACCGGATTCACCGGTGATTCAATCTCACCACTAGGGGCGATCACTTTGCCCTTGACCCTGTTGGGAAATCATAGGGGGGGAGTGACATCATATGCGCAGCGGAAGAACAAGAAAACAAAAATCCCCGATTCCCAAAAAGATGTTCATCGTCGTGCGAAGATTGGTGCGCAAAATCCGCAAAAACACAAAACTGCGTATAGAGATTGTGTTACCTAGGGAGATCGTATATCCCTGTTTCCTTGCAGATTCTTAGGAGAGGGTGAAGGAGGTCAAGCGTCCTCCTCTCTAGCGGTGATCCACACAGCAGGGTTGCGACGACGCTCCTCAAAACTCCAGGCCTACTCTGAGGTGGAGAGGGAGAGGAGAATAGGAAGGGCAAGCAAAGACTCTAGCCTATGAGGCTGTGAATCCCTCCTATTTATAGAGATCCCGTGTCAAAACCCTAATGGGTTCTTTCCCTAGTGGGTATTGGATCTGCATCCAATAAGACAAGGGCTCCGTCGGATATCTCATATCCGAACCTCTACTCATCGCAATGCCTACCATATGTGTGTGACCCTCTAGGCCCAATATCGAGCTGGCCGTGAGTCATACCTGTCAGAACTCCTTCTAACTAAGTGAATTATTATCTCTGTAATAATTCACTCGACTCATCGACTACGGAAGTACTAGGCCACTACGCCGTAGTCCCCAGACGATACAGGGGAATCCAATCCATTGGACCTGTCTGTCCTCAGTTACCATGTACCTATAGTCCCTCATCCATCTAATATCCCAGAGACCGTATATCGAGCATGGTGCTGTCAGACCCATACGGTTTCTACTCGAGTCTCGCTCTAATCGGATTCTCCCGGAGAACTCTTTCTCTCTCAACCCGAATGACCCTGGCCAGGGATTTGTCTGAGCAAGAACACATGGGATATTCCTCTCATGATACCGAGAGTGGATGATCCTCTATCGACACTCAATAGCCCTCGTAAGGTCGACTACCACTCCCAATGACCAGCTGTACTAGATCTGGGAACAGCCAAACCTATAAGTCTGGTATCAAAGAGTGGAGCACTCATACAGGACATCCTTGGTGTCTCAAGTCTAAGAACCAGATACACCACTAGGACTACGGAATCGTTGTCTGACAATAAGGCATCATCAACCATCCAGCATTCCGTAAGCGGATCAATCAGTGAACTCATTCTCCAATGAGCACTTGTACTGTATCCCTAGTGTCCCTACACGAGCAGCTATGAGACCAGCTGCATCCATCATATGGACGGGTATACAGCACACCAGTCTATCCGGTTATCACGATGTCCCTCTCGAGTAACCTATGACCGGGATTATTTAGGATATGTGTTTAAAGGTGAATCGATCTCATTATCGTGATCTCATCACGATCCGATTCCCATTGCACAAATCTAAGGACATCACAATATATATGCATTTATGCAATAGTTATAAAGTGATATACGCCAAAATATAATAAGCAAAAAGATTCTGTATCAAGTCACACGTGCCATCACTCACGTGATTGGCTTGCTGGGCACTTATGACTAGCAATCTCCCACTTGACCTAAAGCCAATCACCTATGTGTCTGATCCCCATCAGACCCCTGTGACGCTCAAAGACAATCTGAGACAATGGCTTTGTAAGTGGATCTGCAATGTTATCTTCGGATGGAACTCTTTCCACTGCTACATCTCCTCGGGTTACGATCTCTCTTATAAGGTGGAACCTCCTCAGAACACTTCTGATGAGACCCGGGTTCCCTTATTTGAGTAATCACCCTATAGTTGTCGCAATATAAGGAAGTCGACTTGTCGCTATCTGTATCGACTCCCAAATCTGTGATGAACTTCTTCACCCAGACTCCCTCCTTTGCTGCATCTGATGCAGCAATGTACTCCGCCTCTATGGTCGAGTCAGCAGTGGTATCTTGCTTGGAACTCTTCCAGCACACTGCTCCTCCATTCAAGGTGTACACATACCCTGAATTTGACTTGCTATCATCGACATCAGATTGAAAACTTGAGTCAGTGTAGCCTTCAACCTTAAGGCTATTACCTCCATATACTAGTAAAAGATCCTTAGTCCTTCTCAAGTACTTAAGGATACACTTTACTGCTTTCCAGTGCTCCAAGCCTGGATCCGCCTGATACCTGCTCGTGACACTCAGAGCATGCGCTATATCAGGCCTAGTACATAGCATGGCATACATGATAGACCCTATTGCTGAGGCATAAGGTATCATATCCATGTTCGCCCTTTCTTCTGGAGTCTTTGGGGACATACTCGTAGAAAGCGATATCCCATGTCTCATCGGTATGAGACCTCTTTTGGAATTTTCCATGCCAAACCTTTTGACAATAGTTTCTATGTACCTGGACTGGGACAAGCCAAGCATCCTTTTGGATCTATCTCTATAGATTCTAATCCCCAAGATATAAGATGCTTCTCCTAAGTCCTTCATGGAGAAGTGTCTAGATAACCAAGCCTTTATTGTGGATAGCATTCCTATGTCATTCCCAATGATGAGGATGTCATCCACATATAACACCAAAAAGCTAATAGCGCTCCCACTTACCTTTCTGTATACACAAGGCTCATCTTCGTTCTTAACGAAGTCATAAGATCTGATTGCCTCATCAAATCTTATGTTCCAACTTCGGGAAGCTTGCTTTAGTCCATAAATGGATCTAAGCAACCTACACACCTTATCTGGGCAGTTCTTGGACACGAATCCCTCAGGTTGCATCATATACACCTCCTCCTCCAGGTTCCCGTTGAGGAATGCGATTTTCACATCCATCTGCCAGATCTCATAATCATAGTGTGCTGCAATAGCCAATAGAATTCTGATGGATTTTAGCATTGCTACGGGTGAGAAAGTTTCGTCGTAGTCAACACCTTGCCTTTGACGATACCCCTTAGCCACTAGCCTTGCTTTATAGGTCTCTACCTTTCCATCTACTCCGATCTTTTTCTTAAAGATCCACTTGCAACCGATGGGTACAATACCTTCGGGTGCATCAACTAGGTTCCAAACCTTATTGGAGTGCATAGAATCCATCTCAGAATTCATGGCTTCTTTCCACTTCCCGGAGTCTATACTCATAATAGCCTCCTCGTAGGTCTGAGGATCAATATCCTCTACATCCTCTGCTCTAATATGTCCCACATATCTCTCAGGAGGATGGGATACTCTATCAGACCTGCGTAAAGTTGAAACTTGTGTATTAGATACCTGAACAGACTCGGGCTGTAGAGTGGTGCTTGAGCTTGGTTCTCCAACCTCGCTCAATTCTATCATTCTCCCACTGTCTCCGTCAAGAATGTGTTCCTTCTCAAGGAACACTGCTCTCTTAGCTACAAAGACCTTTTGGTCCTCGAGATGATAGAAGTAATACCCACAAGTTTCCTTGGGGTATCCCACAAATTTACATCGCCCTGTCCTTGATTCTAACTTATCGGGGTTGTGTCTTTTAACATGGGCAGAGCAGCCCCAAATCTTAACTACTTTAAGATCAGGCTTCTTCCCTTTCCATATCTCATATGGTGTAGACACCACCGACTTAGTTGGAACTCTGTTCAGAAGGTAAGCTGCGGTTTCTAGGGCATATCCCCAGAATGAGATGGGTAGGTCAGCGAAACTCATCATGGACCGTACCATATCTAATAATGTACGATTTCTCCTTTCAGAGACACCATTGAGCTGAGGTGTATAAGGAGGTGTCCATTGGGATAATATCCCATGGTCCTTGAGGAAGTGAGTAAACTCTGTACTTAAGTACTCACCTCCTCGATCTGATCGAAGAGTTTTGATACTCTTTCCAGTCTGGTTCTCCACCTCATTCTTATACTCTCTGAATTTCTCAAAGGCCTCGGACTTGTACTTCATTAAGTACACATATCCATACCTTGAGAAATCATCAGTAAATGTAATGAAGTAGGAGTAACCTTCAATGGCATGAGTTGACATGGGTCCACATACATCACTATGTATGAGTTCCAACAACTCAGTGGCTCTCTCTCCAGTTCCACTAAATGGAGAGTTGGTCAGTTTTCCACGAATGCAAGGCTCACAAGTTGCATATGACACATAGTCGAATGGATCTAGATATCCATCATTTAGCAACTTTTGAATCCTTCTTTCATGGATGTGACCTAGCCTACAATGCCACAAGTATGCACTGTTCAACTCATCTCGTTTCCTTTTGGACACATTTATATTCATGATATGTGGAGTGGTGTCTAACATAAATAAACCATTATGCAATGTTCCTTTCGTGATGATCTTATCATCTAATAATATCGAACAACCATTGTTCTCAAAAACAAATTTATATCCACTAACTGTTAAACATGAAATGGAGATAATGTTTTTGATAATTGAAGGAACAAAATAACATGCATCTAATGCAATAAAAGCTCCACTAGGCAGATGTAGGGCGACCTCGCCAACAGCTAATACAGCAACTTTTGCTCCATTACCCATCTTGAGGTCCATCTCGCCTCTCTCTAGTCTCCTAGGCCTTGCCAGAACCTGCAACGAATTACATATATGATAAGCACTACCGGTATCTAATACCCATGTGTTATCATAAGAGTCTGACAAATGGAGACTGATCATGAATGTACCTGAAGCTTCATCAAGCTTTTGTTTCGCCCTTTCTGCAAGGTACTCTTTGCAGTTTCTCTTCCAGTGCCCATCTTTACCACAGTGGAAGCACTGGCCTTTGTCCTTTGTTGGGTCTTTCTTAGCAACCTTTGCTTTACCTTGTTTGCCTTTGCCCTTTCCCTTCTTAAGGGACCTTTCTGCTTTCCTTTTCTTTCTGGTCTCACCAGTGTAGAGAACTGGCTTCTCTTTCTTAATAGTACTCTCTGCCTCCCTCAACATATTGAGGAGCTCTGGGAGAGTCACCTCAAGCTTGTTCATATTAAAATTCATTATGAACTGTGAAAAGGAATCTGGTAGGGACTGAAGCACAATGTCCACACACAAGTTATCCTCTAGGACCATTCCTAGACCTGTGAGTTTCTCTATCCACTCAATCATCTTTAGGACATGGTTCTGAACCGGTGTCCCCTCAGACATCCTAGCGCGGAAAAGGCTCTTGGATATCTCATATCGTTGAGTCCTTCCCTGTTCCTCAAACAATTTACGGACATGTAGGAGAATGGATCTGGCATCCATCTTTTCATGTTGTCTCTGTAACTCTGGAGTCATAGAGCCCAACATATAGCACTGAGCAAGAGTGGAGTCATCAATGTACTTCACGTAGCGAGCGATCTCATCCTCGCTTGCCCCTTCTTCGGGCGTAGGCATCACTGTATCAAGGACGTACACGATTTTCTCCGCTGTGAGAACAATTCTCAAGTTACGGAGCCAATCCGTATAATTTGGACCAGTGAGGCGGTTGACATCAAGTATGCCACGTAAGGGATTTGAAAGCGACATTTTCTGAAAATAAAGATGTAGCAAAAATGAATAACATGCAGATTTTGCAAGAAATAAACTATCAAGATATGGACTTCTATCTTAATATGCTCCCACTATTTTACTAACGAGTCACGCGACACCCTCAGCACGTGAAACGGAAGTCTCCGGCAGACTTCTAGTGGGGATCAGGATCCAATCAGCGTCTTAGTGTAACCTCGAGGGACTCGACCAATCACACTAAGCCTAAAAGGTAGACAACTCTTGCCGATCACAACTCCTTGTGATTCCCGTCCTGTTCGGCCTCCGAATCACCATGGCCTCGAGGGACTCGACCAACCATGATGCTCGGTTAAGTCAACACCTTCGTTACAAGATGAGTCTGATTTGATGATATACCCTCGAGGGACTCGACCAAGCATATCATGCCCTCAGGTCACCGGTGACATCTCTATGTCGTAAGCAAGATAGCGAATCGCGATATAGGTGAGTCTCGAGGGACTCGACCAACTCAACCTACACCGGGATTCGGTTCCTACTCATAACGATGGAAGGCCACGTGGGTCAATCTAATTGCCTCACGTTTACCGACTTAATATTATCGAGAGATGTTTCTATGATTTGGTCTCCTAATATGACATGTCACACATATACATATTTAATATATATCTACATCGCATGCAAATATATATACATATCTAGTATGTGTATAAGCAATCACACCAGATGATCATGGACCACAACCTAATATGATTAGGCCCGAGCCAGTAGGCCTAATCACTCACATCAAGATCTATGTGTGCAACGGTGCATCTCCATGCCTTGTGATCGTCCATCTCGTCCTCGTCGGTTCCGTCGACATCTTGATGCATCTCCATGCATCACGATCGTCCGTCTCGTGAGTCCCGCTATGGCTTCCACGCTCCCGCTGCGCCTCCTCATGTGATTACAACTTAATCATAGGCACGCAGGCCCGACAATAAACGAGAAATATAATGGAGGTTCGCAGACCTCAATAATAATAATCACAAGTACACACATCACACGGTCCATGATCATCCGTCCACTCATCATACATCACATGTATAAATAATCATCATCATGTAGGACTACTAGATAATAATAAAAATAATAATCAACTAAACCTTTTAATTAATTAATATTTTCTGAAATCAGGGATATATAGGGAATTTCTCAATTCCTAAGGGTATTTTCGTAATTTGGACAAAAGACAGAAACTGGAATTTTTCAAATTCCAAGGGGCAAAACTGTCTTTTGCGCCGAAAACCCTAATACCCTTTCCCCTTTTCGCTGCTGCCGCCGCCGCCACCCTGCCGGCGGCGGCCTGTGCGGCGGGGCGAGGGCACTGCCCTCGCCTGCAGGCGGCACGCCCGCTGGCGGCGATGCCGCTGCGGGTGGGCGCCCTCTTCGGGCGCCGCCGCCTCCGCGGGCGGTGCTGTCCCGCCAGGCGGCCGCCCCTGTGAGGGGGGTTTCGCCCGCGGGAGTAGCGGCGGCAGGCGTCGCTGCAGGTGGGCTCTCCCTTCGGGCGTCGCTGCCTCCGCAGGCGGTGCTGTCCCGCCGGGCGGCCGCCCCTGTGGGGGGGGTTTCGCCCGCGGGAGTAGCGGCGGCAGGCGTCGCGCGTCGCTGCCCTGCGGCGGCAGGCGTCGCACGTCGCTGCCCTGCGGCGGTAGGCGCCGCTGCCCTGCGGCGCCTCTGCCCGTGGGTTGCCAGCCCCGTCGGCAGCAAGCCTGCTGCAAGCAGACCGCCGGCCGGCTGCTGCAGGCATAGCGCTTGCGCATGCGCCGGCGCTGTGCTGCCTGGCTGCGGCTGCGGCTGCCGCTGCAGGTGGCTGCAGGCATGCAGATCGAGGGCAGCAACTGTTGCTGCCCTTCCTCGCTTTTGCGTCAACGATTTTGACGTCAATATTCTTCCTAAACACAACACACGCAGTTCAAAAACCAATCATTCGCACGAACAACCTGGCTCTGATACCACTGTTGGGAAATCATAGGGGGGGAGCGACATCATATGCGCAGCGGAAGAACAAGAAAACAAAAATCCCCGATTCCCAAAAAGATGTTCATCGTCGTGCGAAGATTGGTGCGCAAAATCCGCAAAAACACAAAACTGCGTATAGAGATTGTGTTACCTAGGGAGATCGTATATCCCTGTTTCCTTGCAGATTCTTAGGAGAGGGTGAAGGAGGTCAAGCGTCCTCCTCTCTAGCGGTGATCCACACAGCAGGGTTGCGACGACGCTCCTCAAAACTCCAGGCCTACTCTGAGGTGGAGAGGGAGAGGAGAATAGGAAGGGCAAGCAAAGACTCTAGCCTATGAGGCTGTGAATCCCTCCTATTTATAGAGATCCCGTGTCAAAACCCTAATGGGTCCTTTCCCTAGTGGGTATTGGATCTGCATCCAATAAGACAAGGGCTCCGTCGGATATCTCATATCCGAACCTCTACTCATCGCAATGCCTACCATATGTGTGTGACCCTCTAGGCCCAATATCGAGCTGGCCGTGAGTCATACCTGTCAGAACTCCTTCTAACTAAGTGAATTATTATCTCTGTAATAATTCACTCGACTCATCGACTACGGAAGTACTAGGCCACTACGCCGTAGTCCCCAGACGATACAGGGGAATCCAATCCATTGGACCTGTCTGTCCTCAGTTACCATGTACCTATAGTCCCTCATCCATCTAATATCCCAGAGACCGTATATCGAGCATGGTGCTGTCAGACCCATACGGTTTCTACTCGAGTCTCGCTCTAATCGGATTCTCCCGGAGAACTCTTTCTCTCTCAACCCGAATGACCCTGGCCAGGGATTTGTCTGAGCAAGAACACATGGGATATTCCTCTCATGATACCGAGAGTGGATGATCCTCTATCGACACTCAATAGCCCTCGTAAGGTCGACTACCACTCCCAATGACCAGCTGTACTAGATCTGGGAACAGCCAAACCTATAAGTCTGGTATCAAAGAGTGGAGCACTCATACAGGACATCCTTGGTGTCTCAAGTCTAAGAACCAGATACACCACTAGGACTACGGAATCGTTGTCTGACAATAAGGCATCATCAACCATCCAGCATTCCGTAAGCGGATCAATCAGTGAACTCATTCTCCAATGAGCACCTGTACTGTATCCCTAGTGTCCCTACACGAGCAGCTATGAGACCAGCTGCATCCATCATATGGACGGGTATACAGCACACCAGTCTATCCGGTTATCACGATGTCCCTCTCGAGTAACCTATGACCGGGATTATTTAGGATATGTGTTTAAAGGTGAATCGATCTCATTATCGTGATCTCATCACGATCCGATTCCCATTGCACAAATCTAAGGACATCACAATATATATGCATTTATGCAATAGTTATAAAGTGATATACGCCAAAATATAATAAGCAAAAAGATTCTGTATCAAGTCACACGTGCCATCACTCACGTGATTGGCTTGCTGGGCACTTATGACTAGCAGACCCTAGGGGCCCCGCCGAGGTTGAAGACAGTAATGACCACCTTCTTGGTGATCGACCTCCTCGTCGCATACAACGTCATTCTCGGTTGGCTGACCCTCAACAAAATCAGAGCCGTCGTCTCGACCTACTACCAAACTGTGAAGTTCCCGACCCACGCCGAGACCGGAGAGATCACAGGAAGTCCTCAAGAATCCCGACGCTGCTACCTGACCGCCGTCTCGTTACACAAGAGGGCTAGGCTCGAATCACCGTTGGCAGACCCTCGGGAAACGCAGAAGCCAGCCCCCCATCTTGAGCCGAGGGGGTCCACCATCACTGTGCCACTGCTGGAGGATCGGCCTGAGCAGACGGTTAGGATCAGGTCAGAGCTACCCGAGCAAGAACGAGGACAGCTCGTCGGCCTCCTACAGAAGAACGCTGATGTCTTCGCCTGGTCGCCCTCTGACATGACCTCAGTATCTCACCTGACGCCCGCCCGGTAAAACAAAAGCTGAGACGGCAGGCCCCAGAGCGGCAGGTAGCCGTGCGAGAAGAAGTGGCTCGACTCTTGGAGGCAGGCTTCATAAAAGAAGCCAGATACCCGCAATGGCTATCCAATGCAGTCCTCGCCAAGAAAGCTAATGGAAGCTGGAGGATGTGCGTTGATTACACCAGTCTCAACAATGCATGCCCGAAGGACTGCTATCCCCTTCCGAAGGTCGACCAGTTGGTCGACGCCACGACAGGTCATGCCCGCCTCTCATTTATGGACGCCTTCTCGGGATATAACCAGATCAAAATGACACCCGAAGATCAAGATCACACGGCCTTTCTCACCGATCAAGGGGCTTACTTTTACAAAGTCATGCCCTTCGGATTAAAGAACGCCGGGGCAACATACCAGAGAACGGTGAACAAGATGTTCGCCCACCAAATCGGGCGGAACATGGAAGTATACGTTGACGACATGATTGTGAAAAGCCAAGAGGCCGGAGCTCATCTAGCCAACCTGACCGAGGCATTCGCCACGCTGCGCAAGTTCGGCATGCGACTCAACCCCATGAAGTGCGCCTTCAGCGTCACGTCAGGGAAGTTCCTCGGGTTCATTATACACGAAAGAGGAATTGACGCCGACCCGGAGAAGGTCCAGGCGATCATCAATATGCAATCACCCCGGACGATCAAAGACTTGCTGCGCCTCAACGGAAAGCTCGTCGCCATGTCCCGCTTCCTTGCCCGATCAGGTGATCGCTGCCTCCCCTTCTTCAGGGCGCTGAAGAACCCGAAAGGTTTCCAATGGACGGCAGAATGCGAGGAAGCCCTCAAGCAAATGAAACAACACTTGGCCAACCTCCCTCGGCTTGCCTCAGTCTCTCTCGGGGAGAAGCTGAGCATCTACCTAGCTGCCTCCCCACACGCAGTAAGCTCCGTCCTGGTTAAGGAAGGTTCCGGTGAGCAGCTCCCGGTCTATTATATCAGCCACATCCTCAACGGTCCTGAGGAACGGTACCCACCGATTGAGAAGCTAGCGCTCGCGCTCATATTGTCCGTCCGGAAGCTACGCCCCTATTTCCAGGCTCACCCGGTGGAGGTCATTACGGACTAGCCGCTTCGACAGGTCTTGTCTAAGTTCGATGTTGCAAGATGACTTCTCAAATGGGTGGTGGAGCTCGGCGAGCATGACATTCAATACGTGCCCAGGACAGCTATCAAAGCCCAGTCCGTGACCGACTTCATCGCGGAGTTAACCCAGATCAGGGACGAGATCCTCGGACAGCCCCCCGAGGCTTGGGTCCTGCACATCGACGGATCAACCAACTCAAAAGGTGCTGGCGCGGGGCTGGTGTTGCAGGCTCCCGACGGGCGGTCGTTCGAGCGCTCCCTCCGCTTCGGGTTCCGGGCCACCAACAACGAGGCGGAATACGAGACGCTTCTAGCAGGACTCAAGTTGGCCCTCGAGATGCAGGTGGTCGCCATCCGCGTCCTCACCGACTCCCAACTAGTGGCCGAGCAACTCAACGGGGGATACGAGGCCCGCGACCCGACCATGGCGAAATACCTGGCACAGGTAAAGAACCTGACCGCCAAGTTCCTTCATTTTACATTATCTAACGTCCCAAGGGGAGAAAACGAGTGCGCCGACACACTAGCTAAGCTGGCATCAAAACCAGCCCCCGAAGTCAGGCCCGAGGTCGAGGAGCTACCTGCCCGCGCCATCGAAATCGCAGCCGCAACCTCGAGTAGCGCACCTACTACCTGGGTACAAGAACTGCTCTGCTTCAAACGGGACGGGACTCTCCCGCCTGACAAAGCGACAGCTCGGCGCCTATGCACATGCATGGTACACCGAGGTGGGTAGACGGCTCTACAAGCGGTCCTTCTCGAACCCCCTCCTACGGTGCTTAGAGCCCGACGAAGCCCGGACCGTCCTGGCTGAGGTCCACGAAGGGGTCTGCAAGGAACACATCGGCGGGCGGACCCTGGCACATAAAATACTCCGCCAAGGTTATTACTGGCCGACCATGTGTCGGGATGCAAAGGCCCACGTGCAACGGTGTCACTCATGCCAAGAACACGCCCGCACACCCCGGCTACCCGCAGTCCCGTTAAACCCCATCGACTGCGCGTGGCCGTTCACGCAATGGGGTTTGGACCTCCTCGGTCCCTTCCCCCCAGCTTCGGGACAGCGGAGATACATCGTCGTAGGCGTAGATTATTTCACAAAATGGGTAGAGGCCGAGCCATTGGCGACAATCACGGAACGACAAATAGAAAAATTCATGTTGAAGAACTTGGTGACTCGGTTTGGCCTGCCGAACACCATCATCACGGAATATGGGCCCAAGTTCGTTGGTCGAAAGTTTCGGGAGTTCTGCGCAAACCACGGAATCCAGCTAAGATTCAGCTCAGTAGCTCACCCTTAGACAAACGGGCTGGCGGAGGTTACCAACCGGTCCATCCTAGACGGGCTCAAAAGAAGAGTATCCGCGGCCCGATCAGCTTGGACAGACGAACTCCCGAGCGTGCTATGAGCGCTACGCACCACTCCCAAAACCGCAACTGGAGAGTCCCCTTACAGCCTCGCATTCGGAACTAAAGCTGTTCTCCCACCCGAGGTAGCCATCGCCACCCTTCGAACACGAAGCTATGACAAGGAAGCCTCGGACGAAGGATTTCGAGCCGCCCTCGATCTGCTGGAGGAGCGGCGCGCCGACGCACACGTAAGAGCCCTCTCTTATAAAAGAGCGGTCACGAGAGTTTACAACCGAAAAGTACGACCCCGACCCATCAAACTAGGCGACCTAGTCCTACGGAGGACCGAGGTCAGCGACCCGACCCGGGCACGAGGCAAGTTGGCTCCCAGCTTATCACGGACAAACTTTTAAACAAGGTGTTTAATGTAATGCTTATGTATGTTCGTGTCTTTTGGCATGTTCATGCCTTGTACAGCATGTAAAGGGGCGGCCGAAGGCTTAATAGTCCCATTTTAGTTGGGTTGGTGGCCTCTTTAGGCTTGTAAATAAAGGTTATGTCATGTGGACACGTGCGAGAGATATTCGGTCTGTAATGGACCATTTTACCCTTTGTTGTGCCACTGTTCAGAGCTTGTAAAGTCTATTTGTAATTTGTATTGTCTATGAAGTGTTTTTCGAAGATGTTTGCTTGTGGATCCCGATTGAGGCGTTCTCTCTAACCCGTTCTCTCTTTTGGTGGTCCTAAGGGTCAATGGGAGGCTTCGGGGAGGCTGACCTTTGCGGACGGACACGCAAGGGTGCCACACAATTTAGGAAAAACCAGCTAAGTCCGTGACAAACTGGGAAGGCCCTTATCGGGTGACCGAAGTCATCGGAACCGGTACATTCCGACTCACCACAATGATGGGTCACCCTGCCAAGGACTTGAAACACCCAAAATATCAAAAGGTTCTTTCCGTAAGCAAAGACTTGGCCAAAGACAGAGCCGTACCAGGACGCAGACAGTCAACTGAGAAGAAGAGAGAGACCATGTCCATTCAAAAAGCGCGTTACAAAACAAAGCAAAAAGTACAGAGGTCTTCATTCCTCGGGGGTATCTGGGCTGTCGTCGAAGGGAACCTCAGCTGGCATGTTGGCGCCCAGATCCTCGGGGAAGGAACCAAAGGGATCCTCTACGACCTCCGAGTCAGGATTGTGCGCCTTGAAATGAGCAAGGGCAACTCGATACCCGTACTCATACGAGACCTGCCCGGTCCGAACAAGGCCGAGCTGGAAGCCCGAGGAACCCTTGTAGTCCTCGATCAGCTTCTTATCCCTCCCCGGCCTTTGGCGGATCTCGGCATCAAGGGCCTCGGAGGCCCCCCGCGCCTCGGCTCGCGACTCTTCGAGGCGCCGGATTAGTTCGAGAGAGTTCGTCCTCACCGAGCGAGCCTCGGCCACCGACGCCCTCAAATACGTCTGGAGCTCCGCATTACGCTCCTCGTACGCCTCCAGCCGCGCCTGGAACTCCACGAGCCGCTCCGCGGATGCCTGGAGCTTAGATCGAAGGCGCGTCACCTCCATCTCCAAATCCGAGGCGCGCTGCTCGGCCGCCGCGATCGCCTCGGGACCCGCTCTAGCCCGAGCTTCTTCTGCCTACCTCCGGAGCTTGGCATTGTGGCTGCTCAGGGCGGCGATAACTCATCCCGCGTCATGGACGCGGTCCATCAGCGCGGCAACGTAGTGGTTGCCCTAGGGAAAGGGTGAGGTCAAAACAAAGTCTGTCCAAAAAAACGTACAAGCAGGAGGATGAAACAACACTTACCCACAACACCGACTTAGCGGATTTGCTAAGCAAGATCTCGGAGGACAGGGTGTACAAATCCCGAGCTATGTCGGGATGAAGCCCCCCACGGACGAATCTGGCCGCACAATCCTCGTCGGCCCACACCCAGCTGCCCCGGGTGAGACCGTCCCACCGGCCCACTAACGGATTGGTGCCCGCGCCGCGCGGGAGAGCGCCCACCTCCTGCGCCAAGTAAGGCTCGTCCTCCCTCCCGAGCGGAAGACGGAGAAGCTTGCGTATGGAGGGCTGATGAGGCGCCTCCACCGCCGCATCCCCACTCGTGCCAGCCTCGCCCTCCCCGAGGCTCCCCGCGGCGTTAGCCGCCGGTGCTACGGCGGCTTCCACCACCGAAGTTGCGACCGCCTCAGGACCCTCGCCCGGAAGCACCCGCGCCCTCTTCCGAGCCTGACCGGCCTCGACATCCACGGGGGCCTCCCTAGTACCCGCCCTGGCGACGGAAGGCGAACGACCAGACATGGCCGAAGAAGTTTTTCCTCCATGTAGGGCTTCGAGAAGCACCATCTCTGTGAAGAAAGGCCAAAACTGACAGGTATGACTCACGACCAGCTCGATATTGGGCCTAGAGGGTCACACACATATGGTAGGCATTGCGATGAGTAGAGGTTCGGATATGAGATATCCGACGGAGCCCTTGTCTTATTGGATGCAGATCCAATACCCACTAGGGAAAGGACCCATTAGGGTTTTGACACGGGATCTCTATAAATAGGAGGGATTCACAGCCTCATAGGCTAGAGTCTTTGCTTGCCCTTCCTATTCTCCTCTCCCTTTCCACCTCAGAGTAGGCCTGGAGTTTTGAGGAGCGTCGTCGCAACCCTGCTGTGTGGATCACCGCTAGAGAGGAGGACGCTTGACCTCCTTCACCCTCTCTTGAGGATCTGCAAGGAAACAGGGATATACGATCTCCCTAGGTAACACAATCTCTATACGCAGTTTTGTGTTTTGCGGATTTTGCGCACCAATCTTCGCACGACGACGAACATCTTTTTGGGAATCGGGGATTTTTGTTTTCTTGTTCTTCCGCTGCGCATATGATGTCGCCCCCCATGATTTCCCAACAGTGGTATCAGAGCCAGGTTGTTCGTGCGTATGATTGTTTTTTGAACTGCGTGTGTTGTGTTTAGGAAGAATTTTGACGTCAAAATCGTTGACGCAAAAGCGAGGAAGGGCAGCAACAGTTGCTGCCCTCGATCTGCATGCCTGCAGCCACCTGCAGCGGCAGCCGCAGCCGCAGCCAGGCAGCACAGCGCCGGCGCATGCGCAAGCGCTGTGCCTGCAGCAGCCGGCCGGCGGTCTGCTTGCAGCAGGCTTGCGGCCGGCGGGGCTGGCAGCCCGCGGGTAGAGGCGCCGCGGGGCAGCAGCGCGGGCTGAGGCACCGCAGGGCAGCGGCGCCTGTGGCCGCTGCTCCCACGGGCAAAAACCCCGCAGGGGCGGCCGCCAGCGAGGCAGCACCGCCTGCGGGCGCTGCCTCGCCGGCAGAACTGCCCGCGGAGGTGGCGACGCCCGCGGGGGCGCCCACCTGCAACGGCAGCGCCGCCAGCGGGCGTGCCGCTTCAGGCGAGGGCAGCGCCCCGCCCCTCGCCGCACAGGCCGCCGCCAGCAGGGTGGCGGCGGCAACGGCAGCAGCAAAGGGCAGTAGGATATTAGGGTTTTCTGGGCAAAAGACAGTTTTGCCCCTCGGAATTTGAGAAATTCCAGTTTCTGTCTTTTTGTCCAAATTACGAAAATACCCTTAGGAATTGAGAAATTCCCTACATGTCCCTGATTTCAGAAAAATATTAATTAATTAAAAAGTTTAGTTGATTATTATTTTTTATTATTATCTAGTAGTCCTACATGATGATGATTATTTATACATGTGATGTATGATGTGTGGACGGATGATCATGGACCGTGTGATGTGTGTACTTGTGATTATTATTATTGAGGTCTGCGAACCTCCATTATATTTCTCGTTTATTGTCGGGCCTGCGTGTCTATAATTAAGTTGTAATCACATGAGGAGGCACAGCGGGAGCGTGGATGCGACAGCGGGACCCACGAGACGGACGATCGTGATGCATGGAGATGCATCAAGATGTCGACGGAACCAACGAGGACGAGATGGACGATCACAAGGCATGGAGATGCACCGTTGCACACATAGATCTTGATGTGAGTGATTAGGCCTACTGGCTCGGGCCTAATCATATTAGGTTGTGGTCCATGATCATCTGGTGTGATTGCTTATACACATACTAGATATGTATATATATTTGCATGCGATGTAGATATATATTAAATATGTACATGTGTGACATGTCATAATAGGAGACCAAATCATAGAAACATCTCTCGATAATATTAAGTCGGTAAACGTGAGGCAATTAGATTGACCCACGTGGCCTTCCATCGTTATGAGTAGGAACCGAATCCCGGTGTAGGTTGAGTTGGTCGAGTCCCTCGAGACTCACCTATATCGCGATTCGCTATCTTGCTTACGACATAGAGATGTCACCGGTGACCTGAGGGCATGATATGCTTGGTCGAGTCCCTCGAGGGTATATCATCAAATCAGACTCATCTTGTAACGAAGGTGTTGACTTAACCGAGCATCATGGTTGGTCGAGTCCCTCGAGGCCATGGTGATTCGGAGGCCGAACAGGACGGGAATCACAAGGAGTTGTGATCGGCAAGAGTTGTCTACCTTTTAGGCTTAGTGTGATTGGTCGAGTCCCTCGAGGTTACACTAAGACGCTGATTGGATCCTGATCCCCACTAGAAGTCTGCCGGAGACTTCCGTTTCACGTGCTGAGGGTGTCGCGTGACTCGTTAGTAAAATAGTGGGAGCATATTAAGATAGAAGTCCATATCTTGATTGTTTATTTCTTGCAAAATCTGCATGTTATTCATTTTTGCTACATCTTTATTTTCAGAAAATGTCGCTTTCAAATCCCTTACGTGGCATACTTGATGTCAACCGCCTCACTGGTCCAAATTATACGGACTGGCTCCGTAACTTGAGAATTGTTCTCACAGCGGACAAAATCGTGTACGTCCTTGATACAGTGATGCCTACGCCCGAAGAAGGGGCAAGCGAGGATGAGATCGCTCGCTACGTGAAGTACATTGATGACTCCACTCTTGCTCAGTGCTATATGTTGGGCTCTATGACTCCAGAGTTACAGAGACAACATGAAAAGATGGATGCCAGATCCATTCTCCTACATGTCCGTAAATTGTTTGAGGAACAGGGAAGGACTCAACGATATGAGATATCCAAGAGCCTTTTCCGCGCTAGGATGACTGAGGGGACACCGGTTCAGAACCATGTCCTAAAGATGATTGAGTGGATAGAGAAACTCACAGGTCTAGGAATGGTCCTAGAGGATAACTTGTGTGTGGACATTGTGCTTCAGTCCCTACCAGATTTCTTTTCACAGTTCATAATGAATTTTAATATGAACAAGCTTAAGGTGACTCTCTCAGAGCTCCTCAATATGTTGAGGGAGGCAGAGAGTACTATTAAGAAAGAGAAGCCAGTTCTCTACACTGGTGAGACCAGAAAGAAAAGGAAAGCATAAAGGTCCTTTAAAAAGGGAAAGGGCAAGGGCAAACAAGGTAAAGCAAAGGTTGCTAAGAAAGACCCAACAAAGGACAAAGGCCAGTGCTTCCACTGTGGTAAAGATGGGCATTGGAAGAGAAACTGCAAAGAGTACCTTGCAGAAAGGGCGAAACAAAAGCTTGATGAAGCTTCAGGTACATTCATGATCAGTCTCCATTTGTCAGACTCTTATGATAACACATGGGTATTGGATACCGGTAGTGCTTATCATATATGCAATTCGTTGCAGGTTCTGGCAAGGCCTAGGAGACTAGAGAAAGGCAAGATGGACCTCAAGATGGGTAATGGAGCAAAAGTTGCTGTTTTAGCTGTTGGCGAGGTCGCCCTACATCTGCCTAGTGGAGCTTTTATTGCATTAGATGCATGTTATTTTGTTCCTTCTATTATCAAAAACATTATCTCCATTTCATGTTTAACAGTTAGTGGATATAAATTTGTTTTTGAGAACAATGGTTGTTCGATATTATTAGATGATAAGATCATCACGAAAGGAACATTGCATAATGGTTTATTTATGTTAGACACCACTCCACATATCATGAATATAAATATGTCCAAAAGGAAACGAGATGAGTTGAACAGTGCATACCTGTGGCATTGTAGGCTAGGTCACATCCATGAAAGAAGGATTCAAAAGTTGCTAAATGATGGATATCTAGATCCATTCGACTATGTGTCATATGCAACTTGTGAGCCTTGCATTCGTGGAAAACTGACCAACTCTCCATTTAGTGAAACTGGAGAGAGAGCCACTGAGTTGTTGGAACTCATACATAGTGATGTATGTGGACCCATGTCAACTCATGCCATTGGAGGTTACTCCTACTTTATTACATTTACTGATGATTTCTCAAGGTATGGATATGTGTACTTAATGAAGTACAAGTCCGAGGCCTTTGAGAAATTCAGAGAGTATAAGAATGAGGTGGAGAACCAGACTGGAAAGAGTATCAAAACTCTTCGATCAGATCGAGGAGGTGAGTACTTAAGTACAGAGTTTACTCACTTCCTCAAGGACCATGGGATATTATCCCAATGGACACCTCCTTATACACCTCAGCTCAATGGTGTCTCTGAAAGGAGAAATCGTACATTATTAGATATGGTACGGTCCATGATGAGTTTCGCTGACCTACCCATCTCATTCTAGGGATATGCCCTAGAAACCGCAGCTTACCTTCTGAACAGAGTTCCAACTAAGTCGGTGGTGTCTACACCATATGAGATATGGAAAGGGAAGAAGCCTGATCTTAAAGTAGTTAAGATTTGGGGCTGCTCTGCCCATGTTAAAAGACACAACCCCGATAAGTTAGAATCAAGGACAGGGCGATGTAAATTTGTGGGATACCCCAAGGAAACTTGTGGGTATTACTTCTATCATCTCGAGGAACAAAAGGTCTTTGTAGCTAAGAGAGCAGTGTTCCTTGAGAAGGAACACATTCTTGGCGGAGACAGTGGGAGAATGATAGAGTTGAGCGAAGTTAGAGAACCAAGCTCAAGCACCACTCTACAGCCCGAGTCTGTTCAGGTACTTAATACACAAGTTTCAACTTTACGCAGGTCTGATAGAGTATCTCATCCTCCTGAGAGATATGTGGGACATATTAGAGGAGAGGATGTAGAGGATATTGATCCTCAGACCTACGAGGAGGCTATTATGAGTATAGACTCCGGGAAGTGGCAAGAAGCCATGAATTCTGAGATGGATTCTATGTACTCCAATAAGGTTTGGAACCTAGTTGATGCCCCCGAAGGTATTGTACCCATCGGTTGCAAGTGGATCTTTAAGAAAAAGATCGGAGTAGATGGAAAGGTAGAGACCTATAAAGCAAGGCTAGTGGCTAAGGGGTATCGTCAAAGGCAAGGTGTTGACTACGACGAAACTTTCTCACCCGTAGCAATGCTAAAATCCATCAGAATTCTATTGGCTATTGCAGCACACTATGATTATGAGATCTGGCAGATGGATGTGAAAACCGCATTCCTCAACGGGAACCTGGAGGAGGAGGTGTATATGATGCAACCTGAGGGATTCGTGTCCAAGAACTGCCCAGATAAGGTGTGTAGGTTGCTTAGATCCATTTATGGACTAAAGCAAGCTTCCCGAAGTTGGAACATAAGATTTGATGAGGCAATCAGATCTTATGACTTCGTTAAGAACGAAGATGAGCCTTGTGTATACAGAAAGGTAAGTGGGAGCGCTATCACCTTTTTGGTGTTATATGTGGATGACATCCTCATCATTGGGAATGACATAGGAATGCTATCCACAGTAAAGGCTTGGTTATCTAGACACTTCTCCATGAAGGACTTAGGGGAAGCATCCTATATCTTGGGGATTAGAATCTATTAAGATAGATCCAAGAGGATGCTTGGCTTGTCCCAGTCCAGGTACATAGAAACCATTGTCAAAAGGTTTGGCATGGAAAATTCCAAAGGGCAAACATGAATATGATACCTTATGCCTCAGCAATAGGGTCTATCATGTATGTCATGCTATGTACTAGGCCTGATATAGCGCATGCTCTGAGTGTCACGAGCAGGTATCAGGCGGATCCAGGCTTGGAGCACTGGAAAGCAGTAAAGTGTATCCTTAAGTACTTGAGAAGGACTAAGGATCTTTTACTAGTATATGGAGGTAATAGCCTTAAGGTTGAAGGCTACACTGACTCAAGTTTTCAGTCTGATGTCGATGATAGCAAGTCGAATTCAGGGTATGTGTACACCTTGAATGGAGGAGCAGTGTGCTGGAAGAGTTCCAAGCAAGATACCACTGCTGACTCGACCACAGAGGCGGAGTACATTGCTGCATCAGATGCAGCAAAGGAGGGAGTCTGGTTGAAGAAGTTCATCACAGATTTGGGAGTCGTGCCGGATAGTGAGGAGCCGATTTCCCTATATTGCGACAACAACGGGGCAATTGCTCAAGCGAAGGAACCTAGGTCTCATCAGAAATCTAAGCATGTTCTGAGGAGGTTCCACCTTATCAGAGAGATCGTGACCCGTCGGAGATGTAGCAGTGGAAAGAGTTCCATCCGAAGATAACATTGCAGATCCACTAACAAAGCCATTGTCTCAGATTGTCTTTGAGCGTCACAGGGGTCTGATGGGGATCAGACACATAGGTGATTGGCTTTAGGTCAAGTGGGAGATTGCTAGTCATAAGTGCCCAGCAAGCCAATCACGTGAGTGATGGCACGTGTGACTTGATACAGAATCTTTTTGCTTATTATATTTTTGGCGTATATCACTTTATAACTATTGCATAAATGCATATGTATAGTGATGTCCTTGGATTTGTGCAATGGGAATCAGATCGTGATGAGATCACGATAATGAGATCGATTCACCTTTAAACACATATCCTAAATAATCCCGGTCATAGGTTACTCGAGAGGGACATCGTGATAACCGGATAGACTGGTGTGCTGTATACCCGTCCATATGATGGATGCAGCTGGTCTCATAGCTGCTCGTGTAGGGACACTAGGGATACAGTACAGGTGCTCATTGGAGAATGAGTTCACTGATTGATCCGCTTACGGAATGCTGGATGGTTGATGATGCCTTATTGTCAGACAACGATTCCGTAGTCCTAGTGGTGTATCTGGTTCTTAGACTTGAGACACCAAGGATGTCCTGTATGAGTGCTCCACTCTTTGATACCAGACTTATAGGTTTGGCTGTTCCCAGATCTAGTACAGCTGGTCATTGGGAGTGGTAGTCGACCTTACGAGGGCTATTGAGTGTCGATAGAGGATCATCCACTCTCGGTATCATGAGAGGAATATCCCATGTGTTCTTGCTCAGACAAATCCCTGGCCAGGGTCATTCGGGTTGAGAGAGAAAGAGTTCTCCGGGAGAATCCGATTAGAGCGAGACTCAAGTAGAAACTGTATGGGTCTGACAGCACCATGCTCGATATACGGTCTCTGGGATATTAGATGGATGAGGGACTATAGGTACATGGTAACTGAGGACAGACAGGTCCAATGGATTGGATTCCCCTGTATCGTCTGGGGACTACGGCGTAGTGGCCTAGTACTTCCGTAGTCGATGAGTCGAGTGAATTATTACAGAGATAATAATTCACTTAGTTAGAAGGAGTTCTGACAGGTATGACTCACGACCAGCTCGATATTGGGCCTAGAGGGTCACACACATATGGTAGGCATTGCGATGAGTAGAGGTTCGGATATGAGATATCCGACGGAGCCCTTGTCTTATTGGATGCAGATCCAATACCCACTAGGGAAAGGACCCATTAGGGTTTTGACACGGGATCTCTATAAATAGGAGGGATTCACAGCCTCATAGGCTAGAGTCTTTGCTTGCCCTTCCTATTCTCCTCTCCCTCTCCACCTCAGAGTAGGCCTGGAGTTTTGAGGAGCGTCGTCGCAACCCTGCTGTGTGGATCACCGCTAGAGAGGAGGACGCTTGACCTCCTTCACCCTCTCCTGAGGATCTGCAAGGAAACAGGGATATACGATCTCCCTAGGTAACACAATCTCTATACGCAGTTTTGTGTTTTGCGGATTTTGCGCACTAATCTTCGCACGACGACGAACATCTTTTTGGGAATCGGGGATTTTTGTTTTCTTGTTCTTCCGCTGCGCATATGATGTCGCCCCCCATGATTTCCCAACAAAAACGACGATCAGTTAAGCAAATAGACCTCGAGGAAAAAGAGAAGAACCCCTAAAAGAACCGCCCCTTGGAGCGTACCTAGAGGCACCGAGCTAAGACCCGCCTCCACCAACCATTGCTCGGACATATTCCGGATGGCGCTGGAGGCCGAGAGGATCTCTCTAAGCCTCTGGAGCTCTCGGCACCCCTCGTCGTCCAAAATCGGCGCGGTGTTGTCTATCGCACACGCCACCCAGCGGACCCCGAACCCCCAATCTCCCGAGAGACTGACAAAAAAGAAGCGCTCCTTCCACCCCTTATTACTGGAAGGGGCCCCGCCCACTCGAAAACCCGCTCGGGCAGACAGATGGTAGCCCCCCGACCCCTTACAAAGACGAAAGCAGGAAAGGAAGAGGGCACAGGTCGGGGTTATGTCGGCATAATGGCACTCCCCCAAAAACGCCACCAGATAGCGCCATGAGTTCGGCGCCATCTGGGACGGGGAGATACGCCACCAGGAAAGACAGGAGACTATGACGGGGTGTAGAGGGAGGCGTAGCCCGGCCTCGAAAGCATCGAGGGTGAGGGCGAAGCCCCTAGGAATCGGGTCATACGCCCGTTGATCGGGCTCAACAGCAAGAAGGACAAACTCCTCCGGGATGCCATAGCGATCCCGGAGGAGGCTCAGCGACGACTCGCCCACGGTGGAGTCATGGTCGTGCGGCCACATCAGGGCCTCAAGGGCCCGGGCCGCCTTCTCGTCGGATGACGAGGTGGGATTCGACGAAGCCGCCGTCTCCCCGGCTTTTGACAAAGAAGAAGACAAATGGGAAGAGGGAGACACCATTCTTTCTGACCTTTAGCAAGAAAAGGAACGGTTGGTGCGAGTAAAACGATGGAGTACGAAGTAGCACGACGAAAACAGATGAAGAGACCCCCCAGCGGCTAGCCTCATGCTACTTATAAGCAGGCCGCATCCCGCCAAAACGGCAACCCTTCCTCTCCCAAAGTGCGCTGCGAAGACCAATAGCGTCACCTCACCATAAATGCAGCCTGACGTGGCAGCCAGCTGCAGCGCGATGTAAAGTACGGAGGCGCTAATCATATCAGCCTCGGAAGCGCTAATCGAATCAACCTTAAAAGCGCCAATCGTGTCCGCCTTAAAAACGCTAATCATATCGGCCTCGAAACCCGACGACCCCTAGAGAGGGCGGCCCCTTGACCTTCCCTAGGAAAAAGAGAACCCGGCCAGCCGCGCACGCTTGAGCGATCAATCGCCGGCCAGAATAAAGTACCTCCTCGGCTACCTGTCGCTCGAGGTCATCCCTCGGCTGCATATCGCTCGAGGTCCTTCCTCGACCACATAATGCCCGAGACCCGCCAACGCGACCAGCCCGCCTGCGTAGTGCTTCTCGGCCACATGACCCACACGACCACGCCTGCGTTGTCTGCCCGCCTGCGTTGTTTGCCCGCCTGCGTTGTGCTAGTCGGCCGGATGACCCTCGCGACCACACCTGCGCGGTCCGCCCGTCTGCGTCGTGCTCCTCAGCCGCGTAATGCCTGAGACACACCAGCACGGCCAACCCGCATGCGTCGTGTTCCTTGGCACCATGTTCCCGAGACACACCAGCACGGCCAGCCCGCCTGCGTCGTGTTCCTTTGCACGATGTTCCCGAGATACACCAGCGTGGTTAGCCCGCCTGCGTTATACTCCTCGGACGCATAATGCCCGAGATACACCAGCGCGGTCAGCCCGCCTGCATCATGCTCCTCGGACGCACAGTGCCCGAGATACACCAACACGGTCAGCCCGCCTGCGTCATACTCCTCGGACGCATAATGCCCGAGATACACCAGCGCGGTCAGCCCGCCTGCGTCATACTCCTTGGACGCATAATGCCCGAGATACACCAGCGCGGTCAGCCCTCCTGCGTCATGCTCCTCGGACGCATACTGCCCGAGACCCCGCCTGCATAAGACGAGCTCGACCCCATGCCGCCTGAGATCGCTGCGGCACCAAGAGTGGAAGCCATGCCTCGGACTCCCTCCCCCGATTGCCACAACCGACGCATAGCTTCTTCCGGGGGGGGGAATATGATAGGGGAAATAATGGCGGCATGATGTGTCATGACGATGGCCCCACCTGGGCGCCACTCTGCCCGATGCGGAAGGCAATAACGCTGACTCGACTCGCGCTGACATCACCCGCTATCAGGCAACGACTTCCAACCCCTCACGCTTGACCATGGCAGGGCAGGACGACTACCGACCCTCGGCCATACCCTGCGACGATCCGGTTCTCCACGCAACGTCAGTAACGATGTCAGACGCCATAAGAGGTGCGACCCCGCCTCACACAAGCAAGTACATCAGGTAACGATAAGCTTCTCTATAAATACCCTTGCACTCTAAACAGGTGAGGGAGGGAGAAAAAAAAACAACTCTCTACCGCATCTCCTAACTTGATCATCGGAGGGGTCGGGTCGAGCTCCCGACCTAACCTGTGTGCAGGAACAAGGGCAAGATCACACCTTCCTGACGCCGCGCCAAGGCTTCACCCCCCGCGCTACGTCCCATCCGGACAGCTTTGATCGGCCACCCCAGTTGTCCCAAGGAGCACCGCGCCAGATCCCCGCACATTCGGACCCGAACCAAGCCGCGTCGACCCCAAGGCCACGACATACAGTTGTTCCTCGCAACAATCTTTATGATTGATACAAGAGATATACAAAGCGAGTTATACTTTAATCAAGATAATTAACTAAGAGCTTCATAATTAATCTTATATAGTGAAAATTTTAATTTATTTTATTGATATAAGTGAGATTTATTTAATCATATTTATCTAACATCAGCTTTTTGATATATTTTTTATTTGATACATTTTTTATTATTGATCTCTGGATTTTTTTAGTATTAAATTTTTCTCTTCCTCCTTAATAAAATGGTATTAGTATCCAAAAGATTCAATGATTAAAGATTCAATAAGGATATCATAAGTTATTTTTATTAGCTTTAATGTGAAAAATTTTGATGAAAGAAATTATTTCACTTGGCAAAAGAGGGTGAAAGATCTTCTCCTTGAATAAAACCTAATAATAAGGGAGAAGGAAGTGAAAAAAAAAAGCAATAATGATTGGGAGGAGGTGGCAAAGTGCACGAGAATTATTTGTCTTTGCATTGCTAATAATATTAATGATGATTTTATCATAATTATTTGAAAAAGTTAGAAAAGTTTCCTATAACAAAAAACTTACCTAATAAGTTGTATTTAAAACAAAAATTACAAAGGAATATTAGATCAATCATTCAAAACAATGTATCTCTAATTTTAAAATACCCATATTATTCATTAAAATTTCTGTTTATTATAATATTTTTGATCTGTCACAAAAAAAACTCCGTAAAGTTTACTTCAAATATTGAACATGATATAAATAAACTTCTATTTCAACTATTCTAACTTATAAGCCATGATATTATAAGTAATGATAATTAAATTAGATATATATATATATATATATATATATATATATATATATATATATATATATTTGACTCTTTCAAATATCATTAATATCAAATAATATAAATTATTCCTCAATTGACTTAGAACCCTAGTTCAATCGATCCAATTGAACTCAATTTACTAGAACCTAATTGAACCGATCTCTAATCCTCATTTAACTAGTTTAGAACTATCCTAAACTAGGACAATTTGAACTAGATTATGTTCAATTTAAGTTAAACTAACTTGAATAAGTTAATCAATTCGGAATCACCTTCAATTGATCTGGACTAATCAAGTCTATTTTAGTTCAATCAATATTTAGGCTCAAATCCAACAATAATATTGAGCTAGATTGGACCAATCCATCTACTGGTCATATTCATTGAATATGACTGGATATGCATTGCATAAAGTTAGCTCAGCCCTAGCCCATGGACTAGTTAAATGCATCGCATATAACCATGATGGTTGAGCTGAGTTAGCCTACAAGGCATGACCCGTGGGTTGGGCTTGGCCTATGGGCTATGCTTGGTTTATTAACTGGGCCTAGCCAGTGGGTTGTGGCTTGACTTATGGGTTGGGCCTGACCTGTGAGCAAGTTCAGTCTAATTCATATCCAATTTCATATCATAATATATATTAACTAATAATTATATAAATAAAAATATAATAACATATTAAAAAATAGATTGAGAAATAAGCTTTAATATAAGGAAATAACCTCCTAAATTCAAATAGAAATCATAATTTCGTATAATTTCAATACATTCTAGTCAAATAAATTTTAAATCATTCAAAATATCACATTTTAAATTTCAGATAAAAAATATTAAAAATTTTAGATAACATATTTTAATCTAATAAAAATTTTAATCCAGATAAGATTAATGATAAGTTGTGATACCAAGAAATACCATATATTTAATACATAAAACATGTAAACTTTTAACATATTTAAATCTAAAAATAAAAACCTTAAATAAGGGTCAAAGAACATTATAAAAAAAAAAACTTCAACTAATAGATTTTAATACAATAATAAAAATTTTGACATTTAAAGAAACAATTATTTTCAAACTATAAAACTTTTAATATTTAAAGAATCGAAATAAAAACTAAAACTTTTATTTTCGAAACCTACCTCTCGTGAACAGGGTATAACTTCTCGTTCCTCGTGCTATTAGGTTAAGTGAGGAACAGAAATCCCTCCCCTTAAATATGAAATTTTTTTTTATTTTTTTATATTTTATTTAATATAAATTATTTTTATTTAATATACTAATAAATATGATATCATTGGAATACTTAATAGTTATTTCCTAATTTATATTAACAAGAAAATATATTAAGAAATAATTCCTAACTTAATTATTTGATTTGATTACGTATTACAGTATTTTTGGTAATATTTATAATATTTTTAATATATCAATAAAATATTATAAATATTATTAAAAAAATATAAATAAGGAAAAATGAAAACACTATAATAGCTAAAAAGGGGTAAGAAAATGAGTGAAATTTTTTATGAAATTTTTTTTGAGAGATATTTTAGATTTTTAAATTAAGAATGTAATTTGAAAAAAAATATTTTAAAAATACCTAAATATGAATATTTTATAGGAAAATCGACCTAAAAAAATATGTGTTAAATTTTGATTTACTGAAATAAATACGAAAAACTGCGAATTGGGAGGGGGCATATTAGTAATTTAATATATATATATATATATATATTTTTTTTTTAATTTGAGCCCCGACCACTTCTGATCGCTTTCCGGTAGCCAATGTTGCTTTCACTTCGGAACTTCCCAACCCCAAATTCTCGTCTCTTCGAATCGATCCGATACATATAGAAACCGAGAGGGGGTAGAGCCGTCGGAGGGCTCGAAGGGGGCGAGGATGTCGCTGCGACCGGGGACGCGGGCGGAGGTGCGGAAAAAGTCGTACAAGGCCGGGGTGGACGTCGACGAGGGGCGGCGGCGGAGGGAGGGGAACCTGATCGAGATCAGGAAGAGCAAGCGCGAGGACAGCCTCATCAAGAAGAGGAGGGAGGTGCTCCTCCAGGCCGCGCAACAGGCGATCGGCGAGCCGCCCGCCCTCTCTCCGTCGGGGGTCGACAAAAAGGTGCGGCTTTTCCTTTTTTCCGCCCTTGGTGTGACCTTGATCTGTCGTGGCTTTATCTTGGAACCTAATCTACGGTTTTATTGTGCGTCGTTTTGGGTGGATCCGTCGGAAGAAAGGTTTAGGTTTGATCTGAGCGGAAACGTCTTCTTTGCGATCTTTAACGTTCCTGTTCGCATAATCGTAGTTTGTAGTTTGCTGCAATAATGTGGTTGAAACCCCATTTTTTGTTTTTCTTCATGGTCGGATTTGGGCTTTGTTCTTGCACTTCTTCCCTTTCCTGAAGATTCAACATTTTCTGAAAATTCGAACTTAGAGCATTATTAATGTTGGTGAGATCAGCACGTAATTTAATGTCATGGATATTATTATTAGTATTATTATTATTATTATTATTATTAATTAATTAATTAATTAATTAATATTATTAATGTTGGTGAGATCATGATATAATGTAATATTAAGGATATTAACCAAACAATTATTACAGCGATAAACCTATAAAGGTGTTCATATGAAAAGCTTCAAGGTATGCTATCAACTTAAAAATTTTGTCTTGGACAATGTTCTGCTGAAATCACTGTAGACTTCTGTTGCAATTAAAAGTGGCTGGGAGATATTGTTCGATCTTTTTTCCTACCCCAAACACAGGCCAATTTCTACTGGCCTGATTTGGAAAAGGTTCTTGAACCTCCTGTTCTCTTAGGAAATGAACTTAATATCCCTAATTAACTACTCTTTGGACTTAAAATTCTTGCTCGATCTGGTCTAGGAGTCCAGATCCCCGCTGATGCATCATGAAAGTGTGCCAAAATCTTGTCACCTAGTGAAATTAAACCTGCCAACCACAATGCAACCATTATAATAATAGATCATTGGTGGTAGTTAACATGTCGGGTAAAAGAGACAGATATCCTTTCTTGGAGGAGCAGGAAAACGATAAAAACAGAATACTACGATGCAATTAAAAATAATCATTTCGATCAAGAAAATCGTTGTAGTATTTAAATAAGAGGTAAGACTAGAACACTTACAAGATATTCCCAAGTGCACATACTCTATCTTGCTTCATGAACTATGGTCCTATTAATAGGACCTAGAGGTAACTACCTCACTCCATCATATCACTCATGATTGAGTTAGGTGTAGGAACTATCCTATAACTTCTAGATCATGGGTTACTACCTAGAACATGATAATTACCTAGATAACTACTATGAATCAATTCTCAACACTCCCCCTTGATTCATAGTTACATACACCGATTTATAACATGAAATAAATATGCTTTTGAACTAGAAGCGACTTGGTGAGGATATCCGCAACTTGTTCATCTGTTCCATAATACTTCATGTTATGACTCTATTTGCTACAAGATCCCGGATGAAATGATAGCGTATCTCTATATGTTTCGTTCTTCCATGAAATGTTGGATTCTTCGTCATTGCAATTGTGGCTTTGTTATCACAAAATATTTTCGTTGCTTTTTTTTGTTCTTGATGAAGATCTTCTAGAAGTCTTCTAAGCCATATTGCTTGACAAGCTGCTGATGTTGCGGCTACATATTCTGCTTCTGATCTCGATAATGCAGTTGTTGCTTGCTTTTTTGAACTCCAATTTATAGCTCCTGATCCGAGGCTAAAAATATTACTCGAAGTACTCTTTCTATCGTCTAAAGCTCCTGCCCAATCACTATCAGTGAAACCAAATAATTTACATTTAAAATTATGAGAATACCAAATACCATAATATGTAGTTCCAGCAATATAATGTAAAATTCTTTTAACAGCTCCGAGATGATGTTTGCTTGAGCTATGCATAAACCTAGATACTACACCAACAGAGAAGATAATATCTGGTCGAGTATGAGTTAGATAAATCAAACCTCCAACCAAACTTCTGTAGTATCTTGCATTTGTCAGATATGAACCATCTTCAAGTTTCAATTTCTCATTTACATTTATGGGTGTTGTTGCAGCTTTGCAATTAATCATGTTAGATTTTTTGAGTAGATATGTTGCATGCTTTTTTTGTGAAATAAAAATTTCATTTAATCCTTGCTTCACTTCCAACCCAAGAAAATAATGTAGTAAACCTAGATCTGACATTTCAAACTTATTCATCATACACTTTATAAATTTTGCTAAAAAAGAGTTAAATGAGCATATATATATATAATATCATCAACATAAAGACAAATCATTAGAATATTATATTCACCTTCCTTCTTTAAATAAAAAGTATGTTAATTATTGCTCATCTTAAATCCATTTTGATGAAAATAATGATCAATTTTATTGGACCATGCCCTTGGAGCTTGTTTAAGCTCATAAAGAGCTTTCTTTAGTTTATACACATTTTCTTCATGTCTTTAAACCAAAAAACTTTCAAGTTGAGCAACAAAAACCTCTTCATATAAATCTTCATTTCGAAACGTAGATTTCACATCAAATTGATAAACATGCCAACTCAAGTGAGCAGCTAAAGCCAAGAAAGTTCTTACAGTTTCGAATTTAGCAACCGGAGAAAAAGTTTCGTCAAAATCAATATCTTGTTGCTGTGAATATCCTTTTGCTACAAGTCGAGCCTTATGCTTTTGGATACTTTCATTTGCATTAAACTTTGTTTTGAACACCCATTTTAATCAAATATCTTTCTTTTCTTTTAGTAGATCCATTAGCTCTCAAGTTTCATTTTTCTCAATTGATTTGATTTTCTCCTTTATTGCTTTTCGTCATTCCTCTTTTTCAACTGCTTCCTCAAAAGTTATAGGATCTGAAATAAACAAAGCAAATGTTGAGTCATAAATTTCTGTTAGTGATCTGAATTTTCCTAGAGGGGTTTCATTTGAGGATCAGAATTTGAATTGCTACTGGGTGAGGTTGACGTTGAACTTGTTGGAGTAAGATCTGTCATTTGATTCTGTGGAGTGTTTAGTTCTGTTGGAATCTGAATGTGTTCCACCTTTATTGGTTTCCCAATTCCAATTTGCCCTTTCATCAAAACAATATTTTTGTTCATAATAACTTTACTACTAACAGGATTATATAATCGATATGTTTTGGATTGTAAGGAACAACTAATTAAGATGTATTTTTCAGATTTTTTTATCAAGCTTGTGGTGATTTTGTGAATTCACCAAAACATAAGCAATACAATAAAAAATTCTTAGATGACTTACACTTGGTTTTATATCGTACCAAGCCTCAAAAGAAGTTTAATTCATAACAGTCTTTGTTGGTGAAATAGAAACAAAATTTAGTTCTTAAATTCTGTTTTTAGCATCAAGTCACATTTAGTTCTTAAATCATCCAAGAAAGTAAGGGTGGGAAGTGTGAAAGTGCAGCTTGACTTGCACTTCCCACATAACTCTTCCACATTTTGCTTGTTAAGACTAGTTATTACAGGCACTATGATAGCTATACACTAAAGTTTACTCATAAATTATCCATATTTTACTTTGAAGGGTTTTCCATTGTTTTGAAACAAATTAGAGCAATTATATAAATGTTGAATATGTTTTATAGCTACAATCATATTTTTACTTTTTAATAACGGTTGATTGGTTGCTTCACTGAAAATCTAGATTTTAGCATCATACATGCATGCAAAATGATGCTTAACTTGAAATATCTGAAACATCAAAATGCCTTTGTCATTGAGACGTCTCAAGTGTATAGCCTACAACGTGTGCTCAAGCATCTAAAGGTTCTTGTATCATAAATATGTTTGCAGATTTTGCAATTCTTCAAGCTTATCATGAAACATAAGTTCTGATAAATTTGGTTGGTAAAAGATGAATATACCTTTTCCCATTAAATACATATTGATGGTTGATGAGGAGGCGATGCAATTTTTGATATTTTTGGTTCTTCTCTTTGTGTTTTCTAATGTTGTTCCTGCTCTAATGTCAGTTATCTTTGTGTCCATGGCAGTTAGAAAACCTCCAAGGAATGGTGCAGGGTGTATGGTCTGAAAATCCCAATACACAATTGGAAGCAACTACTCAGTTCAGGAAGCTGTTGTCAATTGGTGTGCAATAATTTTTTTTCTTAAGGATTTTAGTAGGTATCTGCATAAGAGACAAAAGCCATATCTCTCATCCATATTTCATAACATCTTTCTAGAGCGGAGCCCTCCAATTGAAGAGGTCATTAAGGCAGGTGTTGTCCCACGTTTTGTGGAATTTCTTTCACGGCATGATCTGCCACAACTGCAGGTATTTTCATTTTTCACATTTTAAAGTGTAATGCTCTAAATATGGCAAGATTCTTTTAGTTTGTAGACACAAAACTCACTGCTATCATTCATTTGCAGTTCGAGGCTGCATGGGCACTGACCAATGTAGCTTCTGGAACTTCTGAGCACACACGAGTTGTCATTGAGCATGGTGCAGTTCCAAAGTTCATAGAACTTCTTAGTTCTCCAAATGATGATGTTAGAGAACAGGTCTATGCACTATCTCTGTTTTTCTTATGCATTATTTCTCTTTTGAAAGGTTAATTGCCTTAATAACTTCCATGATGTTATGTCAGTACTCTTATCTTTTGATACTTTGAACAGGCTGTATGGGCACTTGGTAATGTAGCTGGTGATTCACCAAGTTGCAGAGATCTTGTTCTTAGTCATGGGGCACTTCTTCCAGTAATGGCTCAACTAAATGAGTATTCAAAAATATCAATGCTGAGAAATGCCACATGGACGTTATCTAACTTATGCCGCGGGAAGCCTCCAGCACCATTTGAACAGGTCTGAGGAAGTTAAACTGCAATTATTTTCCCTTAATATGGTTTCTTGGCCATTAAATTTATACATATCACCCATCAAAATTTATTTTATATTTGCATTATTTCACTCATATGGTTTGCCAAACACTAAATATACATGTGTGCCCTTTGATTGATTTTACTTGATGGTGGCAAAAGATCTATGTGGCCAATTCCAAATAGTTGGGACTTACGGTTTTGTTGTTGTTGTTTTAGACCAAACCAGCGATTCAGATACTTCGGCATCTTATTCATTCAAGTGACGAAGAGGTTCTAACAGATGCTTGCTGGGCCCTCTCTTATCTTTCTGATGGAACAAATGACAAAATCCAATCTGTCATAGAGACAGGTGTTTGTCCAAGACTTGTGGAGCTTCTGCTGTATGTGTTTCCACATGTATAATTTTTTGTCAATTCAGTTATAATATACTTCCTTCTATATTTTTGTCTTCCTCTCCTTGTATATTTTCTTATTATTTACAAGATATTGATATTCTGCAGTCATCCATCACCTACAGTTCTTATTCCTGCCCTGAGGACAGTTGGGAACATTGTTACTGGAGATGATTCACAGACTCAGGTACTTGTTAAGTCAGGCATTGAGGTGATACCTTTTAAGAAAAAAAATTGATGGTAATTGTTGACTATGGTTCAGTTTGTCAGTTTTCTTATGTGTGACTTCATGCCATTTGTTACAGTGAGTTCATGGTTGCGTATCTTCATACTCTATATATGGACTGTAATCTATACATGTTAATCCATGGGGTACCTAAATATTGCTGACTGTTCTATGTGTGCCCCTTCCCATAATACTGAGACTAAGATGTAAAAACATACTTGCAGCTAGTTATAGAGAAAGGTGCTCTCCCTTGTCTATTTCAACTCCTTACACAAAGTCACAAAAAGAGCATTAAAAAAGAAGCTTGCTGGACAATTTCCAACATTACAGCAGGGAATAGAGCTCAGATCCAGGTAACTACTGGTGCTATATCGTTCATCTGTGCTATCTCAACTGGGACTTATAGGAATATAGCATGCGGTAAGCTTGAATCATAAAGTTGGTGATCATATGGTTTGAGTTTGATTTGATCGGATTATATTGTGCTCTTTGAACTTCTAGATTTATTGTGTTACTTTCTCAAAGTAGCGCTCCTTTTTAGCTTCTTTTTGTGATCCTTGTTCAATTGCAACAGGCTGTTATTGATGCAAATATTATCAGTCCTCTGGTACATCTACTTCAACATGCAGAATTTGATATCAAGAAAGAGGCTGCATGGGCTATATCAAATGCCACTTCTGGCAGTTCCAATGAGCAGATTCAGTAAGCTTCTAATATTTCTTATTCTTGAAGATTTTACTTGCCCTAAACTTTTTGATCTTGTTCTGTCATCAATTACAGCGACCATAACAATTTTTGTTGTTATATCAATTTGTAAATACTCATCTTAGTTACTTTTGAAGTTCTACAGTCTTGTATTAATTGTGATAAGTCTCTTGACTTTGATCTTTTGGGGTAATAGTCAAGAAGTCTGTTCATCATAATTGTGCATTAGGGATTTATTTTAATTTATATGACATGTCTTTCATCATAAACATTTTAGGAACAACGTGCTTGCATGACTAACTTCAGTGTATAAGAAAATTGCACGACTATGGATATCCACAAACCTTGTACACTGAAGTTATTTCCTCTTGCAAATGAAAAGAGTTTTTGAACATCTACAAAATTTGTTAAATTTTAATTACAGATGCATCAATCTGACTCCTGAAAGTCATTGCTTTGTTGTTTTAGGAATTTCTTAATTATATAGCTCCAAGATATCTCCAAGATACCTTTTAGGAGTCTTTTTGGATCTTCTTTTACCGTGGATTACATGTAAAGTACAGTAAACCGAAACAACTTGAGATATTGTCATTTTGCGTCTACCTGAGATTTTTTAATTAGTGCTGATTGACCTTAACTTTACATTTCAAGTTCAACAATCTTGTATTATTCTTGATACTCGAGCCTATTCACTTTCTTATTTTGTATCATTTTTATTTTTTTACTCTATCGATCATAAACGTGCACAAGGGACTTTTTTTGTTTCAAATCTATCTGACATTTTTTGCATGTTGTAAATTGTAGAAACATGGTGCTTGCATATAAATTTAAGGTTTGGGGACATATACAGTGCAGTTTTCTTATGCACCAAATAATTTCCACTTGCATGTATTCATTAAACTTAATTACAAATGCAACAACCTGACTCTTGAAGTTTTTGCTTTGTCCTTCTAGGGCATTTGGTAAAGATGGGTTGCTCTTAGATATCTTCTTTACGAATTCTTTTGAAATATAATGGAAAACTAAGCATATAATTGAGTTTTTTGCAGTTATTTGGCGAGCCAGGGTTGCATCAAGCCTCTATGTGATCTTCTTGTCTGCCCAGACCCTAGAATTGTGACTGTATGCCTTGAAGGACTAGAGAACATACTCAAGGTCGGTGAGATCGAGAAGGATCTTGGCAAATGTGGAGTAAACCCTTATGCGCAGCTTATCGATGAATGTGAAGGATTGGATAAGATCGAGAATCTGCAGGGTCATGACAACAACGAGATCTATGAGAAGACCATAAAGCTACTGGAGAGGTATTGGGTCGAGGAAGAAGATGAAGCACAGGATGCACTAGGATCTACTGAGGGTGCTGAACATTCGTCCGAGGTCGCCATCAGCCAACCCTCTGTCCCTTCTGGTGGCTTCAAATTCAATTGATAAATGTGAAGTCTGATCAAAGACTAGGTTTTCCCCTTTCTTTATCTTTCTTAATCTGTGTGTAGATCATTCTTATTCAACCATCAGCCATGTAGTTGACATGCTTAGGGCTTACATCTGGGTGAAAAAAACTGAAAGGCAAATTTGTGGATGCCTACCCTTTTGATACTTTGGATTTGTGGGTTTGTTCCATCTGCATTCCAAAGAAATAAAATTACTTAATGTTTAAGAACATTTAGTAGATTATGATCTCACTATTGATTCTGTCTCCTTGTATGAATTTTTCAGTTTTCTCTCTAGTGCAATGGTTAACAATATTCTGCAACCTGCTACTTCACTATTGTGTAGATCAATCATATGTCTCATAGACAACCATCTTGTCATCTAATTTCAGTTTTATGAGGAATCTTTGCTAATTCAGTGACTAAACCATGGGAAAAGAAGCCCATAGTTAGTAAATGTGGTAACCAGAGATTCTTATGTTTCAGTTAGATCTTTCAACCATGGAACTTGTAGGGTGCAGTTCTTGCATGTAAAATCAACACAAGCACTTCTATTTCATCACAAGAAGCAATTAAAGTTCGACTTACAGATCCAAATGACTCACGGCTGCAGCAGATAGTAGGTAAAGGCTTCATGCTTGATGACAATGCAACCCAGCTGATGAGTGCTAGATGTAGGGAGAGAGATCTTCTGCAAGATCCTCTACCAATCATTCTTATCTGCTGCTTGATAAAGCTCTCTATTATTGAACTACTTGATCACTGTCCTCAGCTTCAGCTGTTGCAGACTTCAGCCACCGTGCGAGGTTAGTCAAGAATGGTGTATAAACGAAGTAGCAGGTTGATGTCCAACTGACTAATCCCTGGAAGCAGAGAAAGCAATTTGCTGTGGTAATCTTCACTGTGTAATTGCAAGAACAACTCGACAATTGCTAGACTCTCACCTCACCAAAGAGTTGGACATCAGCACCAGGGTAATTCCACAGATGAAACAGTCTGAAGTTTGAAGGATTTCCAACATCAATGGAGTTGAACATGCTTCGATCACTTGTTATTTGCAGAAAAATGGAGAGAGAAACAAGCTGAATTCTCCTTACTTGATCATTGGAATCTCAGCTAGGGGGCATGCAACACCAACAAAGCAAGCCAAGGCAAATCCAAGCCATGTGCCATCCAGGAAAACCCATATGAACTCTGCCAGTGCAAACAAGGTGTAGGCTTCGACATTGTCAGCCACTCCAGCTTTGTACAGTTCAGCACTCAATTCGATGAAAGCTGCAAGTGTTCTGATGAACCAAAACCAGAGACTTGCATGAGGTTGAAGACCTTAAACACAAGGGGAAGCAAACAGCTGAGATGGCATACATCAGTGAGATTGCTGTCTTCTCCACACTCCCTACTCCAACCTTCGATTTTGAAGGTGCTTTTTCATCCAAAAGCAGCTGCAACAGTCCCACAGTGCAATAAAATGCCCCGAGCATAGGAGGAACCTGATCGCAGGTTAAACATCATTCCATCAAACACCTTCAAGGCACTACAAAGCACGTAAGAGTAGAAGTAACAGAGAGAACAGAAGAGGGTGGTACCCAGATATTGGTGTGCAGAGGGCCAACATCAACTGCTCCATTTTGGTAGATCATAAGATTCACCCTCGAGTGTAGCCCATCAAGAAGAGGACCCAAGAAGAAGCCTGCGCCGAAGAGGGTAAGGGAAATAGAAGGCCAGGTGTCTTTAAGGCCTTTCTTACTCACCTCTTTAAGGCTGCAAGATGTCGTTTGTAGGAAGCAGTGAGATCTGGAACAGCGAAGGGAATCGAGTGGGAAGGATGATGGGTAGGTCGATGCCACCAAACTATGCATCGTCCTCTCTATCTACAGCCTCGGTTAGATGATGCTTTGCGCTGGAAAATCTTCGGCAGTGCGCTTTGATCTGAATCACTGGTAAACGCAAGGCTACCATCTTCCTACCTTTGTCCACATGATGACAGCAATCATTTTTCGTTTGATGTGAGGTAACGATAAGAAACGACCAGATCCAAGGACTACTTGTAGCCACTCCCCCAGACCACTAACAGACACTCTTCGGTCGACGTCACATCCTTGATGAAGGCTAGAAGAACTCCGTGGTCTTTGCCCCTGTGTTCGGTAAGTGTTCGACCAAATGACTCACAGAAGTCAAGCCAAGTGACAAACGCTACACTTCGATCAACGCTTGTTTCAGCTTGTAATCTGAATGACGAGATTTATAATCAATCAATTTAGTTTGATTGAATGTCGATAAACATAACAAAACAAGGATATATATATATATATATATATATATATATATATATATATATATATATATATATATATAAGTTTATCATGTCACGATATATTGCTCGATAAGAACGATACATACCGGTCCAAATAGATGATCGGTACGTGGACCATCCTATACCAGATGATATATGCTAAAGGATCTCGTATCACCTGATATGAGGTTAATATCAGTTAAAATAGTTAAAATCTATTCATTACTGACTTGTATCGATCGATACCGATTGAATTTCAATCATTACGAATGGATAGCGATTAGTTCCAATGGTCATATCCATTTAAAAGATTTTTAAACTTTTTTTACTTTCTAATTTTTAAATCTCTTTTCACTTATTTTTTTTATCTAATTCTCATATTTACACTCTTTTAAAATTACACAAAGTTATAATTTATTATTTGAATCAAACCTGAAAGGCTAATTAGGGAGGATAAACATCGAAGTTAAAAAATAATTAAAGGTATATTTTTTAATTAATTTTTAATAATGTATAAGATGATTAAGTTTATTTTATATTCTCCATGTTTAATATATTATTTGAGGTATTTATGATGGTAAAATAGTATTCATTAAGGAGTAATTAAGACTTTTAATATTATGATTAGTGTGTTTAATATTTATTTATTGAGATTAAATATTAGAGTGTTTGACATATTTGTAACGTTGGAAAAAAATAATTATGGAGTAATTAACTATATTAATTATATGATTAATGTATTTAATAATAATTTTAACCTAATTTGATATATATTTAATCAAATTTATGTATTTAATGTCTAGTGTGTTTGACATAATCATTGTAGTAAAATAAGACTAATTCAGGTTTAATTAATTTTTTAATATTATAATTATTATATTTAATAATAAATTTATCATTATTTGACCCTTTATTGGGTCAATATTATGCATTTAATAATTATTAGAATGGGTTAATTTTATATATTTAATAATTATTAAAATATTTGACATGTTTATTATAGTAAAATAGAGCTAATTAGAGAGTAATTAGGGCTAATTATACCTTATTATTTTAAATTAAAGCTAATTATAACTTACTTATTTGATTTAATTTTGATAAGAACAGGATACTAAAGAAATAAACACAATGCTTAGAATCATACTCGAAAGAGACAAGAACCATTATCATTGGTAGTGTTTTTATTATGAACATATTGGTAAAGGTAAAAGAGTCAGGTTGGTGATGATGCATTTGACAAGCGAGTATTCCAATATTGTAAAATACAAAAAAAGACTCTAACGTAGGTCTGTAAATCATTTTAAGATAAATTATAATACTTGAATCATACTCAAAAGAGACAAGAACCATTATCATTGGTAGTGTTTTTATTATGAATACATTGATAAAAGTAAAAGAGTCACGTTGGTGATGATGCATTTGGCAAGCGAGTATTCCGATATTGCAAAATACAAATAAAGGTTCCAACATAGGTCCATAAATCATTTTAAGATAAATTATAATAGATTATGGATGATATAATTAAAAAGAAGACAATAACTAAAGAAGAATATGCTAGTCATAAGTGTCATACAAGCCAATCACGTAAGTGATAACATGTGTTACTTGACATGCAGTCTTTTTACTTATTATTATTATTTGACATTTTATCACTTTATATTACCTGTTGCTTGAATATAGTATGATGTTCATGGATCTGTGCAATGGGAATCAGATCATGATAAGATCACGATAATGAGACCGATTCGCTTTTAAACATAGATCCCAAATAATCCCGGTCATAGATTATTCAAGATGGATATCGAGATAACCGAACATATTAATGTGCTGTATACCCGTCTATATGATGGATGCAGCTAGTCTCATAGCTGCTCGTGTGGGGACACTAGGGATACAGTACAGGTACTCATTGGAGAATGAGTTAACTAATTGATCTGCTTACGGAATGTTGGATGATTGATGATGCTTTATTGTCAAATAGCAATTCCGTAGTCCCAGTAATGTATCTGGTCCTTAGACTTGAGATACCAAGGATGTCCTGTATGAGTACTCCACTCTATGATTCGGGACTTATAGGTCTGAAGGTTTTAGATCTAGCACAACCGATCATCGGGAGTGGTAGCCAACCTTACGAGAACTATTGAGTATCGATAGAGGATCCTCCGTGCTCAGTATCATGAGAGGAATATCTCATGTGTTCTTACTCAAACAAATCTCTAGTTAGGGTCATTCGGATTGAGAGAGAAAGAGTTCTTTGGGTAAATCCGATTAGAGCAAGATTAGAGCAGAAACCGTATGGGTCTGATAGCACCATGCTCAGTATACGGTCTCTAAGATATTAAATAGATGAGGGACTATATGTATACGGTAATTGAGGTCAGACATGTCAAATAGATTAGATTCTCCTGTATCATCTGGAGACTACGGTGTAGTGGCCTAGTACGTTTGCAGTTGATGAGTCGAGTGAATTATTATGGAGATAATAATTCGCTAAGCTAGAAGGAGTTTTGATAGGTATGACATACGGCTAGCTCGATATTGGGCCTAGAGGGTCACACACATATGATAGGCATTGCGATGAGTAGAGGTTCAGATATGAGATATCCGCCGGAGCTCCTATCTTATTGGATATATCTAATATGCCCCTGAATTATTGGATCATATGGATGAGATTCAATAAGAGCCAATGAGAGATTATTAGATAGAGATCTACTAATATAAGAGGCTTGGGTAGATGGATGGAGATCCAATACCTAATAGGGCAGGATCTGTTGGGAAATTTTGGGGGCGACATCATATGTGCAATGGAAGAATATAAAACAAAATCCTCAATTTTCCAAACGATACAAGTGAATCCAATCCATTGGACTTGTTTGTCCTCAGTTACCGTGTACCTATAGTCCTTCATCCATCTAATATCTCAAAGACCGTATACCGGACATGGTGCTGTCAGACCCATACGGTTTCTACTCGAGTCTCGCTTTAATCAGATTCTCCCGAAGAATTCTTTATCTCTCAATCCGAATGACCCTAATCAAGGATTTGTCTACGCAAGAACACATAGGATATTCCTCTTATGGCATAGAGAATGGATGATCCTCTATCGACACTCAATAGCCCTCGTAAGGTTGACTGCCACTCCTGATGATTGGTTGTACTAGATCTGGGACATCCAAACCTATTAGTCCGGTATCAAAGAGTGGAGCACTCATACAGAATATCCTTGGTGTCTCAAGTCTAAGGACCAAATACACCACTGAAACTACGAAATCGTTAGTTGACAATAAGGTATCATCAACCATCCAGAATTTCATAAGTGGATGAATCAGTGAACTCATTCTCCAATGAGCACCTATACTGTATCCCTAGTATCCTCACACGAGGAGCTATGAGACCAGCTGCATCCATCATATGAATGGGTATACAACACATCAGTTTGTCCGGTTATCTCGATGTCCCTCTCAAGTAACCTATGACCAGGATTATTTAGAATTTATGTTTAAAGGTGAATCGGTCTCATTATCATGATCTCATCGTGATCTGATTCCCATTGCACAAATCCAAAGACATCACTATATATATATATATATATATATATATATATATATATATATATATATATATATATATATATATATATATATATATATATATATATATATATATATATATATATATATATAGTGATAAATGTCAAAAATATAATAAGCAAAAAGACTACGTGTTAAGTCGCACGTGTCATCACTCATGTGATTGGTTTGCCGGGTATATATGACATGACACTTCTATAAATAAGAGAGAACCAATGGTTCATACGACTAGTCTTTTTGGGTTGCATCTCCTATTCTCCTTCCCTTCTCCTCCTCAAATAGCAGGTTTGGAGTTTTAAGGAGCATCGTCATAGGCTTGCTATGTGGATCACTACTAAAGAGGAGGACGCTTGAATTCTTCCACCCTCTCCTAGATATCTGTAGGGATTCAGAGAAATATGATCGCCCTAGGTAACATAATCTTTCATATACGTAGTTTTAAGTTTCGTGATTTTTTTGCACCAATCTTCGCACAACGATGAATACATCGATGGGAAATTTAATGATTTTATTTTTTATGTTTTTTACTGCACATGTGATGTCGCCCCCAGATTTTCTAACATAATACTATAAGGCTACACATGAGTCAATTTATGATAAATGTGAGGGTCATGACGATGATATTGACCCAGATCTCATAGTTGACATTCAGCGATCTAACACACAATGAGAATGTGATAGTGGTAGTGAGTCTATGCCTCATGGCTAATCTGGAGGTTGGCCATGAGGCAGCTAACTACCTCTTCTTAGTAGAGATGGATTGGTAGCTGAAAATAGCTATAATTCATAATTTTATTAGAGGACTTAGCATGAGGTTAATACTAGATATTATTGATATTGATCTACAAGCTTATCATCTACAAACAACGAAGTAAACACAGATTGACATATATAAAAGAAAATAAATAGGATATTGGGAAGACAATAGCTAAATAGTTCAACTTCCATAGGAATCCAGCAAACACCGCCCGAGGTCTCTATTATTAGAGCATGGTCTCCTCTATTAAAAAGATCGATATGAGGATCAAGCTTCCAACATCAAAGGAGATTCATAATGTGTATTTAAATAAAGAGGTGGTAGGATTAGAGGATTAAATCAAACCCTTTAAGAACTAGTGAGACAAATATGAGGTGACACGGATGTGTGACAATTAGATGGGACCAATAAAAATGAATATCATCAATTTTCTTATTTATTACAACAAACAAATTATTTTTCATAAATCAATTAATACTTTCAATAAAATTCATGATGCAAAATATATTAAAAATCTAATGGACACCATAGTAGAGGAGATCAGACAATAATACATTATCCAAATAGTCACCGATAATAGAGTCAATTTTAAGAAAATTGATTAAAAAAATATTATTTTGGACTCCATGTGCAGCTCATTATATAGATCTAATACCAAAGAAAATTAATGAGTTATCATAAAATAATAAGTATATAGCTTGGGCATAGTCAATCATAAAGTTTATATATAATCATCATTGGATTCACTCTTTGATACAATAGTATACATATGGTGAGATACTTCGACTCGGAGTCACTCAGATTGCTAAAAATTTTATTGCATTAAATTTAATATAGCAAAAGAGGTAGGGTCTGAAGGCAATGGTTGTCTAACGGAAATAGTCCAATTTCAGGTATTCAGGATCAAGCAAAAAAAAATATGAAAGAGATTATTATTTCATCTAGATTTTAGGATACTATGAATGAAATTACAATATGAGTAAAACCACCTTAGGTTATCCTACATAAGGTTGATATGGATAAGTGTTTACATGTCTTATCTTATACATATGTTGATTTTAAGGTAGAGCAATCTTTATAGATCATCGATTATAGGATTAAAGTTCATATGGACAAAGACATCCATAATGCAGGTAAACTCATATTCAATGTAATCTAATTAATATTTTTTAATATTTAAAAAAATTTTACTAACAAAATTATTTATCTTATAACGTATTATCTAAATTCAACTATTTAATTTTGGTATTGCCTTAGATCATGATATGATTTATTGTTATCACTTAGAAATATTATATATCAACTCTTGCCAAACATTATCGATGCAATCGATACTATTATGGAGGGTCGATTATTTCAAAAAATAATTAGTTTATTCTTCGGCAATGTAGTTGTATCATGTCGTTACAATATAAATGCTAGTACGAGAAAGTTACACATATGTTAATTATAAATTATACTTAATATTAATTATTTATTATGCTAACAAAGTCTTCTTTATATCTTTTTACAATATAAGTTATGGTTACGAGTGGATGCACAAAGTTTAAGAAATATTGTCATTCCTGTACTTTCACAATAGGCTATCATATAGATGGTTGGATAAACTTGTATATATATATACTAAAACATATGGCTAAGTTTGCAATGTGCCGAGTTAGATAAGGAGCTAGAGGAACTAGAGATTGATTTTATCGACCTCTAATATTACAATAAAGATTCCCAACTGATGTTAGAATGGGTCGAAGAGAAAATACATTCACAATAGGAGAAAGATCTCCCTCGATCAAAACATGATTAAAGGAACCATATAACATTGAGTCAGACTACTCAATGAACTAGAGACACCTAGCTATTTGTTATCCACCAAGTGTGCAAATGTAAAGGCAAAGGTAAAGGGGAAGATTGTAGCATCAGTCACACTGTTAGAAAAATTTGAGCCAAACGACGGGACACATTTTCAATTACATTCAATAACTCACTCAGTTCAGAGACATGACAGTGATATGGACAATAATATCTCAATCGATTATGATTGTGATGTTGGGGAGTCAATAGTCACGTCTACATAATTTAAAGATTGTGCATGGACCGAGGAGCAATATTTTCCATATATTACTCAAGATTCAGATTATATAGCTTAACAAGATACTTGTTAATTTTATACATAGAAGGGGAAGAGAAAGATAATAGATAATTTTGAGTAGATGTGATAGAGCCTACATGATGTAGACATAAAGCAAAGCTCGTTGTATTCATAATTGTTGTATTATGGAGAATCTTACGACAAATAGCATTACGGTAATAGTTGATCATTCTTCTTCGAGTAGTAGTACTATAATCGATCTTTGATATAAAGTAATAGATCAATGGTGAAAATAAAAGTTTTAATATTCTCTAACCTTTGCGCCAATACTTACCACAATCATACTTTGCCTTAGGAGCCATATCGGACACGTATGATCTACGATAATCAGATTATGATCATCACCATATTTATCTACTAATGATATGTATTGTATCAATATATTATGTCATGAGATCAATTTCAGGATTAAGTCCAACATACATATCAAATTGATATACATATACAGAAGATCGAGGATTTGATCTATTATTCGTGGAGTCTCATCGTTATTTTTTTATGATAAAACTAGATATATCCATCGATCAATTATTTAATTTAAATCTTGAAGTTTAAATTATTTAACATATAATCTAATAATTCAAATTATTTTTTTTATAAATAATTCAAATCAATAGAAGGACTTTCTAAAATATGTCACAAAGTTATTGCTCGAAGCCCGAAAAAAAATATGTATTATTATTCTTTCTTAATTTAGATTATTTTTACTAAATTTATATTTATTTTTAACTTAAAAATCTTAATCTAATTTTTTATATATATAAAATTTTATATTATTATTATTATTTTTATGTTGTTAGGTGAGTCTCGTCATATCAACAATTACATCATTATGAAGCGATGCATATCGTACAATCGATCAATCGGTATAGTGATCCAAACTTATGAACCCTTATATATATATATATATATATATATATATATATATATGACTGTCCGGAGTCATGCTCTGTTGTTGACTGATGCATTAAATTGAACCGTGACATATTATTCTTCAGAATCTTTGTATTTATTTTATTCGAGGGGAAAAGAGAATAATTATATATATCGGAAATTATTTCTTATCTCTGTTGTGGACAATGATTTCTTACTTCACAATTATATATATCAGAAAAAATAAAATTATATATATGTATATAACCCTTCAAAAATAGTTTTGTTTGCCTCTTTAAATTTAAATTTAGCATATATGTATATATATATGTCATTATAGTTAATAATTATATTCATGAGAGGTGAAAGTAATAAATGACTATTCACGTACTTAAATTTGAACTTTTAAAAATTTGTTATAGTTAAATTTAATTGATTAAACATATATTAAACATATAAATATTTGAAGGAGATATATATGTGTGTCTAAATTTTAAATAATCAAGCAATATATAATATTTTACTGGAAGGGGCGAACATTAGATATTTAATATCCAATTTTTTGAGAGGTGATAGGGTATATTTTGACTCTAGATGAATTACCAACAAACGTCGCAAACCAATAGTCACGAACGTTACGCCGTATGCCACCAGAACCACGGGGTGCACGCCACGTCAAGTTCGATACCGTGCGGCTATGCAACTGTGCGACCTGACCACCCCAAGAGCTTAGGGCGGTGTCATCTGACGCTGCTCAAGCACCCCCGAAGATGCCATCTCGTCAGAGGGGTTGTCCCGCCCCCGCGAGAATCAGTGACCACACCGAACCGAGGCCCAACCAACTCTCGCACGCAAGTATAAATACCCCCAGCCAATTCTAAGAAAAGGGGGGAAGAAAACAAAGGAATCCGAACTAATTTGATTTGCTCGTCGGAGGGGCCAAAGTTGGGACACACTTGACGAAGGCCGTTTTACGGGAAGGGGATCGCCATCAAGTTGCGAGTGTCTTCACCCCGAAGTCGTCATCCAACACGCAAAGGAGGGTGGTCCAATGGATCGGATCCCGACTAGCACTAGCCTGCATCTCCTATCTCAAGGAGGCGCCCACGTCCACGAGGAAGATTACCAACTATCCCGGGGACGAGAGGACGCATCTCGTCATAAACGACGCTTGGGTCAGCTGGCTTTGGAGTGCTAACCCCCAATCGCTCATGAGGACTCGACCAATCCTACCGTCTCAATCCTCGCCCAAAACACTCAAGGGCCGCAGCCACCTCATCACCTCACTTATTCTACCAAAGGTTCCTAAGGTCGGCACGTGGTCCTAACGGTACTAACTCAAACTTATGTTCACTTTTGGGAAATAAAAGTTTCATTATTGATGTGGTCTGATGTCGGTGGATGACTTAGTGTTGAGCGGTTGGAATCTGTTCAAACCCGATCCGCATAAAAAGGTCCCGTGATGGTGCCACGTCTTTTCTGCATTAAGATCAGTGCCGAGTGAAGCCTCGACATGATCCTTATGATACGCAAGTTAGAATTTAAAGATGAGATTAGACGACACAAAGAGGAAAACGAGTTTGTATCCATCTTTACTTTTATGGTCGGTCCTCCTTAGTCGCTTTTGAATATATGTTGTTAGATTTTGCCGATGTGGTGGGGGCATCGGTTGAGGATTTTTTGTCGTCGTGGCTGCTACATGTCGAGCTCCGGATCGAGGCAAATATTCCCCATATCAATTACTCATCCGAAACTAAACAAGTACCAGTGAGTGCAGGTGTGTGTCATCAATAAGGCCACCATTAAACACCAAAGAAACCACCGACCTCAGAATGGCCATGGCGTGGCTGCCCGCGTAAAACCAAAGCACAGCTCGACAATACGAACGTACGCGCCATTGAATCCACTGAGAGTGGCATCGAGTTCATGCTCTGAGGCTCCAATGAAGCGCAAGTTTACAGTGGGGAGGACAAGGTCGCATCGAACGAGTTGGTCCTCATTCTCATGAAAGGTCCCCCTCAGCCTCTCTGTTCTCCCCTGGAGGTGGATCTCTACTTCACGTGATTACAGGAAATCCCCACATCTTTAGAATACAAACATACAAAAGCTTGGCTCGAATCTTCGGGAAGAGAGACCGAAACCAGCAGCACCTCTACAGTGACACAGAGGTGAGGGGACTGAAACTAGTGGAGTTACATCTTCGCAATAAAGAGGTGAAGTCTTGAATGAGGAGGCAGACTTGCATGCACTGAGGCAACCACTGATCTCTGTAGTTGGATGCCGAGACGCACTGTGGCACTGCTGCTGTTTCTTTACTGTCACTGCCTTAAGTCTTTAATGAAGTCAGGGAAGGAAGGGAGAATTAGATTAATACAAATGGAAGTACAAGTCTGAGAAGATCCTCCACCAACAACAAGACTCCTCCTCCTCCTCCTTCATGTCTCATAATTCCTAACCGGAGGAAGAAGAGTGGTATGATGAGAGCACGGGACCCATGACTACTGTGCCATAAACAGCACAGCCATGGCTCCATCCCCATCTCATCACAGTGTCACTGCAATGGTAGCTTGGCTTCTACCTACATCAGGTACCACCAAGGTGGGACCCGTTCTTTGTCGTAAAGAAGTGGAGAGGAGTGGGGGGGAGCTTCTTCTTCTTCTCTCCTCCTCAAAGACTGTGTGGTTTCCATAGCTATAGCCAAATGTATACCACCATCAAAGCCATTCTTGTTATTTGTTTACATGTGCACAGCATACATGGTGTCTTGTGCTCAGTTCCTGTTGCACTTCCCAAAATGTCCTCTAGGCTATGGTTTTAGGTCTTTGTTTACTAATCCATTACACAATCTGGTCAAAGAAAGACAGCATCTGCTTTAAGTATAATCATCAATTAGGACCCACATGTTTCCACAGCAAATCAAGCTTACACCAAACCTATAATAAAGTTTAGGCAGGACATAGCTGCTTAAATTGTTGCAATGCAATTACTTCTTCTTGATATGTTCATCTGTGTACACTTAAAAAATAAAACCGAAAGCTTTGTTTTGAAATCTTGTAATGATCTATCAAAGTCTTTACTAGCAAATCTAACTAACTTATTATCGATAATACTTAACTTATTGGTCCGAGATACGATATTATCATCCTAAACCCGAAACCCAAAACCCGATCAAGAATTAAAATATTATTTGATATAAATAAAATCATCATATTAGGTAGAAAGAAATTATTCATATAATCAATCTTTTTTACTTATTGTCATGAATCATGCAAAACTATGCACATGAGGGAAGTTAAAAGACCAAGTTTCGGCAGCCTAAGAAGCTACCCCAGTGTATACCTAACCCTAGCCCTAACACTCATGCCAAACTTCTCCATGTGGGTCGTTCAAAAGAGAGACTCACATCTGCCCTTTGTGGCCTTATCCCCTCCTCTCTTTAATACTATAAACCCACCATCCCAAATGAGTGAGTTGAGTCCTTGCATCCCTTTGCTCCTCTCAGTACTGAGAACATTTCCTAATCACTTCCCTCAGACCCTTTGGTCTCTCCCACTCTCTGTAAGTGTACCAAAGGTTTTCTAGTTGAGGTATGAACATCTGAATGTGAGCTAGCCATGACTGTGTTTTCTCCATGTCTCGAAACATCTTCGCCATTTGCATGACCGTGTATTGCACTCTTCCTTCTTCTGTCTTAGGTCTGAAGTTGGAGGATGGAAGATGTGGATTCCCATCTGTTCCACTGGGTAAGAGAAGGGAAACAAAAGAAAGCATGCTTGTGTTCACCGGCTTCGTCCCCTCTGTGACTCTCTTGTTCTTGCAGGTACCAACCTCCGAACCTGTAGCGGTACCGCAGCAGGAAGACATGGCAAGAATTTGGCTTAAAGGCCAAGGGATCCTTGTACTCCATGGTGATTCCCCTTGTGAAGTATCCTCTTCTTCTTAGTTCCCGGATGGTGCTATCCTAGCTGAGCTTTTCTCCCCTCTCTTCTTGTCTATCCTTCTTCACACCATGGCTTGCAGGTTAAACTGTTCTTGACCTTGTAAGACCTTTTCTTGACCTTGTAAGGCCAAATTCTCTATTTAATCCCCTCGTCTCCAAACTCCACGTGGAGTGAGTCAATACGAACTATATTCCTATCTTCGTGCCCTCCTCTTCCCCTCTCCTCCCCTCTATCCCTCCTGAGCTATTTTGCTTATATTTACTCCACCGTATGGTTGTCATCTGTAGCATGTTACTTCTGCAACTGTGTCGACGATACTGTGTCTTTGTATTCGGTGGGGTTTCACATGTGGTTAAGGCAGTGTATTATTCTTCTTGTGACCCATCGAGGATATGGATCCTTACAGTCCTTTGTTTTGTATGGCAGTCTGCTATGATACATACCCCATGTCTTTTGGTAAAGCTCTCCTCATCATGTTGAAGTTTTGGATGCCACCATAGCTGTGTTTGATAAGGTGAAAGGCACAAGGATGCTGATAAGATAGCATGGACTTTCTCACCAGCTTGTCTTTATTCAGTCTAGCAAGTGGATGTATACATAGCATATAACTCCAAGCAGAAAAGACTCCATGAAAGTTCTAATACCCTCTTGAGATGAATCTGGGGGAAATCTACTTTGGTTTTCGCATGCATCAGGACAATCCTCATCAAGTCAGCCACGTGCTCTGGTGCTGAGATATGCTTCGCATTCAAGAAACATGTGACCTTATTGCCATCATAGTTTCTGAGAACTGATTCTTTTGACCATATTATTGTATGACAATGCATAATATAACTTCATCAAAACATGGGAACTTTACATTCTCGAATAGCCCATTTGAGCTTCAAGGAAAGAAAAACCTTCTTCTGATGTTTATTGATCAAGAAATATTGAGGGAAGAGATATCAAGTTACATGTGCTACAGAAAACATTACATTCTGAAACTTCTGCATGAGTTCTACAACAATTCTTGAACTGTATACAAGAGGAAAGCTATACAAGAAAACAAAAACTAGGTTTATATCTTCACATGTAAAAGGCAAGGATGCAAAAACCCTGGCAGTAACACTTGACATTGCTGAATATGTAATGATAGGGTGCATATGGGCCAGGATGATGCTTAAAGACTATTTCTTTGATGGAGACCAGGCCAGGTTCCTATACTTTAGGTCTCCTTTCTTGGTGCTAACCACTAACCCTTGTCTACCACCACATCTGTTCAACACAGGTTTGCAATCATAATGTCTTTGAAATGCATTTAAGAGGTGCCCACCACCTCCTTGTCCTACCTCACTTTGCATGGTTAAAGGCTTGTTTGTTTCATGTTCTAGGTTCATTTAGCTTTCAATGCTTCTCTCCATCTCCATCTCCACTTGAGAGAGACTCTTTAAATGGCGTCATCGATGCAGAACAGTGCACAGCATTTTGAGGAATATAATACACTGAGATGCTATCACAGTGTCTTTAAGGAGCTCGCACTGCAGTGATTCACTATATATATATATATATATATATATATATATATATATATATATATATATATATATATATATATATATATATATAACACCATCAACAAGTGAGAGATTATAAAAATATATCAAATAAAATTTTAAACCTTTCTATCTTTGATAAGTAAGTCTAACATATCAGCATCAAATTAGTATTTTAAGTATAATTATTTTTATATTGAATAACTTATGATTAGATTTATAATTTAAAATTATAAAATACAAGAACTTGACATGTAATAGTGATGCCATCAAAAAAAAAAGACAAAAGACCCGACAGTAGGTTTCACCACTTCAGCAAAATCCAAATATAAAATATTTTTCTAATCCTAATTAGCTAGGGAGGATGGGTTATAAATGATAAATATGGGTACATTAAATAAGGTTAGAATCTTCAATATTTCATATCTAACTTAAGCATGTTAGAGATTTCTTTTGGACATTCGTGTAAATGTAAGAAAGAGGGCTTAATCAACATTTCTCGTACGGATCTAACTCGAATCATGAACTCAAAGATCGATCGTCTTTGAGTTTGCCAACTGCAATAACTAATCAAATAGCTCATTGAATTCGACCTCTGATTAACTTCAAAAAATATTAACCTCGTGATAAACTCACATATAATACGGTTATGATGCATTTTGATGCTTAATTGATATATGTATCTTATTGTTCAATTGGATCGATAACATCATTTTGTACAATTAAAATAGATCTCAGGGGTGCAAAATTGGATGCGTTGCAACTCGATTTATGGATCCAATTCTTCATCTATCTTATCAAATCCGAGTTTGGATTCAAATTGACATCAATCGGACTCTTAGCGGGCAATGAATTCGATGTATCCGATTCGATTTGTATCAACCGTTCGAGTAAACATGTTTTCTAGTTTTTGTTTCGAAAAGTAAAGAAACACAAAACAGAAACATACCAAACGGGCCCCCAATCCTTATGCAGATCTCCATCGACGGTCTAGATCTGGTTATCACGGATGATCAAGATTCGTGTATGTTGTACCGCTTGACAGCCTAAGCGGAACGATAATATAATCAAGTATCACCATATCAACGTTCCAGCAATTAAATTAAACTAGCCTAAACTGACTCGCGAGGCAGCATATTGAAATCCCCGTCGATCTCTATGTATATTAAATCAAAACCCTAAGCGCCGCCGCCTCTCATTCTTCCCTCTCCACCATCTCCCGACCGGCCAAACCCTAACGGTAGCAGCCTGGGGGCGACAAGATGCAGATCTTCGTGAAGACGCTGACGGGGAAGACGATCACCCTCGAGGTGGAATCGTCGGACACGATTGACAACGTGAAGGCCAAGATTCAGGACAAGGAGGGCATCCCGCCGGATCAGCAGCGTCTCATCTTCGCCGGAAAGCAGCTGGAGGATGGCCGAACCCTCGCCGACTACAACATCCAGAAGGAGTCCACGCTCCACCTCGTCCTCCGCCTCCGCGGCGGTGCCAAGAAGCGCAAGAAGAAGACCTACACCAAGCCCAAGAAGATCAAGCACAAGAAGAAGAAGGTCAAGCTCGCCGTGCTCCAGTTCTACAAGGTCGACGACGCAACCGGCAAGGTCACCCGCCTCCGCAAGGAATGCCCCAACGCCGAGTGCGGTGCCGGAACCTTCATGGCCAACCACTTCGACCGCCACTACTGCGGCAAGTGCGGCCTCACCTACGTCTACCAAAAGGCGCAAGGTGAGTGATCGAGTAATCTCATGCCTGGTTTAAGAATATGTGACTACTGAACACAGTTAAATATTTGAAATTGGACTTAGTTTTATGCGGTTGGAACAGTCTGTTTTCGTCAATTTTTTAGTTCTGCCTTAATGATGGATGATGATGCTATATTTGATGATTTGAATTAATTTTTCTTCTAAAAGTGTTGTCTTTGGTTGATCATACAACTTAGAATTATTTTCATTGCTTTGCTCCATAATAGTTTGACTGGTGAGAATCAAATGACACTCATTTAATTATTGGATTTGTTCCTGACTGAACATGTGCATTGTTTCTTCAGTCGATTGGGTAGGGGTGCATGAGCTCCTCCATCTTGATCTTTTTACGTTTGGAAGGGAAAGCAATGTAATGAACTAAAATTCTTTGATGTCCTTTAAGCCTTGATAATTTAAGTAGATGTACTTAATGCATAAGAATCACTCTTTTCAGCCACTAGAAAATTATCTTCTTGGTTAATTTTTGATGTAGATCAAGTTAGCTTGACATCTAGGTTTTTATTACTATCTTCCTGCTGTCTGGTCCCCCTAAATTATAATTCTCTAACAAATATATTTTGGACTTGGGACCCCATCAACCTGTCATGGAATTGTTGTTTCATCTAAGCTGTTAGTACACTAGTGAAACTTTCTTGCAAATGGGTCAGTTTAATCGGAAAAAGGAAGTCGGCTAGGGAATGTGCTCCGTTCGAAGCCCACGAATTTTGGGGACAGCCTCTATTTTGCTTTAGTTTTCTGCTTGTAAGTTTTATCAGCAGAGCACTTCAATTGATCGACATGCTAACTTAAAATAGACAAAATCCAACCAAATCCTGCATCATTTGTGGGGAAATTTGGACTAAGCAGGGTGATTCAAAATGTTTGTCATCTCAGACCTTTTGAACCCCCAGATGATACTTGGTCGGATAGGGGTCTTCCGGTCTATTTCGGGGATTGTGTGTCTTCGTATTTAGTGAGTCTGCTTGTCCTTGGCAAAAACTCCTTTCTTGATCATTTTGCTGACATTTTGTCTGTGGGGTCTTTGTGTGTAATTGTTGAACCTTTGAGAGAGGGTTCTTTGTACCTAATAAAATCTATCGTTGTTGTTTTGATTGTGCAATCTTGAGTCTTACCTCTTTATGAGGTGATGGCAATAGTTTACCCCCGTATTTATCATCAGCTAACTTTACTTTGTATAAGTGCTCTTGCACAGGACAAGATCAAAGGTAGTCTTGACTCTTTGTGACCAACTTGTTATTTTTGAATCATTTTTAACTAGTTTAGGGTGTCTTATAATTTCATAGGTTTAGGGTTGCAATACATTCTTATCTTGATGAGTACAAGACAATAAGATTGTCTATTGATAATTATTCTATGCTTGTATTATCAACTGGCTTCAAGTACTTATCTTTGGGCATCTATAATGGGTGATATTTTTAGGCTTGTCCTCACTGAATCGTCATGGTGTATATTAGATCAAGTATTATTAAGACAAAAAACATAAGATGCTGTTCTGAAAGAGAGCGTGTTAGATATGTGGATTTACTAGTTTAAGAAGCAGAAAGTGATGATATTGCTTAGAATCGAGATTCATCTTGATTGTCATGATTGTTGTATTATGCCTTTTAGATTAAGAACAAATGAAAGCGTATCTAGAAACATTCGTGTCGTTGAGATGATTAAGAACAAAAGGGACGATAACATACCATAAGTTTTCATCATCATCATCTTAATTTTTTCACATTAAGCTACAAACAATCTCCATCTCCATTACCCAGCAAGATCCTGAGAATGCAAAGGGCCTCGGCTGACGTGCTTTTGCAGCACCTCAATCTGGAACGCTGCTGCCGGTCGCGACGGGCCGAAGCCGAATTGCCATACTCTCAGAGAAACAGACCACAACAACCGTGAGGTTGTCAACGGTGTTGAGCCTCAGCGCCTCCATGACGAGCTCCCTCGCACACCGCTGGGGGTCGTCGTGCCGCCTGAGGCCCCTGCGTACGACGCTCACCGCGTACTGGCTCGACATGACGTCCCATATCCCGTCGCAACCGATGATTAAGAATTCGTCGTCCTCCGTCAGGACGGCGTGCCGGAACTCCGGTTCTGGGATGAGCGGTGACGGCGGCACCTTCAAGTCCCAGTCTCCCAAGGCTCGCGTGACCGAGAGGACGCCGTTGAGGTAGCCATCGTAAACAAAACCCCCGCACTGCTCGACCCTCTGCCTCTCGCTTGCATGGATAGGCTTATGATCCTGTGACATCTCGACTGCTTTGCCTTTCCTACATAGAACTGCCCTGCAGTCGCCTGCATTGGCTACGAGGAGAAGCCTGCCCTCAGTAAGGCAAAAAGGATCAGTATCGGAAGCTTGTGTCATGGAAAGAAGAACAGATACAAACAAGGTAGTGTACATTACCTCCCAAACACCAATGCTGTGAGTGCCGTAGTCCCCGAAGAGCTGCTAACAGTGCAGTCCTCAGCCATGGCAAGGTCTGCAAGAAGGAACGCCTGACGAACCGAGTTCTCAACAGATTCCACAAAATCCTTGTCAGCTTCTGATGATGCCCAAGGAAACTTAGCATCTTCAAACAGAAACCTAATTGCATGCCTCTTAATGTAGGCAGCTGCATCTGGACCTCCATGACCATCGAATACCTGCAGCAGAGTAGAGTTGCATCATTTCTGACATTTATGTGAGGCTGCTTTAAGCTCAAAGACGGATAGATCGATTACTTACCGCGTAGAAGGCACTCGGTGCAGGGCACCTAAGCAGAGAGCCTAAGGGTGCCGAAAGATCATCGATACGGATATGCTCATCTTCCATGAAACTCCGGTGCCCGATGTCGGAAAAGCTACCTGAACGGATGCTAGGAACAAACTGAGGTGGCTCTGTAGATGCACTCAAATCCTATTATGAATCGAAAATGAAATAGTAATGTAGGGAGTCAGTGAATGTACCGCAGAAAGAAAGAGATCATCAAAACACTATGATGAATCAAGATCAGGATCCAAGAACTATGATTTAGGAGAGTATGGGTCTTCACATCAATTCCAATCCAATAAACACCCAAGAAAGAACATAATTGAAAGAAGAAGAGCTTGAAGCCAACCATCTCGGGAACGGTAAGATCAACCGCGGCCGCCGCAGCAGCCTCCAGCCCCCGCTCCGCCTGCCGAAACTCCGGCGATGAGGGAGCCGCTGCCGCCGCGGACATGTTGACGATCCCCTCAATCTCCTTAGCGGTGCACCGATACTGCACGTCCAGCACGGGGATGCTCTGATGGATAACCACTGCTCCAGCCACCATCTCGAATCCAAGGAATGTCCCCCCCCACTTCTCCGATAAAGGGCGACCAAAACACTCCTCGAAATCCAACCTTGATGGTATATCAATCCAAGAACAGCGCCAAAATCCGGTGTCTTCTTCCTCTTAGGATTTCTGCCTGCCTTCTCAATTCGGGCTTCTTCGGACCTTACCGGTATCTCGATGGCTTTTCGCGCAATTAATAAGGGAAGGCCGCTTTCCACGCGTTATTTATAAGAGGTCTCGGGCGACCAGCAGGTGGGGCGACAAATACGGACACGTGCGGGTTCGGAACCTCCTCGTGGCCGGAGCGGAGCGAGGAGATCGGTCTCATCGTGGATCGAATACGCCACGTGGCGCCATTGGCTTCTTCGATAAGTCGGTCAACGAGCCCGATGAGGAATCCTGGCCGTCGAATCGATCAGAGGCGGTAGATAACACGGGGGAAATAAATGGGGACCTCATTGGAATGACTTAGGAGTTGCCACGTCGGCAATCCTAGCTTCTTCGAGATCCCGCCAGAAGATTCTTGGGCATAGGGTTGACTAAAAATGCCCCTACGATCAGAGAAACTTCGCCTACTAATTAGTAGTAGGATTATAGTTCTTGGTGTAAGCCTCTTTAATTATATTTCTCGTACAATTTGCAAGATTTTTTTTAGATGTTTTGTATGTTTAAAATACTTAAGTAATAACAAAAATTGGTCTCGTTAACAAAAATTGGTTTCATAAAATTTATGTAGTTTTTCGAGATTAAAATTTTTTTGGTATTGTTTAAAAGAAATGAAGGAGGGCAAAATCAAGATATTACGAGTCACCTAAAAAAAATTATTTTGAAACCATATGAATCACATGAAAGGATGTTCGAATTAATCCAACTTGATTCAAGCTCACATACACATGAAATATAATGTGATCCAAAGTTCGAATGGTCTTTGTTTTATAATTGATTTATATGAATATTAAAATCGAATGAGTTTTGGGTGTGATTTCTTCGATGCTCATATCAATACTAAATAATAATAATAATTTTAATAAATAATAATTAATTTATATTATTATACTCCGAATAGTTTTTATAGTAGATTTATCATGAAAACTTTTTTCTATATAGGCAAAATATTTTCTTGGATTGCTATTTTGGATTACTGTCTATATTGTTTAGCTGTTTATCGATCTATCTTGTTTGTGTTAACTACACTACCCTACATCAAATTATGATTGAGATGAATAGTACAAAAATAAATGATCTTAACATGATATTTTTTTATTTGGGGGGTGTCACGGAATGTCTCACAAAAATAATTCTGCTTAACCGACAAATTCACGAGTCAAAAGGGAGTGTCACGGAATGTATCGGAGTTGATTTCAGAGCACGCAATGTACCTTCTTAGGATTACAAGATGATTGACATGACTATATCATGATACTCTCAATGTCCTTATGCAATCGCCCAAAGTAATAGAATAGCTAGCTCGATGCATGATGTGAGTGGAAGAGCATCCAAAACAGTGAATTAGTTTCCGGTTCCAGAACTCTCACTGTCTTCTTCCTCAGGTCAGGACAGTATGTAATGTTTTCTGCATCTTTTATTTCTCTTAGCCATTTCTTCAAATATTTGGTTGAAATGCTTGTGCTTGAATTCACTGTGTTGTGGAGCAGATCCAGTGGCAGAGGCGAACATGATCAGCTTCTCTGAGACGTCAACCTGAGCTTGCGATGAACCGATTCGCTGCAGACACACACATTCTTTTATCTCTGATCTAAGCTTGATCAGATACTGAGTTTTCCCAAAGCAGGCTTCTGCTGCATGTGAACCCACAAAGAAACAGTACCGGGAATTGATCCCCGTGATAAGATCTCGAGCTGACCAACTTTGTTCTCTAGCTTTTTGCCTACACCCTGCAGCATTTCTTTACTTCTAAGATGACACTATTCTTTCGGTGTCATAAAGCTTGGATTAAAACGATTGCTGCAACAGGTAACTCGAGCTTATCGATGGCCCCATGCAGTAGCCATTAGAGCACATTTCTTGAGGAACGTGTGCATAGCTACAGCTTCCTGTGGCAGTGGTTTCATGGCTGAGAACGCCTGGGTGATCCTTCACAAGGGAGCTGCCGGCCACAGAGCAGGGTTGGCACCAACCCGTGACTTGCTCCCCACTGTTGTCTCCTTGTCCACCTGTGGCCTCCTTCCCCCTCTTCTGGGCCACTGGTGCGCTATATAGTACAGCAAGAGTTCACGGGACTCTCCCTGCCATGGCCACACTCCTCCTTTCACCAATAAAATACCCTTCTCCACTTGCTCTCTCTTGTTCTTCATGATCTTGGCACTCTAACCTTGTGGATCTCCAGAACCTTCATATTACACTTCCCAAACTTTTAGAAGAACCTGTGACTAAGTAATCTTGCCTCGCAATGGACTATGGTCATCATCCTTTTACTTTCTCCATTTGATCCGAGGAAAAAATGCATGCAAGATGCACTTTTTATAGCGAGATAATGATGGTCTGATCCACAAGGAGGTGACATGTGTCATCTCCTTCATGGGTTCCTCACCCATGTCACCGCTGCAAGCTTAAATAGCTGAAGACCCAGGTCTTCTTCTTCCTTGGCTTACTCCTCTGTTCTGTGTTGTGCTTTCCTGCTTTCGTCTTCCTTTTCCAGCTTCACAGTCTCGGATGGGAATTCCTCGTGCATTGCTTGTTCTCTGCATTGCCACCGCGTTCTTGTCGTTGGGTCCTCGTGGGTCGCTCGGAAGAAGCCACCTTCACAAGAGGCAGCAGAGTCATGGACGCAGAGGAAATGGAGGTCATAGACTAAAGTCCCCTGTGGATTCCCCTGCTGACCCACCTGCCGCCGGTACTTCCACTACCGTCACTCCCTCCAACTCCAGCTCGGACTCTCGCTTCTTCGATGTCAGATCGTTCGGTGCGGTCGGCGACGGCGTCACCGATGACACCGAAGCGTTCCGGTCGGCGTGGAGGGCTGCTTGTTCCGTCGAATCGGCCACTCTGTTTGTGCCGTCGGATGGCGTTTTCATGATAACCTCCACCATCTTCCCCGGCCCGTGCCAGCCGGGACTTGTTTTCCAGGTAATCCTGAGCACAAAGATTACTTGTTCGGGTTGAATCCCGTTATGGAATTGGAGGTGGTGATTGCTGCAGGTGGATGGAGTCGTCATGCCACCCGACGGACCCCAATGCTGGCCGAAATCCGACAGCAAGCACCAGTGGCTTGTGTTCTACCAACTGGAAGGGATGACTCTGAGAGGAGAAGGAACCATCGAAGGCAACGGAGAAGACTGGTGGAGCCTCCCCTGCAAGCCTCACAGAGTATGTCTTAACGACGACCTCTTTTCAGAATGGCTCACAAATTGAGGTGGGAATGATGACAATGACTGCTGTTGTTGCAGGGTCCTCATGGATCGACATTGCCGGGATCTTGCGATAGCCCCGTGGTGAGTGACCAAATCGAGCAGCTTCTTCACAGAACAGCGAGCTGATGATGATGCATTCTTCTCTTGTTGTGAATTCAGTTGATCAGGTTCTTCATGAGCTGCAATCTCACCGTGAGAGACCTGCGCATCGAGAACAGCCCGCAATTCCACATCAAGTTCGACGCCTGCGAGGACGTGCACATCGAGGGACTGTCCATAAACTCGCCGGCGTTCAGCCCCAACACCGACGGCGTCCACATCGAGAACACCAGATCCGTGACCATCTACAACTCGATGATAAGCAATGGTTAGTAGTAGTAGCAGTAGTATTCCCACCATTCGACGGCGAGTGTTGATGGAAGAGATTGTTGAGTGGCTCAGGTGACGACTGCATCTCGATCGGCCCCGGTTGCTCCGACGTCGACATACAGAACGTCACTTGTGGCCCGGGCCATGGCATCAGGTAACGCCATCGATCCTATGCACTCCAACTGTTTGTTGATATCCTGTTAGCGAAGCTTGACGCCGGCGAGGGCATGGCGCAGCATCGGGAGCCTGGGTATGCACAACTCCGAGGCCTGCGTGTCGAACGTGTCGGTGAAGAACGCGGTGATACGGAACTCGGACAACGGGGTGAGGATCAAAACGTGGCAGGGAGGAATGGGATCGGTGTCGGACATCAGCTTCGACACGGTGTACATGGAGAACGTGAGGAACTGCATCATCATCGACCAGTACTACTGCTCCAACAAGGGCTACTGCCAGAACCAGAGCTCCGCGGTGTACGTCTCCGGCGTGACCTACGCCAACATCAAGGGGACGTACGACGTGCGGAGCCCGCCGATGCACTTCGCCTGCAGCGACACGCTGCCGTGCACCAACATCACCATGTCGGAGGTGGAGCTGCTGCCGCACGAGGGTGAGTTGGTGGACGACCCCTTCTGCTGGAACGCCTATGGCGTGATGAGGACCGTCACCATCCCACCCATTCCTTGTTTGCAGGACGGGCAGCCAGAGTCGCTCCAGGAGATCCCAAACTTGGGCTGCTGACTTAGTTCAAGTCACCTACGGTGGACCGCCATAACACCATAATACAACGACTATATAAGCTAACTCTTCTTCTTCTTCTTCTTCTTCTTCCTCTGTCTCACTCCTATCTGCTTAAGCTCACATCCTCTGTTGGTTGCAAATGGTAAGTAAATCGCAAGGCATTGGGCTCACATTTTGTTGAAAGAATTAGGGGATTGCCTACACGCCAATTTTTCTTCTATAAAGGATTCGAGTTTGAATCAAACCCCACAGAGAGTTGATTGATGTTTCTTCTTCCATTCCACGCGGTGTTTCTTCACCTCATTCTCAATCTCTGGTGGTTGGGGGCGGTTGGCTTCGTCTTGTTTCCTTCTTGCAAGCAATCTGGGCGTTGCGGGCCACACGCGGGGGTGCATTTCTGACCGCACCTTTTGCCGGGAAGATGTGTGGTGCCACGACGCTCCACTTGGCTTTGCCACGTTATTTGCTAATTACTCGTCGAGAAAAGGGCCTATATTTGAATTATAAAATTATATGTATTAAATAAAAATTTTAATTATTCGATTTGGAATTAACTGATGCTCGATAATGCTCTTCGATGCCTAATTTTAATTTAATTAATTCGATATTAGATATTTTTAATTAGATATTTTTATATTTATCAAATTAATTGGTTAATTACCTTATCGAATCGTATGGTGACATATGATATACATTCGGCATGGCGAGTGGAAAGTGAAAAAGAGCTATTGGCGGGTGGACCCAAAAAGTGTGGGTAATATTGCTTCTTCACGTGCAACTCGCTGCAGACCTCCGTGGCTGCCAAGTTGCCACGTCAACACACGAGAAAGATGACTTGGCGGCAGACATGCTAATTAGCACGGTTCGTTCGCATTCTGGGCTGACGACGCATGAACGAATGGCGTCGACAGACATGCTAATTAGCACGGTTCGTCTCCCTTTCTCTTGTGGCCCGACATAAACCACCTCTCTCACTCTCTCCGTTGTTTCGGCCGCACGTCTCTTCTCCACTTTCCCCTCCATTTTACATCTATACCCCTCCGCGGTCTTCACCAATTTTGTTCTCGGCCTCGATTCCGATCCCTCTCCGTCCTCCCCATGGCCATGGGGCTCTCCACCGCCAAACCCTACCACCGACGCCTCTTCCTCCTCCTACTCCGGTGCACCAGAACCGCCGAGCCCTCGCCAAAATGTCCCCATCACCGCCCCTTGTCCTGTTCCTCCCCCGCCGCCGCTGCCGAAGCCACCCACCTCCGCCGCATATTCCGCCCCGGCGATCCCAACAGGTTCGCGCCCGGAATTCTCGACGCTTTTTGGGGCGTGCGGCGGTTCTCGACCTCTGTCGATCCGATCTCTGGCGGCGATAAGAACCTCGAGAGGATTTTCATCCAGAACATGTCCGTGAAGCCCATCGTGGTCGATGGAGTTGATGCCGTGCCGATTGAGGATGAGAGGAAAGAAGAGGTTGATACGGTAGTGGCGGACGTGGAGGAGGGAAAAGAGGAGCTTTGCGGTGGTAAGGTTGGGGATTTGGACCAATTGGAGGGTGGCTTGGAAGTACGGCAGGAGAAAGAGCAGTCGGAGGTGGAGAAGGAGGCCTGGAGGCTTTTGGACAGGGCAGTCGTGAGCTATTGCGGGAGACCAATTGGCACCGTGGCTGCCAATGATGTGACGGCGGCGAACCAAGCTGTGAACTACGATCAGGTGTTTATCAGGGACTTCGTACCATCTGCCCTAGCTTTCCTGCTTAAGGGGGAAAGCGAGATCGTCCGCAATTTCCTCCTCCATACTTTGCAGCTTCAGGTAGAACTCATCACTCTTTGTACTCTGAAGGTTATTTTGAGTTTATAATGCGAATATATTCTGTATAGTCGGTTCCTTCACTATCATAGCCCAACTTCACAGTTCAGTTCACGATAATTTCCTAAGACTGCTATTTTATGAGCTTAAGTGTTGATTTGGAAATTGGATTCGTATTCATGAATTGGTTGTGGGTCCACACTGGAGAAATTCGAACAGTATCATTATTGAGGTCATGCATCTTCCTCCTAAATGGGTTTTTGTGGCCTACTTTACGTTGTAAACACTGCATTAATGATTGTTCATGCACAATAATAGAAACAATAAGCCATTATGTTGTAAGAATTTTGGGTTTGGATTCATTGAGTATCTGTGTAGGGCAAAATCTTTAGTTTAGTAAAATTTTCTTATGTTTTCTTATTTCTTTCCTTGCACCATTAATTCCAATTAACTCATCTTTTTACTAGTACAACTATATGTCTTATATCAACATGTCTATCTCATCTTAAACAATTTTCTATCGTCACATCTTCTATTGGGGTTATCCTTAATTCTTTATAAACTGAATATTTCTTTTTTTTTTTTTGTCTTTTCTTGCAACTCAGACTTACACCTTAATATTCCCGGTTACACTAACTTTCTTATATGTTTTCTTTTTTTCATCCGACTATTCAATCCATAGAATATGACTAGTCTTACAAGTGTTTCGTAAAATGTTCATTTTAAATTTAAGGGGCGCATGACAATCATACAAAACTTATAATGCTTTTCTTTGCCTTTAACAATTCCACTGTTTACTCTATGGACAATGTCTTCATCACTGAATAATAAATCCAAGATACATGAAACTCTTACCTATATGAACTTCATGATGATCCATCTCTATCACACCCTTAGTTTTTCTCATAGAGTTATGAACTACGTAGTCTAAAACTTTTAGTTTTCAATCTTTATCTCCATAAATTAAGAAGTAATTAATACTAAACTATCATCAATATCATTAACAAATAACATACACCATGGACTCCTATTCTAAATATGACCAGTAAGTTTGTCCATCATCAATTTCAGAAGGTAAGAAATTAATGTTTGTGTAACCTTGTTGTTATAGGATAAACCCTAGACATACTTTCTATTGTTCTATGCTAGTGGCTATTTTTTTATGCATTTATTATACCAATTTATGTATTGATCATTCATTACTTTTCTAAAACCCACTACAGTGATCAATAGTCCGAGCATAAAAACAAATTGATTCTTGAAAATACTCATCTTGCATCTTATTATTTGTTAAATCACTTATTACTTGAAGTTTCACAAGTTTCAATATCTCCCTCGGACTTCTAGATCAAAAGCTTTTCTTCCAACCATCAGATATCTTTTTTAATTCTCAAAATTTTGATGGATAAATCAGTCAATCAAATTGCCCCTTGAAATCGCGATAGCAGATACACATAAAACTTTAATAGAAGTACCATTAGCTCCTACACATTAATCTATATGTTTTTTAAAACTTCCTTTATCTCATTTAATCTAATTTTATAAGCAAGGTTTGTCGTACCACGGCATACTGCTTGGTACAGGTAGTGTGTATCAGTCTGATAGGAGACCGATGTGGATGGTACATATTGATCTGTTGATATGTACCACCATACCATGTGTCGATACATCGATATGTACCATATTGACAATCAATTTGTATACTGATACGGACCGGTAAGGCGAACCATGTTTATAAGTATACCTATGTGTTTTGAACTTTGTACTATTTCGTGGCTCCTAACTCTTCTCAATGTTTGACCAAAAGATAAAATGCCTTGAAACTGATACCTGAAGTACCGTGTCTATAAACAAAAGTAGAATAAGAATCTGGAAGATGTATTGCTAGCATGACCATGTGATGAAAACTTAAACCTTGTTGAAGTGCCTATCATGCAAATGAAGCCATTTAAATACCATGTGAAGGAAGAGGCTGGTATTAATGATTCTTGTCCAAAATAATGTATGCCGATACTCAATAAACTAGTAGAGCCAGTTACAAGTAGCCATTTTAACATATATCGCACTGTAATCTGGACTTGTTAGATTGGTGTTAAATTAAACTGCACTTTAGGTTATACATTCTTATAATCTGAATTAGATGCTTCTGACTTCAATTTATATATATTTTTGGCAAGTAGAGCTGGGAGAAAACAGTTGACTGCTACAGCCCTGGACAAGGGCTGATGCCGGCTAGCTTTAAAGTGAGAACTGTACCTTTGGATGGAAGTAATGAAGCATTTGAAGAGGTTTTGGATCCTGATTTTGGAGAGTCAGCAATTGGACGTGTAGCACCAGTTGATTCTGGTAAGCTGGTGATGAAGCTTTTCTTTGTCTTTCACAATATTATGTAAATTAAATCACTTGAGAAGATGTATTCTGCAAGGCAATTCTTAACTCAACATTTGCAGGACTATGGTGGATTATACTGTTAAGAGCATATGGAAAGATAACTGGGGATTATGCATTACAAGAGAGAGTGGATGTACAAACAGGCATCAGGTTGATTTTAAATTTATGTTTGTCAGATGGCTTTGACATGTTCCCATCTCTATTGGTCACAGATGGTTCATGTATGATAGATCGAAGGATGGGTATCCATGGGCACCCTCTTGAGATCCAAGTAAGTTGATGTTTGTTTATTTTCTGTATAGAAAGTCTATATTTTTCATAATATAATTAGTCTTTGGACATTCATCTATCGACTCAATGAAATCTTACGTTGTGTAAGTTCTTTTCTTAATATTTAAAAGACAAGTTCTGATGAATTTTAGCTATTAGATTGCATTGCACAGCTGCGTAGGATTAGCATGCATGATTATGGCAAATCTCTGAGTAGCACTTTGTGAGTCTTTTTCATACATTCTTCCTAATTAATCATCAACCATTTGTCATCTACCTTATTTGTTAATTATATGGATAATCTGATACCATGTACTGAATTACATGGATCACCATTTTTTTGTTTGCCCATCTCCTTTTTGTTTCCCCCAAGGGTTTGTCCAGGCCACATTAGTTCTATAAGAAATATGAGAACTTGAGTTGTTTTATTTGTTGGACACTGTTGGCACATGCTGACCCTAGGCATTAGGTGAGATGGCCACGTGTAATGTGTTCACTCAGCCTTGTACATTTGACCTGTTGTTTGTTGACATGTTTTACCTAAAGGCAACAATACAGAGCTGGAGTGAAAAAATTAGATAAGGGCAGTTTGATGGGAATCTATAAGTGTGCACCCATTGGGATGATGTTCAGATTGTTCCCCTCGACTTTGCCTTTCGCTATTGACTTTGCAACATGTTGCCTTTTCTCTGTTCCAAAAACTAAGACATATGTGTTCAGAACTTTGAGTTAGTACATTTTAGGTACTGAAGTTGGTCTCATTCCATGACATTGGCTTGGCCTTTCCAGTTCATCATTCCATGATGGGCTACTTGGACTTTTGAGATGTACACCAGTGTTCTTCAGTTATGAAGTTTGATGTTATATATGTTAGTCAAATTCTATTGGTAGTACATGCCATTTATCTGTTATCGTTCTTATGCATGACAGGTCAACATAATATTGATTTTGAAAGTAACGTAACTATTTTATTTTTCCCATTGAGTTCTATTTTCTGATTTTTTTTTAAATTTTAAATTTTTGTCATTCATGACTCACCATGTATACATACAATATGTGTCCAGTCATATCTTTTGTATCTTCAATTTTTTTTTCTTGTCGATGTTCAGTGTTTATGATGTCATGCTTTACTATCTGTCTTTTTATAAACCGCTCTTCTGCATTTTGTTTATGTTCATACCATTTCATTGATCAGAGTTTTTGCTGTTAGGATGGTCTCACATATTAACTATTACATGACTTGACCTACATCCTAATGCATCTGAACTTGAAGTTTGATTATTTATTATTATATTGTCATTTGGTTGATAGATTTTGTGCCCCAGGCATTGTTCTATTCAGCTTTGCGGTGCTCTCGTGAAATGATCACTTTTAATGATGGATCTAAAAATCTGGTACGTGCTATTAATAACAGGCTCAGTGCTCTGTCTTTCCACATTAGGGAGTATTATTGGGTTGATATGAAGAAGATAAATGAGATTTATCGCTACAAGACCGAAGAGTACTCCCATGATGCTATTAACAAGTTCAATATTTATCCTGAACAAATTCCATCTTGGCTAGTTGAATGGATGCCTGATAAAGGTGGCTATTTTATTGGCAATCTCCAGCCAGCTCACATGGATTTCAGGTTCTTTTCCCTTGGTAATTTTTGGGCTATTGTTTCTTCACTAGCCACACCAAGACAGGCAGAGGGCATTCTCAATTTAATTGAAGATAAATGGGATGATATTGTGGGACGTATGCCACTCAAAATATGCTACCCTTCTTTAGAATATGAGGAATGGCGTATAATCACTGGCAGTGATCCGAAGAACACGTGAGTGTCTGAGCTTCCTCCGCCTTTTTAAGTTTGTATAATGCCCTCAACTGTTGCTATTTTATCATGGTTGACACGTAAGAGACCTACAATTGTTCTGAAACCATTAGTAAGCCATCTACCTGGTTTTGTTTTCTATTTTGACTGACTTGATATAGAGTTCTATCATGGACATTATATGATTATCTTTTTGGTTATGTAGTATTCTTGTTTTGCTCACTGCAAACCTTGGAGTAAGCAATTTTATCTAAGAAGGAACATCTTTTTTTTTTTCTTTCACAGGCCGTGGTCATATCACAATGGTGGATCTTGGCCTACACTTCTGTGGCAGGTAGTTTTCGTTTCAGTTTGCACGCTAGGAATATGATAACAAGGCTTCTATTTGTAGATATATTGCTACCGGATCTTTTTCTGTTCAATAACCTGCTTCTCCGGATGTGTATCTGAGTACGACTTCTTTCTTTTAAATTTCAGTTCACATTGGCTTGCATTAAGATGGGCAGGTCAGAGTTAGCACAAAGAGCTGTTGCAGTGGCCGAGAAGAGATTGCCAGTTGACAAGTGGCCAGAATATTATGACACACGTAGTGGAAGATTTATTGGGAAGCAATCACGGCTGTATCAGACGTGGACCGTAGCTGGATTCCTTACTTCCAAAATGCTTCTGGAAAATCCAGCTGCAGCAGCTGTATTGACATGCGATGAAGATCTCGAGCTTCTTCAAGGCTGTGCTTGTAGTCTAAGCAAGAATGCCCGAATCAAGTGCTCCCGCCTTGCAGCCAAATCACAGGTTGTTGTTTAGTTGTGCTCTGACAGTTCATTCCAATAAACCTTTTTGTGGATAACTTCATACTGGACACTGGACAGGACATGAAATAGAGGGTGGATTCATTTCACGCTGGGATAATAACGATAGATCTCAGAGTGTAATACTTGAATCATTGCTAATTTTGTACCTGGAGATCCAATATTTTCCAACACAAGGTACTGGCCCATAGTCCTAACATTTATGTTCGATAAATTTGTACATATCAACATACTTATCTGTCACAAGCTTGTTTTGCTATCAAGATGTAGTTCACAACTGTAGTTTGAACAGAAATGTTAAATGTTTGGGCAACCAAGTGAGCTATAGTTATTTTATTTATTTCTTTTGTATGCTTGTTCTTGCAAGAAACTTTTGGGAGTTCACGATTGAATTCTTTTAGATTGCTTGTTCAAGGTGCAGTTAGGCGGCTGCAGAAATCGAATTATCAACTCACAAGAGAACATCTCATTGAAGCAATATCATGAATATTGCAGTTTGTTCTACCTTTTCCTTGGTTTCTTTGGTGTTCTGATGAGATCTGGTTGCAGTATCATGGATAGTTTCTTGATGAAGTTGTTTTCTGGAATCTGGAGCACCATCAAGTGTGTGGTTGAGTTATTGAGCTGATGATGTATCTCCTCCTGTTTCAATAATGTTGATCTCAGCACCCTGACGGGTGCACTCAATTTTGCATTAATGGTTTCAGAGATCTCACCAAACCCCTCACGAAGAGTCTGTAAGCTTTCACCTTCAAGGCCGCAATGGAGTAAAGCCCGACTTCAGTGCGTGCATGTGCATGTCGACAGACTCGTACAAGCTCATACACCACCACCATGCTTTTCTGTGAGTGTCAGAGCTTTCCATTTCTCTCATTGATTCCATTGCTTGTAGATGCCTTTGCCACTCTTATGTTTACTGCTCAACCGTTCATCCTTCGTCACTAACAGTTGGCCACTGAGTTGGAGCATTCATTCGGCTATAACTTCCTTCGCATGTGATCTGCTGATTCCATGTCAGACATATCTGAATTCCCAAATCTGCACTCGACTCAGATTGAGGGAAAAAAGAAAAAGAAAAAGGTAAATTGGTACATCATTGAGGCCTCTCTCTCCGGTATAAGTAGGAATGGAGAGTGGAGCAAAGGTCCGTTGAACATGGAGAAGTCGAGCATGGTGGTGGTGCTGTTCCTTGCATTGTTTCTGTCTTCCTTTGCCGGAGGCCTTGAAGCAAGAGAACTCAAGAACGAGCCCATGTCGTACCAGCCTCAGAACTTCCCTGGAGCATTTGGAGGCTTCCCGGGCTTTGGTTTCGGCCAGCCACTCCGTGGATCCATCCCCACCATTCCGGGCTTCGGAAACTTGCCAGGGATTCCCGGCGGCGGCATTGGCGGCCGTCAGGTTGCTACGCCATGATCGAGTGGGGCAGTGCCATCAAGCTCGTGCTGTGATCATCAATCGTATGTGTGAAGAGCAGCTATATATATGTAGGTTGCTGCGGTTGTGGTTTCTTGCTTTGTGATCAGGAAAGAGTTGTGAGAGAGTTCTAAGTTAGCTCTTGGTTTGCTGTGTGTTGTTTGCCTGCATGCTAATGTTGTGATTGCTTTCGTCTTTCTGGACTAGTGAAGACTCTGTTTGTTTTCTTTCTCTATAGTAATTCTAAATATTAAATACTAGATCACCACATAGTAATCCTCAGTTTAGACTATCCTTTATTTATGAGTATAAATTGATAAATAGTATACCGTCAACTAATAGTAATTCGACATATAATCACCACGTGGTGTCCAAGGTGGAAGAAGAAGATAAAGATTACCCTCTATCCGTCTGCGTGGGCAAGGGTTTAAGATACATGGTTATGAGTTTATCTCCCATTATCGGCCAAGGGGAGACTGTTGGGGGCAATTAGGGGCTATCTCCCCATTGAATATTTTATAAATATTCTACCCATTTACTTCCAGACATAAAAGCTCATCTTCAACACAATGAATAAGGGACTTATCTTTTTGACTACTCACGTTCGCACTCCTATACATCGGGCTACTAACTTGGGTGTCAGAGGCATCGGGTCAAGAAACCTCTCCCGAGCTCGGTTTTCATCTAGGTGGCACCTTGAGAGCTTGGTGTTTCTACCTCGAAGGCACCTCGGACAATCCTGCATATATAGGTTCGGATCACGTCGTGCTGATCAAGACATCAACAACTTATTCCCTCATCATTTTGAGTTAGAAGAAGGGCTCGATGTTGTAGAAGCACCAACTCGGTGATCCTCTCAATGAACACTTGAGCAAAGAGACTTTGCCTCTAAGTCACAGTACTTTCACTTAAGGGGCAGCGACCACCCTTTTTGCACATGAACACATCCACCTTGGTGTAGTATTGACGTCTATTTAATGACCCGAGCCTCTCACCCTCAGGGATGACCTCGAACTAATTGCTCATCCCCGCTGAGGTGTTCTTGGGAATGTGTCTCTAAGACCATCGGTAGCAATGGTTCTTGAACTTAAGTAAGCGGAGGAGAAAACGTTTATAGACTTCGTCACTCGGTTCACCAATGAAATCTGAGGTATGGTAGATGCCCATCTATCACTCATAATGCAAAAATTTATGATGAAGCTCAAGCCCTTTTATTTCTTTTGGATGTTGGTGGAAAGACCACTGGTAATGGTACCAAAAGTACTTCAAAGGGTTAATAAATATATTACTACCGAGTTAATGATTTTTGGTAAGCATGAGTCATGCAAGAGATTGAAGCAAAATGACTCCAATCCACCTCGACTCGAGGTCATCATGGTGAAGGGGAAACGAACTACTCGAGTTACCTTACCCAAGGTTTGTGCTGACCCCCTTGAATATGTTTAGTTCTGAAGTTTTTCTACAAATAAAAGAGAAGAGGCTCTTAAAAGACCCTCACCTGATGAAGACTTCATTGATAAAAAGAGATGGGTCCAAGCATTACTTGTTCCATCAGGATTACAACTATGATGCAAAGGATTATCATAACTTAAAAGAGTAGATTGACAATCTCATACATTGGGGACACCTTGTGCGATTCATCCGAAAGCATCGGGAACCCTCAACCCAATTTTAGGGGTCGATGGAGAAGTAGATCGACATTGTCATTGGTGGACCTGCCTCGAGTGGAGACAGCTCTTTGAGTCATAAAGCTTATACCCGAGCTATCATTGAAAAGTGCCCAAGAACAAAGGGCGACCTAAAGATAACATTCATGGTGAAAGAGACAGTGTACCTCGACCCGAATCACACTAATGCCTTAATAGTTTCTATAAGGATTATCAATACTCAGGTGAAGAGGGACATGATTAACATAGGTAACTCTATTGGTATTCTCTACTCGATGCTTTCCTAAAACTCGGGCTCTCGACTGATGACCTTACCCCTATGACTTCTTCATTGACGAGGTTCGCTAACGACTTTGTCTCGCCTCCTGTGATAGTGAACTTACACATCATATTCGAAAATGAACCTTGTTCCAAAACAATACTAACTAGATTCATGATGGTAGATACCCCCTCGATATATAATGTAAGTATAGGACAACACATACTAAATAGGTTAAGAGTGGTGGTATCAATGTACCATATGATAATGAACTTTCCGACAAGAACTAGCATTGGAGAGCTAATAAGTAACTAAGGGAGTTGTGCCAATGTTACTCGACGATAATCTGATAATGAACTTTCTGACGAGAACTAGCATAGAAGACCCGATCTGAGACGCTACCTATGGACCCTCCAAACTACAAGTTTATCCCACATCCTGAGCCAGTGGAGCCATTGATTGCAATGCCCCTAGACAAGACTCAACCCGATCGAGTTGTCGGGGTGTTAGTTCTCGAAGAGAGACAAGTGTAACTCATCAACTTCCTTCAGGAGAATGCCAAGGTGTTTATGTGGTCGTCGAGAGATATATCGAGAATCGACCCTAATGTAGCTCAGCATCACTTGAAGATTTCTTATGAGACATAACCAATAAATAAAGGCCTCACAAGTTTGCTCCTAACTACTAGTAGATAATTAGTGATGAGATAAATAAGTTATTAGGAGCAGAATTTATTATTGAGGTGCAGTACGTCATTGGCTCACCAACTTTATACTTATTAAGAAGTCTAATAAAAATTGAAGGATGTGTGTTGACTATATTGATCTCAACAAGGCATGTCCAAAAGGATAGCTATTTTTTTTCTCAGATTGATCAATTAGTTGATGCTACCTTAGGTCATGAGCTTTTCACAATTATAAATGCATTATCAAGGTATAACAAATCAGAATGACACTAAAGGATTGGGAACACACTTTCTTTATCATCGGTTGAGTTACATATTGCTACCGAGTCATACCATTCGGGTTGAAAAATGTTAGGATAATGTACCAAAGAATGATGAACAAGATATTCAAGCACCAAATTAGGAGAAATATTAAAATGTATATAGATGACATGATAGTGAAGAGCAGGACAATTGACTTGCATTTGACAAACTTGGTCGAGACATTTTAAGCTTTAAAGAAGTTCAACATGTACCTTAATCCAACCAAGTATACCTTCGGAGTCAACTTGAAAAAGTTTCTTGGATTTATTATGCACCATAGGAGAATATATACAAACCCCGAGAATATATGAGCTATTTTAGAGATGTGCCCACCTCGACTGGTAAGAGAAGTCCAATAATTAACAAGGTGAATAACAACGCTCAATCGATTCTTATCTTAATCGGGTGATAGGTATTTGCCCTTTTTTCAAGCATTAAAGAACCCAAAGGGCTTCTTATGGATAGAAGAGTGTCAAGAGACTTTCAAAAGGCTAAAGTATCACCTCGCCCAATTGTCGCAACTTACCTCCTCTATCTCAGGTAAAACTCCAAGCCTCTACCTCGTTGCCCCCGACCTAGCTCTCAGCTTAGTGATGGTACGAGATGAGTTGGGAGTTCAAAAGTCTATTTACTATATCATTCACATTCTAAGTGAGCTCGACGAATGATACCCTTATACCGAGAGGCTCGCATTTGCACTAGTATTGGCGGCAAGGAAGCTTCGACTCTATTTTCAACCATATGCTGTGTAAGTGATCCTCTCTCAGTTCATTATCTCAGGTCAACTGCTGAGGTAGTTAGTAGAGCTGGATGTGTTGGACATATGATATATTCTGAGGATTGTCATAAAAGTATAGATATTTACAGACTTTATATTAGAACTAACTTATCCTTTGCCCGAGGCAGACAACCACACCCCACCAGCATGGTTGCTATTCGTGGATGGTTCCACTACCTTGGATGGGGGTGATGTCGAACTCATCCTGAAATTTCCAAACAAACAAGTGTACGAGTAAGCTCTCCTATTTAGGGTCAAAATCTCCAACAATGAAGTCGAGTATGAGACACTTCTCTCAAGGCTCTAGCTTGCTCGGGAGCTTCAAGTCTAGGACTTGATAGTGTTTGGTAAACCATAATTAATTAGGAACTAGGTAAAAGAGAATTATAAAGCTCGAGATGCAACTATGACAAAGTGCATCATTAAGGTGCAAAGATTAACCCACAACTTCTTTCAACTAAATGCATTACAAGTCCCTCGTGAAGAGAATGCCCAAGTTGACACGCTTGCTATATTAGCATTGACCAGAGCCCTGTAGGAGTGCTAGTCATTATCGAGACGTTTCTAACCCAAATTATTAATAAGTATAATATGACTATAATTAGGAAAGAGCCAAACTAGATGAACAAGATCTTGCGCTAAAACAATGATGGAATGTTCCCTACTGCATCATCTTGAAAAGTCAAGCATCATCGAGCATAGTATTACATAATTAACAATTTCTTATATCATAGGTCTTTTAACTAATTATTCCTCGTATGGCCTGACACCCCAAGAGGCTAAGAGGGTGCTTATCACGTGCATGAGGGTATCTACGGGGAACATATTAGTGGATGAAGCCTTGCCTTCAAAGTATTTCGATAAGGGTTTTACTGACTGATATTGCATAAGGATATAATAGCCTATACCCAAAGATGTCTTAGGTGCTAGAGGTTTGCATGGATATATCATCAATTGATAGTTCCTTTGAGTCCGATCAATTATGGATGATCATTCACCTAATGGGGTATGGACATCCTCAGACCCTTTTTGCCAGCCTCGAGCCAATAGAGGTTTCTCATTGTTAGAATTGACTATTTTATAAAATGGGTGAAGGCTGAGCTATTAACATCGATCACTGAGAAGTAAGTTGAGGGATTCATCTAAAAGAATACCATCACCCGCTTGAGAATTTTTAGAGCCATCATCACCGCTAAAGGAACTCGATTCAACAATGCAAAGTAGTTCTATCAATCCTACGAAGTTCAATTAAGATTCAGCTAGATAACTCATTCTCAAACCAATGGTTTCTCTGAGGTTACCAATTGAGTTATTCTTGAAGGATTAAAGAAGTAAATCGTTAGAACAAAAGATACATAGGTAGACAGGCTACTAAGTATCTTGTGGGCCTCTTGGATAATACCTAAGATGTCCTTTAGCATTGAAGTTGTCTAGGAGAATCATCGTTTAGTTTAGCATTCAACACTAAAGTTATCCTACCACCGAAGATAGTCTTTCCAATACCTCAGGTTGAGAATTTTGATGATAAAATCTCTGAAGAAGAACTTTGAGTCAGATTTAACATAATCAACGAGGCTAAAGCAAAAGCACACCTAATAGCACTGAGAACAAAAAAAATAATTATCAAACTATATAATCAAAGTGTTCACCCTCGAGGAGTTGGACTAGGGGATCTTGTGTTTCAGAAAGTTAAAGTTAGTAACTCAATTAGATATCGAGTTAAGTTAGCACCGAACTAAGACATTGAGGTTGTTTGAAATGAAACCTATCCTCTCGAGATAATAAAAAGAGTGTTGTCAACACAATAAAAAAAATATTTACTTTTTTTATCATTCATATTTATACTCATATACCTCGAGTTACTAACTTGAATATCAGAGAGACAATATTAAAAAATCTCAATATACATATAGGTGACACCTCGGAAGCTTAGTGTTTTCATCTTAAATATATCTCGGATAACTCTACATATTTAGGTTTGGATCATGTCAAACTAATCAGAATATCAATAACTTTTTTCTTATCATAAATATAACATATTATTTTTCTGTATGATTATGCATCATTTATTTTGTGACCCTTTATATATAAATTAAATTACAAAATACTACAGTTTCTGTCCTCAAACTAATCAAAATATTTTCATTAAGAACCTTAACTTTGTGTTTTTTTGGCGATCGCACCTGCCGGTTCGCAGAAGCCCGAGACCGAGACCCGTTGACTTTCGAATGGATCAGCTACGGCCATATTCCCTAACTCGGCGGCCGTCACATGATATCAGATCGGTGGTTCCACCCATCTCGACCGTCGTATGATGGAATCTTGCACCTGCCGGTTCGCAGAAGGCCGAGACCGAGACCCGTTAACTTTCGAATGGATCAGCTACGGTCATATCCCTTAACTCAGCGGCCGTCACATGATATCAGATCGGCGGTTCCACCCATCTCGACCGTCGTATGATGGAATCTTGCGCCATTTCACTTGAGCAACGAACGGTTGTGATCGAGCTTGCAGATGATGACTTCAGCCCACAGGAAACAGTGGCCATGTCTGTGTCTGTATCCCGAACGGGTGCTTCGCAAGCCGTTATTCTGGTCGTATCTGAGATCGCTCCTTGTAGCAGACTTGTTCAACCGTAGCGTCCTTTTCGAATCCATAGTTCTACCGAATCCCATCTCGGCCATACGAACGGAATCGTGCGGTGGATGTTGACGATCGAGTGCTAATACACCAAATCTGCCGTGTAAGAGAGGGTCGTAGCTATCCGCTCGCAGAATACCATTTCCAACCCCAAACCCCGTTCTCGCCGCCGATCGATCCATTCGCCGAAGAGAGAGAGAGAGAGAGAGAGGAAAGAAGAACAAGGAGAGGAAGGGATGCCGACCGCAGAAGAAGCAGAGCAGGAGCGCGCTGTCTTCGATGACGAGGACGACGTTTCCTCCGACAGCGACGACAGCGACGACGACGAAGGCGAGGCGACGGCACCGCCACCGTCTCTGCAACCCCAGGCGGCACCAACGGCAGTGTTTTCGGAGGCGGTCAGCGATCTGAACCCCTCCGCCCCTTCCCATGACGCTGCAAACCCTAACCCTAATCCCAACCCCAGCCCTACCTTTTCCGATGCTTCCGCCTGCGCTCCACCCCAGAACGGTGCGATCCCGGTCCAGGTGCTTCCCGTCGCGCCCGCTTCCGCTCCCTCCTTCGACGCCGCCCTCTTCACCCCCTCTTCCACCTCAATCCACGTCCCTGCCCCTGTGTTCTCGGCCTCCGAGGAGAGGAGGTCCCTCTCCGTCGTCGCCTTCGACGACTCCCGTCGGCTCTTCCAGCGGCTATGGACCGACGAGGAGGAGATCAAGATCCTGCAGGAGTTCTTTGAGTTCACCTCGAGACGCGGCACCACTTTCGCCTCTCACCAGTACGACACCGGCCCCTTCTACGAGGAGATCAAGAAGCAGTTCCAGTTCGAGTTCACCAAGAACCAGCTAATCGAGAAGCTCCGTCGTCTTAAGAAGAAGTATCGGAACTGCGTCGGCAGGATGCGGTCCGTGGGGAAAGATTTCGCCTTTAAGAGCGCACACGAGCGGGCCATCTACGATATCGCTCGCAAGATCTGGAGCGCCAGCACAAAGCGGGACTATGAGAGTGATGATGAGGACCTTAATACTCCAAGCAACACCATTTCCAACGAGATCATTACGGTTCCGATCAACGATGGTTCTTTAAGTTGTGACAGAAAGATGTCAAGATCGAGAAGGCGCTTGAGAAGAAGAATGGCTGAAGAGGCTGCTGCAACAGATGCTGCGGCGGCAGTTGGGGGAGTAGTTGTAGATAATTCCTCCACGGTGTTGCACACGCCTCTAGCTTTGGAATCTGGGATACCAGACATCATCAAGGAGACAGTGAAGAACTGCCTCTCACCACTATTCAAGGAGCTCATCAATTCTGCAGCTGGCGGGATGCTTGGTCCAGGACTCAATAGTGGGGCATCGCCATTGAGCCTTCTGCCACTGAGCCTTGGGGGTGGTTCCTCGGCAGCACCAGGGATTGCTGTGGATGACAAGTGGAGAAAGCAACAGATTCTGGAACTGGAGGTTTACTTGAAGCGGATAGAGCTTGTAAGGGAACACATCAATTCGACCTTGGAGGAGCTCAAGTCTGCAAGGAGCTGATTAGAGGTTCTGCTAGAAAAGATGTAATTCTAATCGTTGGATCCTTGTGCTTTGATTTGTGATTCTTGTTTATTTGGATAGTACTAGATATAGCAAACTGCTAAGGTAACACTGCTTTTCTTCCTTGTATTAATCTCTATCTAGTCTTAGTTCCTTTCAATCTTTTTTATCCTCCACCCTCTGTGCTTGATGAGGAAAGAGCGTAGGAGGAAAGGCAAGCCAGCAATTTTTTACTTGTATTTATCTTATCTGCATGCTGCTTATGATTTTGACTTACTGATTTGTGCAAATGCTTTCAATTTCTATATTTGGATATGTTAGCATCCTAGATTTTGATACTGCTTCATTTCCCTTTCTGATTGGACAGGACTGCTTGTTCCTTTTGGAAATTGATACATATGTCATGATATTTAGGAATAGCTATTACGGCTTTACACAGATGTGCTTATAATTGGCAACATATATATTTCATTTACATTTTTGAAATTTTGTTAGCTCTTTCATGGCACCATTTTTGTTAATGCATGTTTTCCTTTGTCTTCTAAAGAGCAAACTCTTGTCTTGACATTGTCTGTGATGGTATTATGAATACTGTGAAAGATGTATACTCATATGAATGTTGTTGGATTTTCTCGAGTTATCAAGCTACAAATTTGTTTTGCATGGATTTGTTATGTGAGGATGAAAAATAACTCTTTTTGAAGGTGAAGGTCCATAAGAGTTGGAAATCATCATTATATCAAGTGTTTAGGTTATGGAAAGACAATATTTTGGGAGTACTGATGTAGGATTGCAACAAAAAGCAGGATTAGTCATGTACCAAAAACATTGAGAAATAATTCCAGAAAGACCAGATCTATTCCAGTCCTTGACTTCTCCTGCTTGTTGGAAGGGATTTGAGTTTTAAAATTTTGCAAATCAATTTGATAGATTTCCTTCTGTATGCAGAAAATTATTTTGGCAGGTGGTCTGTGGTGGCATATCAAATATAGGAAGCAATAATATGAAAGAGAATTGCTGTATATTTAGCCTGTAAGGTAAACCCAGTCCAGATCATCTTTGTTTACAGTGTCAAATTCAAGTTTCAACTTTCTTCTTTTACATCTTATCATGCAGATGAAATCACTCAATTTTCCATTATGAATGTGATTTTTTTACATCCCTTTACTGTATGGATTTGTATTTGCATAAGAATTATTGAAGAAATAGATTAGCAGAAATGGAATGGAAAATCACATTTGTTACTGGTATGATGTTTTTTATTTGCAGCTTCACCCCAAAAATGTGTTCCTCTAATTTTTGACCTACCACTTTCTAGTTTAATAAACAGTCTCATTTTCTGTTTTACCATCATCCTCATTGTGGTATTATCCCTCTTCAGACTATCTACTAATCTATTTCTACTGGTTCAAGACCAACATTTTTCAGATGTTGCTGCTCATTTCTCTGCTTCATTTCAACTCATGCCTGTGTAACTTTCTCAACTACTATTGCTAAAAGATTTAGCTTAATTTTGCAAATTTAGCCAGATAAGGATGACTAGTATTCTCTGTGACTAAATTGTGACTCTTAATCATGGACAAGGAGAACTGCTGGTGGTCACAGCTGACTGAAGGACAACTATGATGGGCCATAAGAAAGGGTTTTGGAGGTACCATTCATTCTTTAAATTGTTCCTAGCTTTCCTTATGAGTGCATGCATGTTATATACATTTACAGTCCAATCTTTCTGTGGACTACTTTCAATTTCTTAATTACTTTCACTATTCATTCTTTAAATGTCCTACATAGGCAGCTTCAAAAAGATTCGTTCTTTCTTCTGGTTATAGTTCACAGCTTGACATCTTTGTTACCTACAGCAGTCAATTGGAAGCTTGTCTTCTCATGTACATAATTTATCTGAATGCTTCGATGAAATAGCATATGAATATATGATAAGCTAGCATTTTTAGGACACAGATATAGTCAGCAACCTACATATTCTGTTTGTCTACATCCATGCAACCAATTCATTCTGTGGTCTTAATTCATCTTTATTCTGGGATAGGAAATCTAGACACCTCAATTGTTTTTGGATGAACATAATTTTTGTGACTTAATCCATCAACAATATTCTCAAATGCCACATCCTTCCAAAGTATGCAAGGCAATGAGAGCGCCAGCCAAGTGGATGGGGAATCTAATTCCTTGTGCCCTCTATATAAATCTTACTGCAACATGATGGACAAACTTGGGAGATTGCATTATATGACATTAGCCACTGCAACAGCAGAACCAATGTAATGAGGTCTCCTGGCTAGACCAGTTGTGGCTGCTAAGGCGGTAACAGGCAGTGGCAAGAGGGAGGGGTTTATTTTCACATGGAAAGTGAATAAAGACTTAGATTCACTGATATGAGTTTGATAAGAGTATGATAGATGCATTACTATTAGTTGATATGAAGTCATTATTGGATTGATGGGTGTTCAAATCGAATCGAAAAATTGAACCAAACCTGAATCGAACCATTTTTAAATCGATTGCTTTATCAATAATCCGATTTTGAAGTCTATAAATGATCCGATTTTGAACTGATTTTAATTAAAAAAATATCAACTCAACCCAAAGGCCCTAAAAACCCTAAAATCCCTTCCCAAACTCTATAAGTTCACTGCTCTTCCTTCATCTCTACGACTCTTCCTCATCGTCCCCTTCTTGGCCTAGCTCTCTCGTCTCATGTATGAACCCTATATGTTTGTCATCCTTCTTCGTTAACAATCCCTTTATTGATTTGTATAAATTCCTCTGTTGATTTGTCCGTATCATTGCATATCCTCATCATCAAGAAAAAAAGACTTCGTGTGAAGTCGTTATTCCTTTGGGGGCATCTTTCAATAAAAAATAAAAAACCACTTGCACATAGGTGCAATTGTTTAGAATGAAATTTATGATATAAACTTTTTAAGAATGTAGGTCCAATTGGATCAAAATTTTGATTTGGTTCGATTAAACTCAATTGATTCACCGAACCGAACTAGTTTATTTGATATATATATATATATATATATATATATATATATATATATATATATATATATATATATATATATATGTATATATGTATATGTATATATATATGTATATATGTATATGTATATATATATGTATATGTATATGTATATATATATGTATATGTATATATATATATGTATATATATATATATATATATTAAATTACTTAAAATTAAAAATCAGTTAATCGGTTTTTAACCAGTTCGGTTAGGCAGGTCTGAAATGGTTCCGGTTCGGAGTACATTGCTTTAACCGAACCAAATCGTTTTTTGATCGAACCGAACCAGTTCATTTGAAATATATATATATATATATATATATATATATATATATATATATATATATATTAAATTACTTAAAATTGAAAATCAGTTAATTGGTTTTGAATTGGTTTGGTTAGGTAGGTCCGACATGGTTCTGGTTCAGATTATCTTGCTTTAATCAAACCAAATCGTTTTTTCAGTTTCGTTTGATTTGACCCTTAATGGTAAATCCAACTATCTGGGGTTGACTACATGGACTTTTTACGTCGTCATTAAAATTTGTAAAAATCACATGTTTAGTTAAGTTTAGAGTATTTTAATTTTTATTTATAGTTTTTGCTAAAGTCTTTTTAGATCTTTCTCTATCTCTTCTTGTATCACTAATATTAATCATTTCACCTCTTCTGGTTACCGTATCCGAGGTACCCTAAACACATGAGCATACTATCTTAAATGATTTTCTCATCTTATTCTCTATCGAAACGATATCTAGTTGTTCACGACAAGAATATTTTTTTTCTTGTCTTTCCTAGTAGCTCTATACTCTCGTATCAACAACACAATTTTTTGCACATGTTATTTCTTAACTGTCCAACACTCAGATCCATTAAGCATTGTTAGTTTCACAACTATCTAATAAAATTTTTTTTTTAGTTTCACAACTATCATGTTGAAGTAGAAAATTGAATTATACCCTTAGATGAGCCCTCTATTGTTCCCATTACTTAATTCCTCACACTCCTGTCGTGGCTTCTGTGCGTCCACAATGGCAATAAAAGGTTTTATATTCTTCAATGCACTACTGCAGCAACTTGTTTTCTTCATTGAGAGGAACATAAGCATTTGGTGGAACCCTAACTTTCTTTGGATGTCCTGCGTACCACATGCCAGGAATCTGTTGATGTGACAAAAACATGTCACATGGGGGAAGCCATCTCTTGTTGAAGAATAAACTAATGCCAATCATTGGAAGAAAAATAATGATTGATTCCTTACATGAGAAAGCAATTGTTGTTCATCTTTGATGTTGCTAAGATAATATGTAACTTATGTTGGACTCCTGACAGAGTACATATGTTTGCAAACCCCCAAGTTATTGGACCCAATCACATTTGAAGAACAATAAATTAGTGGCAATCTCGAGAAGAAAAATAATGATCGATTGCCTTAAGAAATTAGCAATCAGTAGACCAGATAAAGAGCAGTTCATCTTCTTCAATGATACACTATTGATGTTGCTTCAAGTCAAGTTCTCTGCATGAATTAGATAATGCTTTTAATATATCCTTTGATGCATCACAAGGCTATAGTTTACATGTTTCTGACATCTACCCTTGAATTTGAAGCAAACTACCAGCTCTACTGATCTACTCATATATTGATCCTCTTGTGCTACTCCATATGATGAGTTCAGTAAACAAGAAGAAGCATTGCATGTGCCCATGCAAGCAAATCTATTGTAGCTACCTCGTCTGGTGGATCTTGCCCCCCCACTGTTCATATCTTTTCCCCTATATATAAACCAAGCTGGATCATATGATGGAAAGTGATTCTGAGAAAAGAACACATGGGTTCTTGGTTTCGCAGCATCACATCTCCTCTCAGAAAAGCTTGCACCATCTTCAACTCCTCACCTAGAGAGAAGAAGACCCCCACAGGTTCATGTGTGCACTTGCATGCTTACTTAGCTTTATGCTTAGTGTTGTACAGCCATCAGATATATGATAGGCAACTTTGTTGCCTTCAGGACATGATCGCAGCAGCATCGTGAAGCTTCATGGGGAAGTGATGGCTTGCACGTACGAGGATGTTCGAGTTATGTGGTCCATCCTCGACAAGTCGAGGCCATCTAATGATATGGCATCATTCCAAGCTCACGAGTAAGTGAGGATGCACTTGTGCCACTTCTAATGCACCTTCGTTTGTATGTTCTCACCCCACTGTTGTGGAACTCTGTGCTTAGAGCTAAGATGAAACAAAATATAAGTCTGCATCTAGGAAGGAGAGCAGAAGGTCCTCCGTGGATGCTCTCGGAGGACCATGGTTAGATTTTAAAGCCAAAAACTGTGGTCTACTTTTTTGAAGCTTCAGAGAGAGAGAGAGAGAGAGAGAGAGAGTAGCTCAACAACAAATTGTGGGAGAGGAGCCTTACAGACCGAGAACGCTTTTACTTTCTCTTTCCCAAACTTTGTGCTTTCTTTACTATAAACGAACAATTGCAGCACCATCATACAGCAGAGAAGAGGAGAGTACAGAAACACATTTCAAATGTCACTCTGCTCCATCTCCACCGCTGCTCCGTCAATTAACATCAGTTAAAACCTCACTTCTACCACCAGTAAAGGGAACATCTTCATCTAGTACATATTTCTTCCTTCTTTTCCCCATCGAGAAATGAATTATTTGGTGATGGCATAGACGGCATAGATGATCCCGGGGATGTAGCCGAGGATGGTCAGCAAAAGGCAGAGCCAAAACTCCACCTGCTCCACACCAAAGAGGGCAACACAGAAGAAAGTAAAAATAAGTTCCCTCTCATTAATCATTCATACGACGGCAATTGAAAGAGCAAAGACAAACTTAAGAGATGGGAAGAAAGAGAAAGAGGAGTTTGGTGTTACCTTGCAGCCAAACTTGAGGAAGACACCAAGAGGAGGAAGAATTATGGCAACCAGTAAATCCAAGCAAGTAGCTGTCCCCATTTTGGTTCAGATCTCAAGTTACACAGATATATCTAAATCTAGCTAGAAAGAAGCAGATCTTCTCCTTTCATGTTCTTCTGCAGAAGAGAGACGAGGAAGAAAAGCTTAAGACCTTTGACACACGTATTCTTGATGGCAAAGGTGGGTAAGAACGAGTTACTTATAGATGCAATGACACGTGCTTGACGTGTGCGATGGATGACAATGGGCAATAATGAAAGGATTTAGTGATATCATTTTCTATATATTTTTGTTTTTTTCTTTGCTTGAATGTTTTTTTTTATTTTTTTATCTTCTCATCATCACCTCCTAATAATTATGATAAAAACCAAATACAAATTAATGTGTCTGTCTAGTTCACATGTACCCATCCTGTCAACATTTAAAAGAAAATTCAGCTGCTAATTACTAGTTTAAATTAAAAAAACATTTAAAAATTATAAAACTATAAAATATTTTTATTAAAATGTATAAATATTTTTCCTCATTTATGTTATTATCCACAAACACAAGAGTGTTTCCACCATTGCATTCTTTTTCTTTGTCTATCAAAAAGACTGGAGTAAGAAAACAATAAAGGCTACCATATTCCATTATAATGTCCTAATCATATGCTAAGTGATATGCTTGTCATCCGCCACCCACCTTACATTCCCCCATCCAAGTTAGTATGCCCAAAAATTATGCTACTTCTTCCATCACTCAACTAAGAAAGATGCTATTCTATCCGCTCATCCCATCAGTACACATTCCATTCCACTATCATCCTCAACACAACTCACTATCAGAGTAAAAGAGAACTACAATATTCAACACATCTCACTACCAGAGTAAAAGAGAATTATAACATATTTGATTAAGAAAAATAATTAATTATACTTTAAAAATTTCATAATTATATTCGTACAAGTTTTAGACGAGAAATAATCCTAGATCCTTATGTAATAAAAATATAATAAAATTTTATCCCTTAAGTTGAATGACATAGTGTCGATAGGGATGTTGACTGTATGTTAATAACAAAACTCATTTCGATTAAAATAATAATTGGAAATGTTAATGTCTAGATAAGTCATTGTCCAAAAATCTGAACTTCGATGAGATTCAATGTATAATCTCATGGTTTAATAATGGTCTAACGGCTTGGGAAACTATTTTCAACATTAACCATGACCTAATCTAAAGCAACATGATGATGTTGTATGATTCTTGAAATATTAATATGTTAATAGAAGAATAAATTCTACCCCCTAATCTTTTCATATTATAAAATACTAATATAATTATATTTTTGCAAATCTAAAATCAAATACTATGGTCATGAGAAGATTATTGTCTACTTTAAAACATCCAACTAATAACTACCTACATCCACTATTCCATCTTTGCTATGGTTATGTCAATTTTTGATTGTTCGAATCATGCTAATTCGAAAATAATCAAGATCCTATTTTCACATTTGTCTAAAGGTAATTTTAATCGACACTGTTCTTGTTCAACTTCATCGAACCATGCAAAATCATGTCATGAGAACTCTCAACAGTATCCTTTAATGCTTAAGTCAGTGAGGATTCTACTTATATTTTTAAGAGAGAGAGAGAGAGAGAGAGAGATCTCTCCCAAAACGCAACTAAGGAGTAATTTTATAGTAAGTTCTTAATAGTATCATTCCAACATCAAACACTAGTTAAATTTGACATAGTTAAATTTGACATGTGATAGCACCTGATCTACTTGATATTAACATAATATCGATCGCATATGGATAAGATGTCGATTGAATGATACTAATATATTGGTTATATGGTGATGAGGTGATAGTCACGTGGTTATCTCAATATTAGTTATTATAATTCTCACTTTTGCTAGAATTATATAATGTATATATATACATATACATACATATACATATACATATATATACATAATATATATATATATATATATATATATATATATATATATATATATATATATATATATATATATATTGCGTCACTTACGATAGCTCTAATATATGTAACCGACTTGAAATAATTATAGTTTGTTATTGTTGTGGTCGTTAGATGCCACCTTTCTCATCCAAATAAATTTTTGAAAGCAAACAAAAGGGTCACTTTTTTCCTTAACTGAAACGTAAACTTGGGATCACTAAAGCATGTTAGAAAAATAATACTTTATGGATAACGAAATGCACTCTCGTAAACTTAAAACAAGGAGTATTTTTTAGTAAATTACTAAAAAAAAATAAAAAAATATTAATTCATGTCATCAAGTTAACTCGTTCGATTGAGTTAATAATGATGATGATAACAACAACAATAATAATAATAGCATAACGACCACTAAAATCGAGACGTGTGGAGGAGTTGGGGGTGGGGGGCCGAAAGCGCGAACGGGGGACGCTACTCGTTCGCTTTTCTTGAAGCTACGGCACACATTTGCAACTTCCTCCTCCTCCTCTCTCTCTCCCTCTCTCGTCGTTGCCCATTGCTTCCCCACCTCTCACGGATCTTCTCAGGTTAGCCGATCTTTCCGCCACTCCCCTCTCCGCTCTTATATCTCGATTCCACCTCGGGTGGATCGATCTCGTCGCCGTTGGCGTCAGGCGCTCCGTCGCTCCTCTCCGCACGCAAGTCTCTCGCTCTTCTTCTTTCCCTTGGGGCAATCTTAACCTTCTCATCGTGAGCTCTGAATTTGATCGACGATTATTATTTCTAGCATTCTCTTGATTGTAGCATGTAACTGCGGTGGATGTATGGAATTTTTGGTTCCATTTGGTTGGATCCTTATTTCTTGATGGGATCACGCACTGATGATTGTTGACCTTTTTGGTATAGCTGAGTTCAGCTATTAGGACCATTGATTTGGTAATGAAGAGCGAATGTCTTGAGCGTGATTCACTAATGAAGAGTGAAAGATTCGAGTTACGTTCCTAATTTGCCTGATTACTTTAGTTCGATAGTCTGCATATGTTGCTTAGCTTTCCCTGTGATACAGCCTATATAACGTGGCTCCAAAACATGTCACAATACGGCTAGCTGTTCATGGTTTGCTATTTATCCGGTCCTTTTTTCAAGTGCCTAACCCCAACTGTTTGGACTACCCAAAGATGAGCGTGTCTTTGTCCTTGAGGCTACTCAGATGTGGCATTTTGTTTTATTTTGTTTCTGAACTTGTAAGATATCTGATGTGGAGGCATTTGTAGGCATAATTGCAGTGTGTCAGGAACAACTTCGATGAAAACAGAAGATTCATCATTCACAAATCTAAGATGACATACTTAGTTAATTAACAAACTAACTTACTTATCTACTAGGATTATCCCTGTTATCAATATGTGATAAATGTTGATGTGATGAACTCTATGCCAAAAGGATTCTTGCATTAGGATTACTTTGTCAGCCATCATTTACTAAAAGCAATTGGCATTTTAATGATTGCTTCTTTGTCTTTATCATGCTTTAATCATAGTCATACTTTGATTAAATTTGTGAAAGTTCAAGACTGCAATAAACTATTCTTTCAAATTATTGATCTAATAATTTGAGTATCCTTTGAATTCTTGTTTTCTTGCTTATTATCCATCTTCCATTGGAAATGATAGACAATGTTGGAGTTTCATACAGTGATTTTACAGAAATTTGATGTAGACAGAAGATATGAATGCTGGCTATGATTGATATAGTAAGACCATTTATAATTTCTCAGTTTTGTCTTTACAAATGCGAAATTGTAAAGTTAGCCTATTTCAGAGTTCAGAATCATTTAAGTTGAAGCTCTACAATTTCTTGTCAACATTTGATTTAAATTTTCTTTGTCATTGTACACCTTTTTTACCATATTTTTTTGTTTCTCTTTGATCAGATTTGATTTTATTATTTTTTCACTTTCTTTACAAAAAATTATCCAAGGGTAAAACCCAAAGCGATATTTTTTTATTTAAAAAAGAAGAAAGGCAAGGAGGAAAATTCTTTATAAGAAATTTTATTTAGTAAATACTCAAGCATCACAATCAGTGTTGTGATTTCATATTAACATGTTTAATGCTAAATTATTGACACCAAAATACAGCCAATTAATATAAAAAATCATAGGATTACCTTCTTTGAGTTAAGATTTACTTTATCCTAATTGATGGACCCTACAGAAGCCAATGTGGTTGGCGTTGTCTAAAACAATCTTCTTCCAAGTTCTTTCTGTACGTCTTTAAATAAATTGAAGTACTTGAGTAAAATTACTGATACTATAAACCAAGGTTTGAATACTGCCTAATACAGTTCGTTACAAGTGGTATTTATTGGTCTGACATGTCACCAATATACGGACCGGATGATATGCAGTACATATCAGTTTCCTGAGTGTTGATACACCAGTACAGACTGGTTCTGTACTGGTCTGAGCCCTGACCGATACAGTATGAGTATACGAAATCGTGAACCTTGCGACAAACCAAAAACTACCCACTTAAACTGCTTCTCTCACTGATCTTGACGTTAAGATTTGCCATTTGCCATCAAAATGTTTGTATGTCATTGGATTGCAGATGACTATTGGTGTAAGACCATAAGCTGACTGCCTCGTGCTCAGGCCATGTGATGTTTTCTCTAGTGCAGTCAGTTCATTGTTATTAGTTCTACACAGGTGAGAAAAACAATTGGCAGATGATGTGCTAAGCTGTGTTTTGAATTTTGGATATCAAACCCATTTGGTACCAATGTGTCCTATGTCCATAAACTCGTACATACCAAGTTTCGGAAAAACCATGAAAAAAAGGCTGAAAAATTAAATAAAAAGTTGCTATTTGGTATGAGGCCTGTACAGGGCAATACAAGCCCATACTGGATGCTATGCCTTCTACTGGGCATGAATAATACCTTAGTCCGCATATCGGAAGGTTATTGGACTGACAAACACTGCCTGTACTGAACTGTACTGGACAGTATCACAGACCTTGGTGCTAATTGTGGGTTGTCATATAGGAATATTACAATAATTAACTGCCATTTTGAGTTATGTATTCTTTGGTTGCTTTGATTGTTCCATTTATCTATTAGTTTTTCGATCATAAGATTGTAGCTTGCTGACATTTGAACCTTCTCTGACACAACTATAGGTATTTCTTTAGAAGAATCATCAACCCAGAGAATTCAGAACTGAAGATTCTCTAGTGGATTTACCTGATGCACTGGATTCTAGACATGACTCTAGAACCTTCCATTATATAATCTGTGCTCTGTCTGCCTGATGGAATCTTCATTCATCTTCTTTCTTGCTCAATTTCCTTGCTTAGTGAAGTATTCATAAAGTTCAGGAGAAGGTTATATATGCTTTTATCAGGTATAGGGATAACATTATGAATTTAAATGAATAACAAAAGTTAGGGAATATAAAGTGGTAGACTTTCACTAAAGGAAAATAAATCTCACTCCAAAGTATTTATCAATGCTGATCCTAGAATTTCCCTTGTCCTATATAAATTGGCAATGGACCAAACCACTAGTACTAAATCTAGAAGCTTCTGTGTTTTTTCAGGACTCTTGTGAACCAGACTATATGAATGAATCAGTGAAAATTAACTATTTTACCTCACTTGGCAATTGCAATCGTCTACTCATTTCACAACCGTTTGACTCATGTTGTCTGTCACTTTAATGCTGAATCTGTAGTTGAAGTTGCATGTTACAAGATGTGGAAGAGTTCTCCACAGAACATATTAGTTCTTGACTAATGACTATGTTAATTTTCTCTGCAGAGTGTCTTTGTTGCATAATTGACTGTTCCAAGCACATTTTGATATTGTGAAGGCATAATTTCTTTGTGTTTATTATAGAAGGCCTTTCAAATGCACAATGTCTAGTTCTACAAAATATGTTGATCCCGCATTCCAGGGAGTTGGACAAAAAGTGTATCCTTTTAATAAGTACTGTAAAATACACGAAAAAAGCAAGTTAGTTTCAGCATTAACTTCATAAAGTTTCTGTGTCCTTTTTCCATTTAAAGTGTTTACCGCCATAGCAATTGCTTAACAACACATAGAGGAACAGAGATCTGGCGGATTGAGAACTTCCAACCAGTGCCTTTACCGAAGACTGATTATGGTAAATTCTACTCTGGAGATTCATACATAATCTTACAGGTACCTTTTTTCTGCTTCTTTCTCTATTTTTTAAACTTTTGTCTGAAGATCAGTGCGTTTGTCCCTTCACATGAGCAATGAAATTAAAACTATTGGGAGATGCAAGATTAGTAGTGCCTTTTTTTAGCTCTCACTACCAGATTATGCTTGTAGTCTGTAAAACAATGTATACTAGGTTTATAGTTAATATATTTGTTCATCTATCAACTGGAAAACTATCCTGAACAAAGATTACTTGATCGAATAAAATATTCTGGTTCTTTTATCTTTTTATTTGGATAAAGTTTATTATTGGATCAGGTGATATGCAACATATTTTGCTGTCTGGAGTGTGGTAGTCTAGCTTAGCATAATGTGAGTGAGTATCCAATAAGGTGCATCGAGTGTGAAAATTCTTGTTATGTAGCCATTCATCTTCTTTTTCATGGGCAATATCTAGATTGCTTTGGAGGACAAGAGCCTCATCTAGATCTCGAAAGCTGATATTTTCCTCTTCAATCGCATTCTCATCTTGGAGATTGAGGTCAAATTTTGGTTCATCTTTTTTTTATCTCTTTGCAAGTGAGATAATCTTACTGATTAGACACTTGGAGGATGTGCAACCACATCTGCGAGTAAGGTTTCAAGTTTCAGTCCCTCACTTGCTAAAACCATGTAGGCATGAAATATGCTAATGAGGATGTCAAACCTAATAAGACCTGAATGGTGTAATGTTGCTGTTTTACATTGTTGTGTGTACAACTAAATGAGGCTGCTACTATTAATGACTTGGGCTTAAGCATTTAGAGGCATGTGGTTAGGGTCCATTCCACCAAGTTAATAGATGAGTAGGTTGATGAGTTCATGAGATACTTGTTCTCTTTCTTTTCACGAATTTTCCATCTCACTGCATTGTTTGGGGCTTTTTAACCTAAATCATAACTGAGGATTCATTTGATATTCAATATTTTCTCTGCAACTGCACCAAAGATATTCTTACTCATGGGAGTGTGACTCAATGTTAGGAATAAATTTAAACCTGCTGCACATTGGAAACTTGGCTTTATTACAGAAGTAAACTTGGCTTTGTTACAAAAGTACACTTGGTTTAGCTATAATCTCTAAAGTATACTTGTTTTTATGTGATGTGTCCCTTGTTGCAGACGACTTCTGGCAAAGGTGGTGCTTACCTTCATGACATTCACTTCTGGATTGGAAGAGAGTCAACCCAAGTATGCTATTTAAGCCTAGTGATATGGAAGAAAAATATATGTTTTTATTTTGAAAACAAGATATATGTTCAGATACATTATTAAGTTTGTGAATTCTCACAGGATGAAGCTGGGACTGCTGCAATCAAGACAGTTGAACTTGATGCAGTTCTTGGAGGTCGTGCTGTCCAGCACAGGGAACTTCAAGGCTATGAATCTGATAAGTTTTTGTCATACTTCAAGCCTTGCATTATACCTTTGGAAGGAGGATTTGCTTCTGGATTCAAAAAGCCCGAAGAGGAAGTTTTTGAAACACGGCTATATGTTTGTAGAGGAAAACGTGTTGTTAGAATGAAGCAGGTGCTGAATCTTTTCCTGTAGCTTTTATTTAGTTTTGATGTGCAAAATTGTGTTGCATGCATGTGGTGATTTCCAAAGTTGTCTTCAAAGGTTCCATTTGCTCGGTCATCACTGAATCATGATGATGTGTTTATCTTGGATACTGAGATGAAAATATATCAATTCAATGGTGCTAACTCCAATATCCAAGAAAGAGCTAAAGCTTTAGAAGTAGTACAATATTTGAAGGACAAGTACCATGAAGGAACATGTGATGTTGCAATTATTGGTAAGAGACCTATATCTTATGGACAATATATGTTACATTTATGCATATTTCTTCGTTTTAATTACAACTTTGCATTGTAAGATGATGGGAAGCTCCAAGCTGAGTCAGACTCCGGTGAATTCTGGGTCCTTTTTGGTGGCTTTGCACCAATTGGCAAAAAGGTAGTCAATGAAGATGATGTTGTCTTAGAAATGGCTCCTGCAAAATTTTACAGGTATTATTTATATATTTTAACTCTTTATGCATGGTGCTTGTTCGAGTTCCCTACTATATGCTGAGCATTTATGCTGTCATACAAAACTCTAGCTTCAATAATTTCAATAGTTGCTGCTTGACTAGATCTTTAGCTACTATCTGTGCCTCCTATACAAAAATGGTTTTCAGTGGGAATTGGTGAGCATATATGAAAGCGATTTTTATCCTAGCATTGAATCATTTAATTTTTCCCAAGTTGCTTTATATGCTAAGTTTTTTTCAGTGAAATGACTTCTTTATGTAGGGGTAAGCTTGCATATGTTGGCCCTTCCCAGATCCTATATCGTTAGGAGCCTTGTGGGTTGGGCTGCTCTTTAGAATAACTCTTTTGCAAAGATGATTCAAATAACTTACCTTCCTCAAGTACATAACTTTTGTTCATGAGCCATAATCTGTCGATAATTAATTAGCTTATGGGAATCTATTTGTTCATGTATCTTTTTATTTTACTTATAAGCTTTTGTCATCACTCTGTTTGTGTATATACTCTTTCTCATCCATGTGTTTATTTAGAAACTTCAGTTATGAAAAGCTCATGCTAGGGAAAAGAAATTTTTGGGTTTTAATGAAATTGACTATTCCAATAAGATTGGGAATCTTTACTTTTTTGTTGTTATTTGAGAATCCTGTATTTCTTTCTATCATTATCATTGAATTGGTAACCACCAAACTTAAATAGCTGTAGTGTTTCCTGTTTGTGGTGATGTGTTAGGTTTAGAGGGGGGGCAATCTTGCGATGTAGAAGGTGAATCCTTATAATGCATGGTGGACCTCTAAAGTAGCCTTTTCGAAATACATGTGAAATCAGATAACTTGAAATTCCGATAGAGATATATATGATCTCCAATCTGTGATCTTATTGCAAATGGATCAATCCGTTGTCAAGTAAGGTAACACATGTTATATGAATGCTAAGAACAGTTGTTGACATAAGTGTAGGTAAAATGAGTCTTATTTGAAGCCAACATAAAAAAAAAGAATTTCTGATCTGATCAGGAAGATAAAGAAATCTAATGGATCTGTACCATTGAAAGACCTGCATATGACCAAACAGGCAGTGGCAGGAACAGGTGACCAACATTTTTTCTGATCTTTAAAGTGATCTGTTGGAAGAGGATTTGTTATGATTATCTCTTTGGAGAGTTTTCTTATGCTTTAGGCAGCTGGTGGCTCATTGATCACCTTTGTTGTGTAAATGCTGTTAAGGTAGAAAGAGGTTCATTGTAACTCAAAATAAGTCTTGGCAGGAAAAACAAGAAGGAAAGAGAGGTGGTTCCCTTGTCTTTGGTGAAAAATGATCCACAAAGCATTGGGGACCATGATTCTCATTTACTTTCAGCACAAATTAATTTTGTAGTCTCATTCTCCAGCTACACATGTTTTTGACCATTCCAAGACTTAAATTATGTTTTACCTTGTAGTTTTTCTTACATCAGAAATGAGAATTGTCGTGTGTTAATATTGCATATCAAATATTCTAGACAATGATGGATCTGTTCTTTCATATCCTTGTAATTGAAAGACTGCATGCTAGACATTTATCAACAATACACTGAATGGGATTCTTGATGCCAGATTCTTCTATTAACCATTGATTTCAGTAAAAAGAAAACAGTATCATGCATTAGTCTAGGTCTTAGTTCTTTTGGTGCTATCCCATTGTGAATGTAGATTTCATCTAGGCTAATTTCAAGTTTTAGTACAAATATAAAGTTAATTATGCTATCAAGTTGTAATATACAAGTACTTCTGTAGTATCAATGATGGTCAGTTGAAGTTGGAAGAGAACACACTCTCTAAAGCAACTTTGGAGAACAATAAATGCTATTTGCTGGATTGTGGGGCTGAGATATTTATTTGGGTTGGCCGTGTTACACAAATTGAAGAGAGAAAAGCTGCCAGTAAAGCTGCTGAGGTATTATTTTTCTGTTAATTTTCTAATTCTGATCTTTTGTGCTTTCAAATTGGTGCCCGTAATGGCCTTTCCTTTTAGGACTTCATCATCAGTCAAAACAGACCCAAAACAACGCATGTTACTCAAGTTATTCAAGGTTATGAAACACATGCATTTAAATCCAACTTTGAATCATGGCCTGCTAGTACAGTGACAGGAAATTCAGGTGGAGAGGAAGGACGAGGAAAAGTTGCAGGTAAGAGTAAAATCTTCTGTAAAGGCACTGACTAAATATATTGTCCATTCTTGATAATTATGTATTATGTTGTGTTTGGGTAGCTTTGATAAAGCAGAAAGGTGTTGATTTCAAGGGAATCACAAAAGGCTCTCCGCAAAATGAAGAAGTTCCTCCCTTGCTTGAAGGCAGTGGAAAACTTGAGGTTCTTTTTATATCTTTTGCCTGTAGATTCTTGCATATGAAGTTAGATGGTGCTTGTTCTTTGAATTTTTAAGTTATGAAATCACTTGCAGGTATGGCGCATTGATGATGGTGCCAAGAATCAAGTTCCAAAAGAAGAGATTGGTAAATTCTATAGCGGAGATTGTTATATTGTGCTCTATACATATCATTCTGGTGAGAGGAAAGAGGACTACTTCTTAACCTCTTGGATGGGAAAGGATAGCATTCAGGTAAGTAGCAATGAGCAAATATCTTTGAAGGAAAGAAAAGAAATTTTCTTCCATTGAAGTCATTATGTAATTAACTCTTATATGGATCTTTACCCTTCAAGACATAATTTATCTGTGTTACTGTTAGATGTATATCCAATTTTATGATAAACTTTTTCTCATGACCCTTTGTCTTCTGCTTTTGTAGCGATTGACAGCTTAAGTATTACCACCCTAGGCTTTGTCCAACATGGTCCAAGATCATGAATAAAGGGTTAATGCTATTGCCAAATGGTAGGCTTATTGTCTGGCAAAGCTTCATAATGATCAACTTACCGTCCAATATACTTGATACAGTGAACTTACCGGATGGTAAGCTTTATTTCAGAGTCTCAGACCACATGAAAAATTGTCTAGTCCATGTACCAATCGGCTGTCAGAACAATAAATACCAATTCATACCCAATCTGTTTTGTTGAAATCTGTAATCTTGATCAGAAGCATGATTAGAAATTTATAATTATAGTCATATTAATTGATGCTTGCTATGGCACAAATTAGCTTTTATCAGTTAATCCTCTCACAAGAGAAACTACTATAGGTAAATCTAAAGTGCTGGCTAAATGACCTTCCTCTACACCTGTTGCTCGGGAGTTTATGCCATTGCATCCAATATTTTCTTGCCTAAAGTGACATAAGTATTGAATATAACACTTTGTTATATTAGTGGCATGGCATGCCTTGTTGGACCTTGGGGCATGATACTATTGCCAATTGGATCATGCATAGATGTGGCATGTCTTTGCATTGTGCACCTCATTGTTTATCTTGTGATGGTGCATCCTCAAAGTTAATATAAAAAAATTTAGTTGTAATTGGCTGAACATGGTTTTGACGAGGTGTTAAAACAAGGCTTCTTCTCCAATCTATTTGACATTAATGGAGGATTCTTCAGTGTGGTCAATGGTGTAGGACCTCATAGGATTGCTTGCTTAGTGTCATTTTGGTACCAAATTATTGGGAGTTAATATCAGAAAATTATACTCCTAAAAAATCTAACATGTAGAAAACTAAATTATTTAATTGCTAAAAAATGCTGTAAAATTTATTGGGAAAAATAAAAAGGATGATGGTACCTCTATGTTCTTAGGGGATTACAGGGTTCCCTCGTTTGTACTTTTAACTTGTATACTCTATCTAGACTAGATAAAAGTTAAATTCTTCAAAATGCCCCTGAGATTGCTTCTACCCTTCTCATATGTTCTTTTGGTTGGTTCTCGATTTTGGACCCCACCTGGTTGTTTGTTGGATGATGGGATCTGTGTGCCCAAGGATAAAAAACCTGATGTGGCCTTGATAGGATTGGAAACCTTTCTTCCTTACTCGAACCAAGACTCTCTCATCCTATAGGATAGCTTTTACAAACAGGGAGTGCACACGAGAAAGGCAGTTGCCACACGTGGAAAAGATGCAGGGATTAGTGGGTTGCTACAAATGACACTTTTTTATGAGTGTCCTCCTAATTTATCATCTCAGTCATTATGAATTTTTCATATTCTTTTATGAATCTCAGCAAGCCTCAGGATATCCTGAATTGTTTCTCTTAATCATCGACACAAACTTAATTGACATTCCAGGTTTAAGTGCAAGATCTTACTCCCAACATAGTTGCATGTCTAGGTCCAAGAGTTTCATAACTAATATTGCATGAACAGTTCACTTAACTTGTTAATTAGGCTTGGTTCACTTGGTGCAAATAACATGATATTGTTTCTTTTCAGGATGATCAAATTATGGCTACTCAGTTGGCTACTACTATGTGGACTTCCCTAAAAGGAAGACCAGTGCAGGTTTTTGTTATTGATATTTTATTCAGAAGATGAGAAGCAGAAGCAAGTTTATTGAGTATGCCTCTTGCAGGGTCGCATTTTTCAAGGGAAGGAACCACCACAATTTGTTGCACTCTTTCAGCCTCTGGTTCTCTTGAAGGTATGTTACTTATATCATTTCTATCTGGTATGTAGGGAATTCATATGACGCTTTTCAGACCTGTTAGTGTCATCCTTTTATCGCATAAAGAGAGGGGTTATTTACTTATTTTATTTCACTTAATGTTTTTTCTTTCTTGCATAGGGTGGAATTAGTTCCGGTTATAAGACGTTCATTGCAGAGAAGAATCAGAATGATGAAACTTATACTTCTGATGGCATTGCACTAATCCAAGTATCTGGTACATCAGTCCACAACAATAAAGCAGTTCAAGTTGATGCGGTATGATCTTGTGAATCTTATACATTAGTATATTTTATCAATTTGAACCTTCTGCATCCTCAATTATGACACAAATAAAATAATGTAACAAAAACTTGGTTTATGCGTAAGTTGTCATCTGCGGCTGTCGGAAGCAGAAAACAAATAATTGATTATCAGAATTATATCATTATGTATGAGACAAGAGGTTGTTGGTTTTGTGGTAAGAGTAAATATGATGATGCTAATGTGACACTGCATGTACCATGTCACCAGTCAACATGCTGTCTTTGTTGACCAGCACATGGAAAAATTAGCCCGACCATTTGTTGGTGTAATTGGCATTGCTTGGCACAGTTCAGCATGTACCATTCTGTGTTGGCCAGAGTAAATATCTACACTTTAATTGCTCAAACTGGTATTCTGCATAAACTATAAAAGATAAAGTTTAGCATAATATTCTTAAACTAATAATGAAACCCATAGAGTAATTGCAGTTGAAAAAGAAAAAACTAAAATGATAGGAGATGAATAATGATCGTGTTAAATTTAAACATAATCAATGATTGTTTTATCACTGAATTTAAATGGAGCAGCTTCCATTATTCTCTTACCTGTCTGGTTAAGTCTATAGGAAGCTTCTTGAGTCAAATTTAATGTTAAGCCTTTGTGGATGAACAAAGTTTTGAGCTCCCAAGAACCTCTCTAGCACAGGAACCATATCTGATATGGGCGGGTAGCTTCATTTTCCTAATCGAAATTATCAAAATCATGAAAGTGCCTTTAATATATTACTTGCTATATTTTAACCTAGTTTGTCTATTTGAAATAGCTTGAAACAAGAACTAATGAGTAGCAAGTTTATGAAAGAAAAGTGACTTTGTGAATTTTAAAATTAAGTTGCTGAATTATGACTAACTAATTAGAGGGGCAAGTGACAAAATTATTATTGTTGTCTGAGCCCAATTATTTTCCCCTTTTGCCTATCTCTGGTTTATATGGTACAAGGAAAAACTTTACATCTATCCTGTCTGTTGGACATAGAATCCTTTTAGCTTTCTAAGTCACAGTGTTTTCAAGTTCCTATGCTAATTAATTTATCCATCAAGTCTCACTTGTCACAACTTAAGCCAGTAGCCAACTGGAATAATAACTAAATGTTTCGGCTTAGTGGATGAAAAGTTGAACCAAATGTTTTGGAGTAGTTCACGGTTTTATACATGTACCTATTCATTTAATCAAAAATGTCCTCCAATTCTGTTATCTAAGAAGAGCAGTTACATACAAAACATCTTAGGCTTCGTGAACACACATTTACCTGAGACAATAGCATTATGTCAGAGGGCACCTAAAATTTGTAAATGAAGTTATCAGATACATTGTTACTGGCTGATTGTCCAAAGCAATATTCTGGAGAAGCAATATATAAATTTCCAAAAGTAGGACATTTTGGAGCTATGGTTGAATGCATAATAGAAGGTTAGTTCACCAAGGAGAAGCACAAAAATATATAACCTGACACCTGACGCTCCTCAAAGGTTTCGGTTAATAATCGGCTGCATCAATGCCTTTTTAAGGTGGTCCAGCCACACATTAAGCTGTCTTGGCAGATGAGCACAAGAGAACCTGTTAATCTTCATTTTTATTTAACAAAAGCATCATTCTCATTTGGCTTGAGATTTCATTGGAATAGTCTTGATACTTGCATGTATTCGAATATACATTAGATAACTAAGCACTACAATTACACTGACATATAATCTTTTTTGTTTTTAGGTGGCAACATCATTATGTTCCACTGATTGTTTTATTTTGCAATCTGGGAATTCACTATTCATATGGAATGGAAGTTCAAGTACACATGAACATCAACATTGGGCTGCAAAAATTGCAGAATTTTTAAAGGTAAAAGTATGCAAATAATGTATGATCTCTTGGTTCATTGTTATCCTTTTTATCCCATGTGAAGCCAACATGCGATACTCTCTTTCATTTGACAGTTTTGTCATCGGTCAATGGAAAGTGGAAATAGTATGTAGCACACATAGATTACTTTGAGGTTGAACTAATCCATCTTTGCAAAATTTCTGGGTTGTAGTTGGTACTTGGCTGCCTTTCCAGTTAATATGTCCACATAGTTCGATTGAAGTTTGTATTTTGGCTGCCTCTCATTGTGGCATGGTTCAAGTTTGATAGATTTTGGTGCAGATTGTTGGGAATTAGTTCTGGTATATTATTGCTCAAACCCATTTTGTGTCTGTCCACCAGTGGTTACTGTTTTGGGTCTTTGCATAACCACACTACATTTGACATCTATGTGTAGGATTTAGGTATGAAAGAATGATCTTCTAATGTCAACAAACAAGAAATGAGAAGGGTTGCCCGGTTTAGATTTTGGCTTATTATTTAAACCACTTTTTCTTTGCCCTGTTTGTGAATTGGTTAGCAATGACACCAGAGTCTGGCTTGGGAAGCTTTTCAAGGACTTCTGCAATTGCAGACAGTATCTCTTTACTTTTCTGTGGTACTTTGCTATGTTACTGTATCTATATATATGCTTGTATACATATACATATATACATATACATGTTTTTTCCAACATCACAAATCAATAAGATTATTCTTTATTCTGCAGCCAGGTGTCACACTGAAGTATGTCAAGGAGGGAACAGAAAGCTCTGCTTTCTGGTTTGCTCTTGGTGGGAAGCAAAGTTTTACCAGCAAAAAGATCACGCAAGATGTTGTTAGAGATCCTCACTTGTATACATTTTCACTTAAGAAAGGTTGGATTGATTCCAGAAATATAAATTTGGAACAATTTCCAAGTCTTGACATATTTTGATCCTTTTTCATAATCTAATAATCTCAAATTTTATGTTCATTTGTTGTCAAACAATGCTTCTCCAGGAAAGATAGAGGTATGTGACTGCTCCCAAGTGTAACATTTGATGGAGAAACTCATACCCAGTGCCTTTACACATCTTGCTTGTATATTTCCCCCTTGTTGCAGGTGTTTGAAGTGTTCAATTATTCTCAAGACGATATGTTAACTGAAGACATGTTGCTACTTGACAGCCATGCTGAGGTCTTCATATGGATTGGACATTCTGTGGATCCCAACGAGAAGCAAAAGGCATTTGATATAGGACAGGTATAAACAGTTATCCTTCTTTTTATTTGTACTATAGTATTACTAGTGTTTGCTATTGCATTACTCTAATCTACCAAACTTTTCTTTTCCTAGAAATACATAGAGCTTGCAGTGCTGCTAGAAGGTTTATCCCCAAATGTACCACTTTATAGAATCACGGAGGGTAATGAACCATGTTTCTTTACAACATATTTCTCTTGGGACAGTGCAAAGGCTGTGGTATGTCTGGTGTCTCCTGTGCTTTACTTTGCCCCTTTTTTGGAGAATTTGTTTTTGTCTCTTCAATCTCAATTTAATTGAATAAGCTCATATTGGTGGGATAAATTATTCAACTAAGTTTGGAAACGTTAGATGTCATGCGTTGAAAGATGTACATAATGTTTGAGAAATTTACAAGGAACCAAAATAAAGAGGGAACAGGTGATTTAAGCTTCTAAAGTAGAGGTTTAACAAAGACCTTTGAATAAGTTGGACCAATATCCCTGCTTAAAGGTTCCTTACAGAAAGTAACCTTATGCTTCCCTAGTAACATACATTGTGACCAAAATCATGTGATTATATATGATAAATAGGAGATCCTTATGTAAAGTAACTTATGATGACAGACTATACTGAGCAACAATTTGATTTAACCAAAGTTAAATAACATCTTTTGTTTCCTCTGTGAGTAGACTCATCCTCGGTCTTGGATCTGATTGAGGCGACTTCGATCCTTGTGTAGACCTAGAATGCCATCCTTTTTACTGGTTATCCATCTTGCTATAGTTGTTGTTTTCCTTTGGACTTGGGGAAAAAATTCTACGGTGGATTTAGATCTAATTTTTACTCAGTCAATGAGAAAGGTATATGTATTGTCGAAGCCATCATGTTCTCTTTTATTATGCATCCGTGGTCTCCCAAATGCTATGTATAATTATACTGCACAACAAGTACATGTAAAAAAAATGTATTTTCTTGGCATCAAGCTAAGTCATTGATTTGCGCCACTTGCTTATTTTGATATAAATCCTTGTTGTGCAAAGGAGAGTAACTTATTCTGCTTTCTGGTATGTACTTCATAAACTTCATATTGGCAAAAATGACAAACTGCTTCTCCATATCATGCAGGTTCAAGGAAATTCTTTCCAGAAGAAACTATCGTACCTATTTGGGGCTGCCATGCTTGCTTCAGAGGTAAATATTTAAGCCAAATTTACATAGTTAAAGTCCTGGTAAAGCTATAAGTGCTCTATCATTAGGATTAGGATTTTAACTGATATAGTTGCATTTAGTAAAATTAACTGTCAAGCTAACATCAGCAACCAGAAAAAGAAAAGAGAGAAAAATGGTAATATTTGAATCCTGTCTTTGGATCCTAATTATGTAGTTCTAAAGGATCAAGTTTTATGTTGTCCTTCTCCAACAAGAAAACTAGAAAAGGGTTGCAAATTTGTTTAAAACTTTTTTGGTATAATTTCATGTGTGTTTAATCTGTAATTAGTGGGTTTTCTTCTTAAATCTGAAATATTTAGCATTGTTTGTGAAACTTCTTAGTTTGCTAGTACTAACCTTCAAATATCTACTGTTCACTAGTTCAGTAACCATGTTGAACCAGCCATGTTCTGTGAAAATATTATCTGAAGTTTACCAAGACTTTATGGTTGCTGACTATATGCTGATCCTTGATTACTCAACAAATAAACATGACTTCTCATGTTGACACCTGGCCTTCTCTTGTGCTACTGATAGTTGATACTCATCATTGTATGTTCCTTTTTTCTATTATTACGAAGTTTTCCACAAAACATATTGACTTCATCTTTTAATAATGGTAAAAGAGGCTTCATATCTTAAGATGGTCAGACTAACTTTCATCAGCAGTCCTGGATGACACCAAATTAGCTAAGAGCTCAAAAATGTCATTAGCACCTTTAGGTTAGGAATATATCTTTTAAACTTTTTATCATCTGTTACTCAATTATATTAGAAACTAGAAAGGACAAAGTGGATTGATTCATTGCCATCTTCTGTGTCATAGTGCAAGAAGTTATTTTTCATTTTTCCTTTTTATCCATGATAAAGGCATAGGTGTTTCAGCTCTGCTAGTAGAGGAGTGGAAGGGGAACAAAGCAGATGAAGAGAAGAAAATGTAGAAATAGAAGAAATATGACCTTTTCTTATCACAATACCTAAGTCCATCATTGACTCCATTAAGTTGTCAAAAATGAGGGGAATTATGGTATGAGAAGTTCAGTTGAACCTTGATTCACAGGATAAGTATTGTTCTTAGAATCACTTATCAGATTAGGATTGCTTAAAAACATTGATTTTGTAACCAAAAGAATAAAAAGAAAATATTATATATGTTATTTTTATAAATTTTATGATACATGTATAAGATTCATTGAAGAAATTATTTGGAAAACTTAATAATATAACTATTTGATTTACGGTTGTTAGATTTGCTCACTCCTTCCCGTGTACCATCCATGGTTGGGTTAGGGTTCTCTCTAATTAATTAATGGATTCAGTCATAGTTCGTCTTATCGATCCATATTAGTGTACCGACCAGCTATCAGTACAGTATGTATCGAACCGTACTGAGTATACTGACACACGGTATGATGGGACATACCAATGTATTGCCCGTATCAGTTCTCTGTTGGACTAGTATGTACCGCCCATACTGAGCGGTATGCCTCAATATGACAACCCTTAGATTTAACATTGGTTGACTAGTTTATGTTTGTAGTTGGAGGGTGGGCCCTATAGCTTATGGGTTTGGTTTATATCTATAAATAGTTGAGGTGCAAGAAAATGGGGATTCTAATCAATATTATTTATTGGATTTATCCTTACTTACCCTTCCTTCTACATTTCTCTATTCTTTCTATGTCTCACCCTATTCTCTTCTCTCTCTCTCTCTCTCTCTCTCTCTCTCTCTTGCACACACAACGCACTTCATTAGGGCAACTGAGGACCAAATGTCGCAAATGCCAAATCAGCAATAGCAAGTGCAAATAATCAAACTACGAAGGAATTGTTTTTTTCCTGGTCATTCCCAGTGCTACTGGTCTTCATAGTTCATCCTCTTAACCTTTGTGACTGCTTGAAACAAATAAGAAGCCAAAGTGCATCTTTCTTTCTTGCAAAGCATGTTAACCTTTCCATTTTCAACATTAAACTTGTTATGTTTTCCTGGTCACATTAGCTTTCAAATTACATTTGGCAACTTTTTGTATGTTAGTTGAGCATATTAGCTTCGGGGTTTTAATTGGGGGTAGAATATGTTTGACAATGTATAGTTTGATGCATATAAATAATTAAATTTCTGGCATCTCAGAGAGGAAAACATTTGATGATTCATTTTCACTTACTATCCATGCCTATGATTTGCTTCAGTCTAAAGATAAATCTGTCAGTGCGGATCATGATGGACCCACTCAAAGGGCATCAGCCCTTGCAGCACTTTCATCTGCATTTAATCCATCTTCAAATGCCAAAGCTACAGCACCGAGGCCTTCACGATCAGGCCAAGGGTCACAGCGAGCAGCTGCAGTTGCTGCACTATCTTCAGTTTTAACTGCTGAGCAAAAAAGGGGAGAATCAGAAACCTCTACAACAAGATTCAGCAGAAGCCCTTCCCCTGGTCCACGTGTGACTGTTAATGGTAATGTCTATCATCCATCCCAGGTTATTTCTCATGTTTCTCTATGCTAAATGTAGCTGCCCTACAGTACATACCATGTATTAGAACAAGTTCACAAAGATAAATCTTCTTCTAAAAGTGTCCATTGAGTTTCATTTTCAGAAATAAATATTTTCGAGACACCAAATGTTTCATACAAGGAAATAAATAAAGTACAGTCACTGCCTTAGCAAACTTTCCAGTTTGCTGTCTCCATTGAGTCATTAATCAAAAACCAATGATAATTTTACACGAGATCAAAGACCTACAAGACACAAAAGATATATAAAGTTTAGCATTTGTAATGAGAATTTTTCTGATTATGATTATCTATTGCAGATTCCACCAAGACTGAAAGTGCAAGCTCAGAATCTGAGCAACCTCTTGAGCTTTTAGCAGAGAAGGAAGCCATAGAAGGAGATGGATCTGCGTCAGAAAGCAATGATGAAGATTCTGAGGTGACAGAGGAACCAAAGATAGATGAAAATGGGGTTGAAAGTACATTCAGTTATGAGTGCTTGAAAGTCAAGTCCAGCAATCCTGTCACAGGAATCGATTACAAACGAAGAGAGGTACATCATAAATCAAATATTTTTTCCTTCCTGGTGGTTCTTTGCTGAAGAAAGATGTAGAGGTAACCATAGATTCTATTCAGCTGTTGTAACCTTTTGCGTTTTGCAGGCCTACTTATCGGATGCCGAATTCCAGACAGTCCTGGGCATGACTAGGGAGACATTTTATCAACAACCCAAGTGGAAGCAGGACATGCAGAAAAGAAAGGTGGATCTCTTCTAAGCTTTTGAAGTCTGGAGTCACAGAACCTATCCCATTCGTTCTACTTTCATACTATGCTTAGTTATCCGCTTGCTCTGTTCTTCTCCGGCATTTGGTTCTCTGTTGTTTCGTAGTCACTTCATGAATGTTACAGTTTGCTATTTGTTGACGAGCAATGCATTTGTTTTGGGGTAAGTTTAAAGGTCAGTAGGCATTCTTTTATTCGTAGCAACCATCCAAGTTTGGCTGCTCAAATATATAATTTGTTTGTTCCTGTAAAGGTCCATATGTACTTATTTTGTGCCTGATAAATATGGACTCTGTATTAAGACTCTCAAGCACACTATTATAACAAGACTCTTTTTAATGTTTATATTTTTGGCATTGGCAAATGGACTATATATGTGCATTAATTAAAATTTGTTTATGTGTAGGTTTCCTAACGCTTCTACCATCGTTTTCTTCTTCCTCTTTCACCTTTCTCGTTTTGCAGTTCTGATTCCTCTGCTCATCTCTTTCTCTTCCGCTCCGTCTATCTATCTTTCTCTTCTCGTCTTACCTCTCCTCACCATCAACTCATAGTGACTATTCTGAGAAATCAAAAACTAAGGCTAACACGAAAAAATATTATTGATGTCTTGATTAGTTTAGAATGTCACTTGCATGAAGACTAAGATCGAGAAAGGTTTTCTAATTCGATCTTTTCAATGTCTAAATTTATAACTTGAGATATATGAGTGCCGGCACAAGTAATTCCTAGTGTCTCTTTTTTCTATGTTAAAGGTGAAACTTTATATTTGGTTATGAAAAATAAGAAAGAAACTTATGATTAGTTTTCTTATCATAAATAGTAAGAATGAAGCTTGTGATTGTTTTTCGAGTTATAAATGACAAAAAGAAAGCTTTGTCTTCTCCCTTTATAAGTATCACATTGTGGTGATATGTCAGATGATTAGCCAACAATATATTTAGTTCATCCGACATAGAGTGTTTAAGATTTTCTCTCGTGGGTTGGGTTTTCCCAATTCGCATGCCCTGAGTATATTTTGTCTTACGTTTTTGCTATGGCAAATTTCTTTTCACACGAGTAAGATTGTCCCAACTCACGTGTTTTAGGCACATTTGATATTGCATCTCCGTTATAGTAGATTTCTCTTCATGGGGATTGAGTTTTCTCGACTTACGCACCTCGGATATATTTTACCTTGTGCTTTCGTCATAGTAGATTTCTCTTCATGCATGTTGGGTTTTTTCGATGTGTATATCTCAGACATATTTTACCTTGTGCCTCCACCATGATAGATTTCTTTTCACATTGACCGAATTTTATTAACACACGCATCTCAAGCACATTGTACCTTGTGCCTCCACCATGTTAAATTTCTCTTCACGCGGATTAGGTTTTCCCAATTCATGTGTCTCAGACATATTTTATTTTGTGCCTCTACCATGACAGATTTCCATTCATGTGGATCGGGTTTTTACAATGCATGCATCTCGGGTACATTTTACTTGTGCTTTTGTTGTGATAGATTTCTCTTCAGGCGGTCAAGTTCTCCTGATGCATGCATTTTGAGCATTTTTTATCTTGTGCCTCTGTTATAATAGATTTCTCTTCATGCGAGTTAGGTTTTCCCAATACACGTACCTTGGACACATTTTACTTTGTGCTTCCACTATGATAGATTTCTCTTCATGTGAGTCAGGTTTTCCGATGCAAGCATCTCGAGCATATTTTACTTTTGTGCCTCCATCATGGTAGATTTCTTTTCATGTGAGCCAAGTCCTTCATCTAGTGTATTTTGAGCATTTTTTATCTTGTGCCTCTGTTATAATAGATTTCTCTTCATGCGAGTTAGGTTTTCCCAATACACATACCTTGGACACATTTTACTTTGTGCTTCCACTATGATAGATTTCTCTTCATGTGAGTCAGGTTTTCCGATGCAAGCATCTCGAGCATATTTTACTTTTGTGCCTCCATCATGGTAGATTTCTTTTCATGTGAGCCAAGTCCTTCATCTAGTGTATTTTGAATCCATTATTTGGCATGTTTTAAATCATTTATCTAACACTTTTCGAGTCCTTAATTCACTGGTGTTTCTTTGGAAGTATCTCGAAGGAACACTTGTCTCAATTCTAGGAGGAGAGAGGTTGGCTCCCTCCATATAAATCTCTCTTCACCTTATGTGTGAGGTTCATTCCTCTATTTGAACCTCCAAAGCCTCCTTAGAAATCTTCTTTGCTTCATTAGGTGAGTTGGTCCTCACCCTATATGGCGAGTTGATCCTTGAGTCTCTTATAGTCCTAGCATCGATTCAACAATAGATCAATCTTTTACCATTCTGCTCCTCCATCCCATTAGGTCGAGACGTCTCTCCTTTCTCATATAAGTTCTTCTTAATCTACTGGCCATCAGATGATCAAGGTCAATATTTTGTCTTTGAATAGCCCAAGGGTAGAGAAAGTTCTGACCTCCTCTTTATCGAGGGAGGTAGTTCTCGTGAACCCAAAAGTTCTTCGAGACTTTGAGTCTATAAAAGACTCACATGACTATGATTTAGTAGTGAGTGCACCATTTCTTAATTACCTACAAGTTAAGTATTCAATCTCAATCAAGTTTGACTTGAAAGTCTCTAGACTTAGTCAACATCCATTCTGTTAGTTACAGGTGCTCTGCAAGCCAATCACGTAAGTAATAGCGTATCTAATTCATTGCATAATATTTTTTGGTTAATATTAATAATAATATTTTCTCACTTTATATTATATGATGAATATATTGTGATATCGTTAAATCTATACAATGGGAATTGGGTCATGATAATGAGACCAATTCGCCTTTAAACACATAATAAATATTCATGATCATAAGTTATTCAAGAAGGACATCGAGATAATTAGACAAACTAGTATACTATATACTCATCTATATAATGAAAGCAGTTGGTCTCATAGCTGCTTATATGGGGATATCAGGAATATAATGCATGTGCTCATTGGAAAATGAGTTTACTGAATGATCCACTTACGAAAAATTATATGGTTAATGATGCTTCATCATTAGATAGCAATTTTATAGTCTCAATTGTGTATATGATCCGTAGACTTGAGATACTAATAATGCCTTATTTGATTACTTCGTTCTTTGATACTAAACATAGTATTTATAATGCCTTATATATAATCAATGGGAATGACAACTAACATTACGAAGGTAATTAGATGTCAATAAAAGATCATCCACTCTCGGTATCATGAGAAGAATATCTAATATGTTCTCACCCAAGCAAATCTCTAGCCAGGGTCACTCGGATTAAGAGAGAAGGAATTCTCTAAGAGAATCCAATAAGCATGAGACTCAGATGGATTTCGTATGGGCCTAACAATACCATACCATGTATATGGTCTCTAGGATATTAGATCGATGAGAGATTATAGATACATGATAACTGATGGCAGATAGGTCCAATAGATTAAATCCTCTGATACCGTATGAGGGCTATGGTGTAGTAGCATAGTACATTTATAGTCAATGAGTTAAGTGAATTATTATGAGAATAATAATTCATTGACTCAGAATGAGTTTTGAGTCATAAGGGGTTCTGACATGTGTAACTCACGGCCAGCTCGGTATTGGGCTTAGAAAGTCATACATATATGTTGGATGACTTGATGAATAGAGGATTAGATATGAGATATCCAATAAGCCTCCTTTACCCCTATTTTAATGAATCCATTAGGTGAGACCCAATAGAGCATGGAACCTAGAGGGGTTATTGATGGGGATCTAATACCCATTAAGCTAGTGGTTATTGGATGAAAATCCAATACCCATTAAGAAAGATCCATTAGGGCTTTTATGAAGGGGCTCTTTATAAATAGGAGTGAGGCTCAAATGATTATAGGCTAGACCCCTAGAACCATCGGCCTCCTCATCTCTTTCTCTCATCTTTCCCTTGTCGTGAGCCCCCTCCCTAATGTGAGAGGACAATAAGAGGGTCGGCCCCTTCTTGCTTACTGCTGTTGTGTGGTGGTGCGCTATCATGATGAGAGAACCCACAGTGAGGAAGAGGTGCGCACCGCTACCATTCATCGTGTGGATCATTACTAAAGAGGAGTTCACGAGAACTCCTTCATTCGTTGGATCAAGATTTATTGTTTTGTGATTTTGAGTTTTACGCTCACCATCATCACCCGATGATCCAATGCTCCTTATTCGAGAAATGGTTTTGTTTTATTTTTTCACTCTATATGTGATGCTCCTTAATGATTTCCCAACACATTTGACCTCGCCCCATTGTCTCTTTGGTTGTCCCATGTTGTCCTCGAGGTGGAACCTCATCTTTTCCTTCACCTAGTGATAATGTCTTGCCTACAATAGTGACAAATATCACATTCTCATATAGCGTCCAACTCGTGGTGCTATATATTAGTATTAATTGAAGAATGTAGGCATGTCGACATTAGTCTGACTCATAAACTCTTTATAGCTTATTGTTAACTATGCAAGGGAAAAAGTGGCTATTACTTGGCTACTCAGGGGGATTTAAAGTTAGTAAAGCCCCTTCCAACTGTAAGGGTTGGATGGAGCACTTTATTTTCATAGGTTCAAGTCAAGATTGGCTGTTTGATCTTACTTGATCGCACTACATAGATAACACCCCTTTTTCTTATCGGACGAGAAGGCAGGTTAAGTGCTTCGGTTGAGGGATATACTTCCTTCCTTTGAGGCTATCTAGAAGATGGATGAGGATTGACTAATCAATGCAAGTCTCAACTCGACTCCACAGGTATGACCCGAATCTCCCATCACTTCACCTCATCCCTCTTTTTAACCCTTTGTAGTCTTGTGAATGTGATCCTTTATGGGCATGAATCTGTATTCCTTAAAGAGGAAGGTATTTGTCTTCTCTTCGAGCATAATAGTGGCCTCTTTCGCTCTAGCTATTATCTGTGAGACATCGGTCGAGACGTTGGGCCCGACTCGATCTAGCCACCATGCTAGCACCGACAAGCCGAGAAAAAAATATAAGATTATTGTGATGAAGGTGCCTCACCCTTGAAGGGGTGGGAACCTGAGGAGCCAATTCTTGATGAGGAGATTCCTACCTACGTAGTACTAACACTTTTAGAGGGTCATCGAAGTTCTTGATCCTTTTCGGGAAAAAGCGAGGATAAACTAAGGTTGATATTCGACTTATGCAAGGGTAAACCCCTGCTCTTCATGGCTATACATAAAGCCATCCTGCCAGACACAGCCTCGGGAGTATCGTTGTAGCCAAGATAGGAGGGTTTGCATAAGGAGCAAAAGGTATAGGGTGATGGTGCAGCCTCAAAACGGTATTGTTACATATCCTTATATTTGGGGGCAGCAAAGCAGATCTATCATTCCCCTTCAGAGTTTTTGATCGACATCTACTTCCACAATGAAGTGCTTGTAAGTTAGGTCATGGCTAGTTCCTTTTGGATTCGCTTTGCTCATCTGTTTATTTTTTATTTGCAACACCATCACTATGTAATGGCCCTTATCGACCGTATTCATGATGCTGGTCCTGTCATCCACCAACAGGCCCTCATAATTGACAATCTTTAATAAGAAATCGAGGGGCTGAAGAAGGATGGAGGAGCTCTTGCTATTATTGCTGAGGCGGAAGCTCGAGGGGATAAGCTAGTGTAACAACTTGAATAAGCCAAACTATGCCTTGCTGATCTAGCCAAGCAACTGAAGGAAGTTCGAAGCACTAACTGGGCTATGGAGGATGATTTACTATAGCTCATCCAGGAGTTAGATTCGATGAGGGTGCATAACTCGGAGCTTAGCGAGTAAGTTGTGGTGGCCAATGAGCAAATTCGAGGACTAAAGGATATGTTGGAGGCCGAGCAACGAATGATACTAAAATATCAGAAGGAGATAATCATTGATTACAAGGCATCTACAAGGTTTAAAAGAGGTCTAGAGAGGAGGAGAGTCATCTCATACCAATTTGGGTACCAAATCGCCTTAGCTCCTTTTAAGGCAAGGTATCTTGAGCTGGAGCTCGAGGAGAACTCATTTACTAATTACCCCAAGGTTCAAAATATCCCAGTGATGGTCGAGGTGCCTTTTGATGATAGTCTTGACCTGCTGCCTAAGCTATCATATTTCATTGTGCTAGTATTTTATTTTAGATTTATCGAGTCAATTTACCTGACTTGTTCCTTATGTCGGGTGTGTCTGCCCTATTAATCCTTTATTTTGATTGGTCAAGGTTTCATTTTGAATGTAGATATATGGCCAAGTTGATATAATTTTTTTTAAGTAATAAAGTTTTTTTTTCTTAATTTGCATTAATGTTATCTTAAAGACACACTTAATAATTGATGCCCTCGGCTTTATAGGTCAACATCTGTTGTTGGGGTATAGTTTTCCCTGACCTGATCCTGTAAGAGGTTTTAGGGGTAAAACTTCTTCAAGTTTACAATGTGACATGTTATTAATAACGCCACAACTTCTATTGTCTTGAGGTGATACGTTCTATCTCAGTTGACCTCAATGATTTGATATAACCCTTCCCAGTTCGATGCCAACTTTTCCCAAGACCTAGTCAAGTCGTTGACCTTAGTTTTGTGGAGCACAAGGTCCCTTAATCCAACTCTTCAATGGTGGACACTTTGGTTATACACTTTAGCCATTGCCTTTTTATATCTTAGTGCTTGTAGATATGCTTCTGCTCTAACTTCACTAATCAGGTCAAGTCCATCTCAAAGTCCTTCAAAAGTTTTCTTATCAAAATTCTCAACTCGAAGTATCGAGAAGACTATCTCGGGTGGCTAAATAATCTTGATGCCAAAGGCTAAGTTGAATGTGCTAGTCATAGGTGCCTTGCAAGCCAATCACGTGAGTGATGACACGTATGACTTGACACACAGTCTTTTTGCTTAGTATATTTTAGTATTTTATCATTTTATATTATATTATATATATATATATATATATATATATATATATATATATATATATATATATATATATATATATATATATATATATATATATATATATATATAGTGATGTTAATGGATCTGTGCAATGGAAATCGGATCATGATGAGATCATGATAATGAGACTGATTCACTTTTAAACATATACCATAAATAATCCTGGTCATAGGTTACTCGAGAGGGACATTAAGATAATCAGACAGACTAGTGTGTTGTATACCCGTTCATATGATGGATGTAGTTGGTCTTATAGCTGCTCATGTTGGGACACTAGGGATAAAGTACAGATGCTCATTTGAGAATAATTTTACTGATTGATCCGCTCACGGAATGCTAGATAATTAATGATACCTCATTGTCAGACAATGATTCCGTTGTCATAATGGTGTACGTGGTCCTTAGATTTAAGACATCATGGATGTCATGTATGAGTACTCCACTCTTTGATACCGGACTTATTGGTCTGGAAGTTTCAGATCTAGCACAATCGGTCATCGAGAGTGGTAGCTAATCTTATAAGGACTATTGAGTGTCGATTGAGGATCATCTACTCTCGGTATCATGAGAGGAATATCTCATGTATTCTTGCTCAAACAAATCCCTAGCTAGGGTCATTCAGATTGAGAGAGAATGAGTTCTCCGGGAGACTCCAATTAGAGCGAAACTCGAGTAGAAACCATATGAGTCTAACATCACCATGCCCGGTATATGATCCTTGGGATATTAGATGGATGAGGGACTATCAGTACACAATAATTGAGAATAGACAGGTCTAATGAATTACATTCCCCCATATCGTCTGGGAATTACAACGTAGTGGCCTAGTACGTCTACAGTCGATGAGTCGAGTGAATTTTTATGGAGATAATAGTTCACTAAGTCAGAAGGAGTTCTGACAGATATGACTTATGACCAGCTTGATATTAGGCCTAGAAGGTCACATACATATGGTAGGCATTACGACAAGTAGAGGTTCGAATATGAGATATCCGTCGAAGCCCCTATCTTATTGGATATCCAATAAGCCCTGAATTATTAGATCATATATATGAGATCTAATAAGAGCCAGTGAGAGATTATTGTATAGAGATCCACTAATTTAAGAGGCTTGAGTAGTTGGTTGAAAATTCAATACCCAATATGGTATGATCCATTAGGGTTCAGTTGACATGAGGCCTCTATAAATAGGAGGGAACCAAAGATTCATATGCTAGAGCCTCTCTGGATTGTCATCTCCTATTCTCCTCCCCTTCTCCTCCTCAGATAGCAGGCCTGGAGATTTGAGGAGCATCGTCGCAACCCTACTGTGTGGATCACCGCTACAAAAGAGGACGCTTAACTTCCTTCATCCTCTCCTACAGATCTGTAGGGATTCAGGGATATACAATCTCCCTATGTAACACAACTATCTCATGCATGGTTTTCAATTTTGTATATTTTGTACATCTTCGCACGATGACCTTGGCAAAAGTGTTCGTTTAAGGATGAGTCACCAAGCTAAACCTCAGTTGAATCCTATAAGATTAATAAAACTCCTTGAATCAAGTATTATTCAATTATGTCCTATTGTTTGTGATGAGGATTCTTAGCATTTGAAAGTGGGTGATGATAGTTTTTCATACGAATCCATCAACTTGCTTCTCGGTGATCAACACTAGTGGTCAGCCTCTACCCATTTAATGAAATAGTATACTCCCATGATGAGGAACTTCTTTTTACTCGAGGCTGGTGAAAAGGGTTTAAAGAGATCCATCCCCCACTAGACGAAGGGTCATCCACAATCGATCGAGCTTAGAGGGATTATGGGTTGATGTTATATCCAAGTAAACTTTTAATATCTGTGGCATCTTTAGGCATAGGGTATTACATCTTTGCGCAATATCGACTAGTAGACCCCTTGTCAAAGCACTTTAAAGGTAAGGGTCCATCTACCAATATGCTCCCCATAAATATCTTCATGTATCTTGGCGAGCACTCTCTCAGCCTCTTGTGGTGTCAAGTATATGAGGGGTGATTAGCTAAAGGATCTATCATCTAGGTAATTGTTAATTATGCAATATCCTGCTTGATAATGCTTGACTCTTCAGGCCACTACGGGGTTAGTTGAGAGTGTCCCATCACTTTTATAGTACAAGAACCCGTCCATCCAGCTCAATTCCTCTCTAACCATGGATATATCATGCTTCTCAATGGTTTGGGTCAATAATGTCTTGACCAATGGCCAACCCTACCTCGAAATCTGAGCAGATGATAGCCTCACTAACGCGTTAGCCTAGGTGTTTCCTTTGTATGGGACTTATACCATATTGAGTCGAGCGATAATGTGAGCTAATTTATGCATGTTGGTGAGGTACTTTATCATGGTTGTATCTTGGGCCTCGTAGCTCCTTTCAATCTAGCCAATGACTAGTTGTGTTCACTAAAGACTATCAAGTCTTAGACTTAAAGCTCCCGGGTGAGTCGGAGCCTCAAGAGGAGTGCTTCATATTCTACTTCATTATTGGAGATCTTGAATTCAAATCGGAAGACTCATTCATATACATGTTTATTTGGGCCCTTCAGGATGACTCCAACACCACCTTTTTCTAAGGTGGTAGAGCCATCCATGAATAGTGTCCATGTTGAGGGGTTGTGACTATGGACCTCTAATGAGAGAGTTAGCTTTGAGATTAAATCGACCAATGCTTAAACCTTGATGGCAGTCCTCGGCACATATCGAATATCGAACTCACCTAGTTCTATTGACCATCTCAATAGTTGTCCTGAGACATCGAACCAAGAAAGGACCTTTCTGAGTAGTTGGCTGGTAATCACCAAAACAGCGTGCACTTGAAAATAGGGGTGGAGCTTCATTAATATTAATATCAGTGCAAATACAAGCCTCTTGATATGGGGGTATCATTCTTCGAACCCACTTAGAATATGACTGATATAGTAGAAAGGCTTCTAAACTCCTGAGCCATCCTGAACCAACACTAAGGTGATAGTTAAGCCGATAGCAATGACATAAAGACTTAGAGTTTTATCCATGGTAGAGAAAGAGAGTTACAACAATTGAGCAAGGTGATGCTTCGACATTTTGAAAGCCTCCTAACACCTCTCGGTCCATAGGAAGCCTTTTGAATTCTTTAATGCCAAAAGAAGGGTAGACACTTATCACCTGATTAGGATAGGAATCGGTTGAGCACTGTAATTTGCCCTATTAACTATTAGACTTCCCTTACTAATCGAGGTGAGCGCATCTTTAGTATGGCTCATACATTTTTAGGGTTTATATATATTTTCCTTCGATGTACAATGAATCCAAGAAAATTTTCTTAGTTGACTTCGAAAACATAATCAACATACATCCTCCAATTCTCATTATATTTTTTTAATGAGTACAACATTAGTAAGTCATTAGAGTTATTGTATCTTGATAATAAATTCTATTGCTAATAGCTTGTCTACATCGTAGCGGATTGTCTGCTAATGGTTATAGGCAAATTTATGAGGCTTTTATTTCACTAATTGTGCATCAAGAGAAATGTTTAGGTAATGTTCGGCTACGTTTGGATCGATTTTCGACATATTTCTTGGTGACCATATGAATACATCAACATTCTCCTAAGGAAATTAATGAGTTGCACTCCTTTTGCCTTGGGAAGTGTTGCCCCGACCTTGACAACTCAATGAGGATGGGCTTTGTTTAAGGGTGTCTCGATCAGTAATTTCATCAGTAACTTCGAGAATCCATCGAGCGATGCCTCGAATCATGCCTTCTTTGGTAGGGAGACTACTATAAGGTAACATTGGTGTCATTCTCTTATGTTGCTTCTCAACTCTCTTATGCTAATTCTCATCGTAAACTTTATCACTATATAGTAGGTCGACACCACCGCTCTTAACCTATTCAGCATGGGTTGGCTTATGATTGTATTATATGCCAAGGGGATATCAACCATCATGAATTTGATTATTGTTTTGGAGTATGGCTCGTCTCCAAACATGACATGTAGGTTTATAGCCTCGAGAGAGGAGATCAAGTAGTTAGTGAACCCTGTAAGCGAAGAAGTTATAGAGGTGAGGTCGTTAGTTAAGAGCTTGAGTTTTTAGAAAGTGTCATAATAGATGATATCAGCAGAGCTATTTGTATCAATTATGACCCTCTTCATTCGAGCATTGATCATCCTGACGAAGACTACTAAGGCATCATCATGGTTCGAGTCAAGGTTCTCCATCTCTTCCACTTTGAAGATGATTTCTGAGTCATCCCCTATCTGTGAGCGCTTTCTAATGGTAACTCTAGTGTAACCTTTATAACCCGAGTAAATAACTCCTCCCGAGACAAGTCTACTAATGATGACATTAATTCGTCTTTCCATCTATCCCTAAGGTCAAGGTGAAAGTTCTTGATACTTTCGGATGAATCACCTGAGTGGTCTCCAATGAATAAGTTCTTCAATCAATTCTTTCAAGTCATGACAATCTTCTGTGTCGTGACCGTAATATCAATAGAAATGATAATACTTAAATCTATCTCTCTTTGCCAATGAAATCTTCGTTGGTTGAGGGTCTTTTAAGAGTCCCTTCTCTTTTATCTATAAAAATACTTCAATTTTGGTCATATTCAGGAGGGTTGATTGGGGCCTTGAGCAACAACTTGCATCATACCCATTAGTATTTGTACCTGTTGTGTGAGGTTTAAGAATGCTTCGACAAAAATGAACAAGTGAATCGGGATCACCTCATGTCGTTGAATGAAAGCCAATATCATGTCAATATTTGCATCGAGGTTGATGAGTACGTGACTCAGGATCACCCCGAGTAGTATTCTTATCGAATTAAAGAAAAATTCATGTGATCGGATAGATTAGTTTGTATTACAATATATATTGGATCTGTTTTAATAATATAATTTTATGAAGATCTATGTTTATCAATAGGTCGTGAGTCATAATCTTTTTTTTCTTCTCCAATGTTTAATTAAATATATTTATTATTTTATTCGCACGTCACGGCGTGAGCTTTTTGAGCATTTGGACAACGTTATTGTGCGAGTCACCATCCCATGAGCTTCGATCCGCCTCGTTCGGTGATTTGCAACGACACTGCCAACTCCGGCGAAGCTGCTTTGCTCGTCGAGTCGGCGGCAGTTATCGACCCGAATCAAAATCCGAAACGACCGGCTCACGAATCAGGTCTGGGTCGTCACTCACACCGCCTCAACCGTTTCCCGAGCCGAATCAGAATCCGACCCGAGAACCTCACGAATCAGGTTTGGGTCGTGACTTTTAACGGTGCACACACCGCCTCAGACTCTTCATCACGCGGCTACGTCATTTGATGTCGTAATCACGGTCCATCGGATCAGATCATAACATCACACGGCGAGACGGAGAAAAAGCGCCGTACTTCCCCGCGGAGCACATCTCGTCGCTCTCCTCCGCTTCCTCTTCCGTCTCCACCACCCACCGCCACTTAGGGTTCCGTTCCTCCCCTGGGTCACTGATCGACCTCGCCCATGGCCTGCATCAAGAGCGCGCCGCGGTCGGCGCTCGTCGCCTTCGCGCCTGACGCGCCCTACCTCGCCGCCGGAACCGTGGCTGGCGCCGTGGACCTCTCCTTCAGCTCCACGGCCAACCTCGAGATCTTCAAGCTCGACTTCCAGTCCGACGCACACGACCTCCCCGTCGCCGGCGCCTGCCCTAGCGACGAGCGCTTCAACCGCCTCTCCTGGGGAAAACCCCCCGGATCCTCTTCCGAGGAGTTCTCTCTCGGCCTTGTGGCCGGCGGCCTCTCCGATGGCAGCATCGGCATCTGGAATCCCCTCAAGATCATCAGGTGTTTGGGGGCTTACTTCTCCTTTTGTCCAATTCAAGCCCTGATCTTTGTGAAAATCTTGACTTTGCTTAGAGTATTGTTGGCAGTTGATATAACGATTCCATTTCAGCAAATTTGCACGTCTTTTAGAATACTAATGAGGAACCTGTTCTTTATTTGTAGTTCTGAGGATCTAAATGATTCTTCTGTTGCGAAGCTTACGAAGCATGTGGGACCGGTAATTACCGTCTCATATCCGTTTGGAGTCTTTATTTAGAGGCTCTAATTTTGTCGTCTCATGTTGATGCATTTGTTGGATTGGGTTGGTTATGGCAGGTTCGTGGTTTGGAGTTCAGCACTCTGTCACCAAATCTGCTTGCTTCTGGGGCTGATGGAGGGGAGCTTTGCATCTGGGACCTGGCAAAGCCTTCAGAACCAAAATTTTTCCCATCTCTTAGGGTTCGTATGTGCCAGGAGAGTTTAGTTTATGGTTGGATGATTTTTGCTAAGCACGGAAGTAAATATGTGCTAACCTTAAGAATTACACATCGTCTTTATTGTCTTTAGGTATCTTTTCCTGCTTTTAAACTTTCTTTGAAGTCTCCCTCCTCCTATCCAGTGTCTCTTCAAAAATGATCAATTAAAATAATCAAAATAAAATTTCACATTAAAATAATAAAAAATTGATCGTATCATAAATAATTCAAAAATAAAAGATATTACATTGGTTATAAATTCTTATATTAAAATAATAAAAATTATCATATCATATCATAAATAATTCAAAATTGAAGGATATTACACCATCTGATCTCTATTCCTCTGAGAAGCAGCAGTGGGTCAATGAGCAGCATCGATCCTTTGAAGCATAGTCACCTGTCTGTTACTTTGTAAAAAGCCTACTCAGGTTAAAGCTATGGTTTTGATTGGCATGGTTTATTTCAAATCTAAACTAATGCTGAAATGTGACTCAGTATGTTGCTGGTGTGGCTTGTCATCCCTTATTGGAATGGGATCTTTTAGCTAAAACATGAGATGTTGACACACACACACACAAAAAAAGCATCCCAGGTCAATCTTTTTCTTCTTATCAGCAAAATATTCTATATTACGCTGATCTCGCAGAGAGAAAATCAGGTATATTTAAATTTGCTCACACTTGTTGGAAACTGAAACACACTTTGATCTTGGATTACCAAATCTGGATGGGTAACATCAAATCAGATGAATGAAAGGATGCGTGATTCAGAAGTCTTCCCCAGAGTATCTAGAGGCCTTATGTATTTAAGAAAATCAATAAAAAAGAACTATTGCTGGAAGCCTGGAACTAAACCAAATTTTCATGTGCATGGCTAATATGTGGAAATTAGAACTTGTCAACCACCATGGTCCTGTCAATAACTATTGCTAGAACTAGATCAAATTTTCATGTGCATGGCTAATATGTGGGAATTTAAAGTTGAAATGAAGAGGAGGATGAGGAGGCACATTGAAGACAGAGGGGGAAGAGCAACCTAGTGGCTGGCCGACAGCGATGCAGCAGGACGACAAAGGTGAGGTGGTGAATTTGCAGGGACAAGGCGACAAGGAAGAGGCAGAGGAGAAAGGGGGAGAGAATGAGAGAGAAAGGGATTTAGGTTATCTGGTGAAAAGATCAAAGAAAAATGAAGGAAAGACAATTAAAATGAAAAAGATGATAGGGGTATGGGATGGTAGGCTTACCATGCGATACCGGTTTTAACTTTTATAACTGTATGGTAAGCCCTATTCGGTAGGATTACAGGGTGATAATCTTAACTCCAACCCGGATCTGATGAAATTGCCCGAACCGTATCCCATCTACTGGTTGGTAAAGACTCATCTCATCCGATACATACCGGCTAGTTTTTAGTCCATGTTCTGACCATGTCAAAACAATTGTCTTCAGCATTTTCATATCTCCTTTTGTTCTATTGCCAATTGGGTCCTTGGTTTTGTCTCTCTAACAATTGTTATCTCTGTATTTATGCAACTTTAATGAAATAAGCAATAAAATGATATCTACAATTTCTTTTGAGAAATGACCTCTGTGGTTTTTTTAAATTTTAAATTCATAATCTTAAACTGAATTAGGTTAATACAAATCAACATCATTTGATATCAACCTTGATATTATATTCATGTGTTTGTAACAGAGTGTTGGCTCTGGAGCTCAAACTGAAGTTTCCTTTGTTTCTTGGAACCCCAAGGTTCAATATATATTATCATCCACATCTTATAATGGGATAACAGGTGCTTAAAAAGTTTTATTATTATTTTTATCCATTTTTACCTTTTTTGGGGATGTAAATGATGCATATTTTCTTATCATCTGACATTTTTCTATTCCAGTTGTTTGGGATCTGAGGCAGCAGAAACCCCTCACAAAGCAAGTTTCTAGTTCATTAAATTGATGTACTATGAAAATTGAGCAAATCTAATTGAACAGCTAAGTATCTGACCCCAATGCTGATTGAAATGTTTGTATTTCCAACAGCTTTGTGGATTCGAATAGAAGGAGGTGCTCTGTCTTGCAGTGGAACCCTGATGTTTCAACTGAGTTGATTGTTGCTTCAGATGATGATAGTTCACCTTCTCTTAGAGTAATGTGCCGTGATATTAAGATTGTGATCATTTTTATATTAATTCTTTAGAACAGTTTTAATAGCCGACTTCACATAAAGTCAATCTGAAATGATATAAATGTATTGGATATTTGACTTTCTTTGATTTAGTGTAGAGATTTTGATCTTTTTCTTTTGTTTAATTGAGAACTGTTGTTTTATATGTAATTAATAACTGTAGCAGAAAGATTATACAACTTTGTTCATTTTCCCTTTAAAGTAATTAAAAATTCAAGTATTGTCTAGCTTGAATGTATTTTGATTGCTATATTTTCAATTCCTATTGACAGGTTTGGGATGTGAGGCAATCATTATTACCAGCAAGAGAGTTTGTGGGGCACACAAAAGGTTCTATTACACACCTTTTTTTAAACATCTTCTATTTGTCTTCTTTTGCTTATTTATGACTCGATTTTTTAAATTATTTTATGAAGTTAATTTCTAATTGTGAACAGTTTCTGTTTTTCAGCCACTTAAATCTGTGAAATTATCTTGCTGTTAGTAATTTTTATCTTTTTCCATATGAGCACCTAGTGTTGAAGCTTATTAGAAACTGCATCTTTTGTATTCCAAAGTCATACAAGTTTTATTTAATTTTATCACTATCTGTACCCCACAAGTTATTGTGGTGATAGTAAATAGAAATCAGGCAAGCTTGTACTGGTGCATTGCTTATTTGCAACTTGTGTCAAATTAACTCTTTATGTAGTAATGTGTATAATATTAGGTAGGACATCTGTAATCAGAAACACTCTACTCATTATACCTTTTCTGTGGGAGAACTAATTACTAACTTTTGACCAAAAGCCTTTTAACTTTTAGTGGATGATTGCATCAAAAGATGTGGTTTACGAATGTTTGAAAATAGATGTTTGGTTTCAATATTGACTTGTTTGATTGAAGACATTTTGCAACTCATAATGCACTAGATTTGAGTTGTATGAAGAAAAGACTGATTAGTCTTATGATTAGCATAAATGATTATGTAGAGGACCTAACTTATGCTAGTGTTTACTTGGATTTGAATTGCTCTTTTGGACTAAATTTAGCTGGTTCATATAATTCAAGAGATGAAGGGCCTTTGCGTTAAATGAAGCGTATGTGAAGAATTGTCTCATGCATCATTGTTTTGTTTTTATATGCTGGATGTTGCAGTTGCAAGTTGCAACCATAGAGTTTAGACGCCAATGTAGGTAAAGACAATATAGAATCCTAATATCCAATGATTAAGTAAATTCAATTTAGAGAGGAGTTGATGAGATCAGTGATTATGCAAATTTAAGTAACAATGAGTTTATTAATGGAGTTTGAGTAAAAGGGTTTGAGTTATCGAAGAAGGTGTCTTGACAATCTTGACAGATTTAGGTTTGTAATCAACTGTGGTGTAACAGTTTTGATGATGTTCAGTATCTGTATGTTGTCATTGTTAATTAAAGCTTGAAAATTAATCTTATGAATGTACGGAAGCCCATAGGAGATCTGACCTAGGTGCTCATTCAAGTGGAAAGATGAGTAGGAGAGAGAGAGAGAGAGAGAGAGAGAGAGAGAGAATTATCCACTAAAATGAAGAATCATATATTCTTCCAAAGTCCAAACATCATGTTCTCAAATTTTTTAGCCCATTATATATCTAAAATAGGAACCACCGACACTCATTCTTACTGCAGACATGCCCTACCCTGCCCAATGTAATTTATAATTTGTCTAATTCATATGTTGGAATCTCTAGCATTGTTAGCAAGGCAGTTGGTGATAATTTTCTACTGTGATAAATCATAAACTGTCAATCAACATGTTCTGATTATGCCGGTCACGAAGCAAGAATCTTATTCCAATGCTGCATGTTGTCCAAAAAAAAAAGGGCAAAACCAACTCAAAACATGAAGAAATTAAGAAATGTAATCCAACAATCCATATTAATTAAATTGATACAATGCAAAGACTGGTCATTGAACTTATGTCCACCATTCCTCATCCTAAATTTAAAGTAGTTGACCCTTGGTTTGCGTCAAGGATTTCCTAATTGTCATGAACCTCACCATGATTGGAATTCAATGCTATACTGGTGAGACCGACTTGACATTTATATACCATTCTTTTTGATAATTCTCGTGATTGACAATTATGCAAGCGGAACATAGAAACTTTTAATCGAAGCAATGACTTGGAATATATTGTGTAGTGGAGTTAGCAGTTAAAATCTTGTCCGTGGTTAGTAAGATGTTTTTAAATCTGGACATTGTGGATCTTCAAAAATTAAATTATCTGTGTATTTCTGACAATTTTATCCAAATCCACTTTTCAATTGTGAAGGATTGCAATATTTTTTAAAAAATAATTTTTTGAATTTTTTTAGCTTAATCCACTTTTCAATTCTGAAGAGATCATAATATTCTTTACAAAATTGATATTGTTAAGCTCTTATGCTTCAGAGTCAGTTGAGCATCTCAGCCTCTAATTATGCATCTTTATGAGATCAATCTCAGTATAACTTGTGTTATATAGTGCTAGATAAAATTAATTAAACCTCCTTGATACTAAGGTTACATCAGGGACTATGAGGAACATATCTGGATGATTTTTCTGACTGATGTATTTGTTTAATTGCAGAAATAAAAAGAATAAAAAAGGATAAATGTAAAGATAATATGAACACCAGCAGCAAAAGGGAACTTGTATTTTGTCGAAAATGTTTAAATTTTCTGACTTTTCTCTTTCTGTTGTAATGGCAGCTTGTTAATTGATATTTCAATTTCACTGCCTAATACAAAATACAACTGATACATGAATTTCTACTTGCTAAAACTTGATGTTTCACAAAGTCCTAGGTCAAAAGATATGTAGATATTTCTGAATTTAAGTTGTCATGACAAAGACTGCTCATTGTAGTTTATACCCATATAGGACTCATATGAATGCATTTTGCTGGAAATGGAAATCTAAAACCATTGCTCAAAACCATCAGAAGAATAATGACGATATCAACTGAGCTTTGAGGAATTATAAAACTAATCATAAGCCCACGAGTGAGAAACTTGGAGGCTCATTGTCTCAAATAAAAACCGATGACAATTGAACCTAAGACGTGGCTACTTCAACTAATTAAATCGCTCCGTAATTCTATTTGTTTAAATAATTATGTGGCATTGTTTAGAACTATTTTAGCCATTATTACATGATTGCGCTGTTTGCCTAGTCTACTAGTGTTTCAACAATACTTTGCAGATGGGTTGTGTTTATTGAGGTAAGCTAAGTGATCTTCTAGGATGTTTACCTGCATTCAACTATTGCATCTAATTTCTGCTAAACTTGGTGATCTTTCAACAACTGTACTATCTTCTACCATTCTCTTGTTGTCTCTGCTTGTCAATTATTTTATTTATTTCATTTTTTTTCCTTTTTTACATTTCCTATGTTCTATAACAATTACAATGAAATTTCAACTTGTTCATATACACTATAATCTATCATACATTAATATGTAGCACTGACGATGAGCATATGACATTGTTATAAATGTAGAGCAACCATCTGTATTTAAAATTGAACCATCCATTAGAATATATAGAAGTCCATATTAATGCATAAAATTGTCTAAAGCTTACAGATTAGATATTGTCTAGCGATCCTTTAACCATTTAGATGGCCTTGGTTTCATGTTTTCTTTTGGACAAATATGATATGCCTAGATCACTTTTTTTTTATATTGCAAAAAGTGAACTCTACTTACTGAAACATGCATATCCATGTGCCTTCCTTTTTTGCATGTTGTATATCTACAGTAAATTTTACATTCCCTGAGCTTTATTTTTAAAAAAATCTGAAGGCGCTGCTTTCCCTCACTAATTCAAGCTGCTGATAAGTTGTAGTTCTCTCTGGTCTTACTTCTTACTTGATGTGTTCAAGAAGTTTCATGAAATATTGATTTTGTTTCCTCTTTCATCAAGTTTATTGTGTTAATCAGGTGTGATAGCTATGTCATGGTGTCCCTGTGACAGTTCATTTCTTCTTACCTGTGCCAAGGACAATAGGACAATTTGCTGGGACACAACTACTGGGGAGGTGCATAAGCAATCAATTCCTCAATAACTTATCTGATTTGCACCTCATAAATGTTCATCAACTGTCATTGTCAGCTTCTCTCTATATGTTTACTATGTTTGTTGTGCAGATGGTATGTGAATTGCCTGCTAGCACCAACTGGAATTTTGATATTCATTGGTACCCTAAAATTCCAGGAGTTATATCAGCATCCTCTTTTGATGTCAAAGTGGGAATATACAATATAGAGGTACTTGACTCATGGTTACTAGTAGTTTTTTCTGTTGCCATTACCACCAACGGTCCTGTTTGAAAGAAAATTCAGATTTTTTAAGCTTCATTTATATTTTAATGATGGGTAAATTGAAAGGAAGTAAGAAAAGATGAAATATATTTTGTTGCATTTGAGAGATTCTTGAAGTGGTATGGATCACAAATATATTACAACCTTGTATGTTTTCCATTGTTGTTTCTCAAGAAGGCAAATTCCTCAATAGAGACAAAATGTTAACTCAAAACTTTCATGGATCGCCCATAAGATCGATAATCCTGGTGAAGCTTCATCGAGATTAAAGGATTGGATTGAATATAATTTCAGTCCATTGGTATAGTTTAGTCAATCTGAGTAGATCATGGTCGAGTTTTTTCTTTATAATAGTTTTAGTTTATTTTTTCTTCAGTTTTGCTGTATTTTGGTAAATTTATCTTCTTTTTGGAGGAGCCATCACATTTAAATTAAGGTTTCCTTTAGTTGATTTCAGCCTTTTCAAATCTCTAGGTTAAGTTTCTCTCATGGTTCAACATTTCATCCAAGTTTGGGAGGTCCACTTATGGTACAAGGCTTACCACCTGTTAAGCCTTGTGAATCGAGCTTACTGCCCTGCACCCATCTTGCTTGTCCATTGGTCCATCTTGTCATAGACTTAACTATAATTGCTTAAGTTGTGAGACACCCAAGCAACAACTGTCCATAAAGGTCAGCCTAAGTTTTAATCACTTGCGGTCTCGAAGGACCTGCAAAGTAGAAAAGAATTAGTCGAAGAGACGAATGACAGGCAAAATGCCGTCATCGTCTGGAAGGCGTAGAAACAAACAAAAGCAATAGGAAAGTCACATTGCAGTTCCGAAGTTGCTTGAGTTGGATTTAGTATAATCTAGGAGTTAAGTATAGTTAGGATTGGAGTTGGTTTAGGACTAATAAACATGGAACATGAAAAGATGAAATAGCTTAGGTCTCCATTTCTCCCCTTATGCAGTTCAGCCTTATCTTAAAATGTGAAGAATGCTTAGGAATCAAAATAAGCTGCAATTGATGGCTTCTGCATGAAATTGTTATCAAGCTGATAGCTACCTTTTTGCATCAGTTTTAACTGGATTCTGTCTTCCCACTGTGGAACTGTTTTGTAAGTAAAAAACAAAAACTTGTTTTTTCTTTCTCCTTTCTCACTTAGCCATGCTAGAAGAGTGTAGCCTGCGTGTGGGGCACAGAAAGGTTTATTTGATAATGTAAGGTAGAATGAAGTCTTTTCTGTGGCCAACAGGTCCTTTAAGTTATGTTTTCTTTTGTTTCTTTTTATATCTTTCTTTAATATGTCTAACTACTGTTGTATCTAACCAATATTTAAAAACTAATCTGTAATGTTGACCCTATGTACTATGTTCTAATTATTAATTTTTCACAATATTTAGAAACAGAAAGGAAAATAAGGAAAACCTTTGATGCTGCCACAGCATCTAATTCTGCTTCATCTACGGGTGAGATGAGACTTAGGATTAGATGGTTTTTTTGAATGAAACTATTTCACAATGTTACTTCTGTAATATGATAAGCCCTATATGTAATCTTCAAGTTATTTCTTTACATTATGTAGCAGGTGAAAGGAGGAAAAGGAAAACCTTTAATGCCTATCACAGCATCTTCTATTCAACTCAATTTGTTAGTGGGATAGGACTTACAAATTAGATAGTAAAGTTTGGATGTAACTATGTTACCATGTTTCTTTTATCAAAGTTATTCCAATATGGTATTTAACTTTTGGGTAAATATTTTTATGGTTTGGGGAAAAATGGTGCTAAAAATATGCTATGTTTAAAAGTTCATATGAGAATAAAGTTATAGTTGTCAAATGAGTAATCACCTGTCATGTTCGTCAACTATGTTAATTTGTATCTAGGATAAGTTTGTTACAAACAGAAGTTACTGTCCAATGTTGTGTTGATGACCTTGCCTAATCAGAATTTCTTCAGTAATTAAGTACAAGATTTGTGAATTAGCATCCTTAAGTAAGGTACATCTTCCTGTGTATATCAACTTTTTGTTGTTGCCTCTATGTGACAATGGCCAAACATTGATGTGTTATTGTTTGAAATAATGCGATGGTGAAGCAACTGTTTCTATTTCATTTTTTATATGCATTTTTTCTTCAAAATACAGTAGATTGATAAAGCAGGATGCTTGTTGTATAAGGTGTTTGATCACCAAAGAATGGCACTTTATTTCTGGAGCAAGGAGTATTCTTTTAGTTAGCTTGTTCCATGTTAAAAAATCTAAATATAGTCACTGTTTTCTGCAGGTTTGCAGTAAGCATGCAGCTGTAGAGGGTGAATTTGGTACTCCAGGTATATGCTTACTACTGTTGTAGTTTTACAACTTCATTTTGACAATTTTCTTCTGGTGAGGGTTTCCAAAAGATGGCTACTGGATGTATACTCATAACTGTATTTAAAAAAAAAATTCCTATGCAACGTGGGTGACTTGTTTAATTTGGTCAATTAATCAAGAGTAGATCAATCTTTCTACGGTAAGTGATACAGTGTAGGTTTGAGACCATTGAATGTTGGGAGTATAGCTGGTATCAAGGTTTAGTCCAGGATAATTTATATTATCATTTCTTCTTTTCCATAGCTTCCATCTGAGTTTTTGCCATCATTTTTTGTTGCTATTATTAGAGAGTCCTTTGAGTCATATGTACATTCAAATTTTCAATACCTATTGTAAGTGTAGATTAGCTTGGAAGAGTTCTCTGAGTTCTGCTTTTGGAAGGTTTTAATGTCTCTTATGTAAGATTTTATAGAGCTCAGTGGCAGGAAAATATTTTTTGTTTGAATAGTTGCAATATTAGAGTTTGTTGTTGTTGCTGGAAATTAATAGAGAGAAAATAGAATTGTGACTACCTGTAATATGTAACTGCCTATACATGCCATAGGTGTGGGTTATGTACCTGATACGTTGTGTTGTTATTAACTCATTAATATCAAATTATGTATTGAACAACTTATTGTGTTTTCCTAATGTATTGCATATACTGTTTTGATCTTGCTATGCCATGTGCTATGCAAAATACATTAGATTTGATTATGATTGTTTGGTTCTGTATGTTCCAAGCTTTTCTTTTTAAAAAAAATTGGAAGATATTTTCTTCATGTTAAATGGCATACATGACGTTCACACGTGAACTCGAATCTAAGACCCATCACTTGTGCAATGCTACACCAATCAACCTGAATGTCTCAACAGAGATTGTTCTGAGCTTTTCTTTAATGGCTCTACAATTGGAATGTTTGATTTTTTAACTATATAAATATTTCAAATAAAATAATGTCTAGGAAAACTTAAATCTCCCCCCTCCTGATTTCACTTTCTGTAAGTTCTGGACAGCCTGCAAGACACCAAATGATTCGATGTGAATTGCTCATGAGTTTGAGTTAATTTAGAATTTAATTTTGTTGGTTCTTTTTTTATAATTGTCTTTAGTATATCAGGACAATTTGGGACATTTTTTATGACTATTCTAATAGATGTAGGATCCTGTTGATGGGTTTATACAGGGTAAACTGTATGTCAAAATTTACATGTAAATTTTTCAATGATTATTGGATCTTTTGCCCCTGGCAGGCATCCATGCAAACCTCAGGTCATCTTAAACCCCAAGCTCTTTACACTTTGCATTATTTAGTGTTATAGATTTGCACAAGTTATCTATGAAATCATGGATGTATTAGAGCTTGGCAACACAAATTACTGTGGAACAGGAAGTAGTGGTACCAGACCATTGGAATGGCTCATGCTTTTGTATCTGATGATGAGTTTACAAATTTTCAATTAACAGTCGCTGGTTTCTTTAAACTGTTTGTCTACATAGGTGGTTGAGATTGAACATGATTGTTCATCTGTCAGTTAGCTGTAGTTGGGATCAATATGTATTATGTTGTATATACTTTAGTTTGGAATCTAATTGCATTTTTATGTCATTATGGTGGTTCATTAGTTTTGCTTGATCAACTTCAATCTTTGTTTTTGCGTCACTTTTATGTTTGTCTTTCCAGTACGTTTGAGAGCTCCAAAGTGGCTTAGACGTCCAGTGGGTGTCTCTTTTGGTTTTGGTGGCAAGCTTATATCATTTCAGCCTTGCCAGTCAACACCAGAAGATCGATTACCTGCTTCAGAGGTAAACCTAGATTTTGTATCAATTTGTTGTTTGGTACCTTCATATTGAGCTTTTTTCTTTCTTTCAGGTATACATGCATAATTTAGTCACCGAACATAGCTTGGTTAGCCGCTCCACTGAATTTGAAGCTGCAATACAAAATGGGGAAAAATCTTCGCTCTGTGCTTTATGCGAACAGAAGTCACATGATTCTATGTGTGTCATCTGTATGATAGTATCTAGTTTATAATCTATTCACATGATAAATTTTGTGTAACCATTTTTCTTTCACTTAACAGATCTAAAGATGACAGAGAAACATGGGGCTTCTTGAAGATTATGTTTGAGGAAGAGGGAACAGCTAGGACTAAGTTGCTTTCTTATCTTGGTTTCACTGTGCCAGAGGAGTGTAGTGATATATACAATGACCTTGATAATTTGGGAAAAGGCCTAGAAAACACACTTAGTCTTGATACAAGATCATCGGTTGAAGTTGATGGGAATACATACTCTATTGACAATGGAGAAGAATTCTTTAACAATCCTCAAATTAGTAAGGATAGTTCAGCTTATGAAGAGAAGAGCATTCCTAATGTGGAGAAGGCTCAGAAAGAACCCGAAGAACCTTCAAGGAGTTATGATCTGTCATTTGATGACAGTATTCAACATGCCTTGGTTGTTGGAGACTATAAGGGAGCAGTTTTACGGTGCATCACTGCAGACAGAATGGCCGATGCATTAGTAATTGCACATGCTGGTGGTTCCTCATTATGGGAGAGTACACGAGATCAGTATCTTAAGAATAGTCTCGCACCCTATTTAAAGGTATTAATTTTTTATCTGATCATTAATCTGCAATGTGTGTTAAAGACATATTTGTTTTATCCATTGTATTATTGTGGGCTGTTTAGGGATGTCTTGTACAAAAAATTCTTTTGTAATAGTTGCTTGAGGGTAGTAATCTGATTCTGATGTTTCCATTTTAAGGTTGTATCTGCACTGGTGAGGAATGATCTTATGGCTCTGATTAATACCAGACCTCTGAAATCATGGAAGGAAACTCTGGCTCTTCTTTGCACAGTAAGTTCTCCTGCCTTTAGTATGTTATTCAACCAACTTTGCTGTCATCTTTTTATTACTTTTAATTTCTAAATATCATCTATTTAATTAATTTTTATCGGCCTCCTATAGAGGAAAAGCCTTGCCTTCATGGTTAACTCCTTTGCAACCTCGTTAAACTGGCATCAAATTATGGAAATAGCTTCTTCTTTGTAGGTGTAATTTTACCTAAATATAAAAATATGAAAAATGTCAAAGAATAATAGATACGAATTAACATAAATGACATGTAATTCTGATCTTTCTACTGCCTTCTTTCTGTTGTTGTATCCCTGAATCTACATTATTAAGGATTTGACTATTACTGAATTTTTAGCAGGTCAGTTATCATCTGACAATTTGATTCTGCATCAAATATTAATGTGCGATGCGCTATTTTCATTTCTATTGCATCAGTTATCATCTGATAGTTTGATTCTGCATCAAATATTAATGTGCGGTGGCACTATCTTCATTTCTATCACAGAAGTCACTGATCTCATGCAACCGTTATGTAACAGTTTGCACAGAAAGAGGAATGGACTGTTTTATGTGACAGTCTGGCTTCGAGACTTATGGCCGTCGGAAATATGCTTGCTGCAACTCTCTGCTATATATGTGCTGGAAATATGGACAGAACCGTGGAGATATGGTCACACAGCCTGAAGCTTGACTCTAGAGGAAAGACTTATATAGATCTTCTTCAGGTAACTTCTTTGGTCACAAGATTAAATTACTTATGTAAACCACCAGGTTATGATTACCTTTCTTTGTCATAGGATTTAATGGAGAAGACAATTGTCCTCGCCCTTGCAACGGAACATAAGCAGTTTAGTGCATCTTTGTCGAAGCTTGTGGAGAACTATGCTGAACTACTAGCTAATCAGGGGCTTCTCACTACTGCAATGAAGTATTTAAAACTATTGGGATCTGAAGAATCATCAAATGAGCTTGCTATATTGAGAGAGAGAATTTCTATCTCTGCTGAAGGTTGTCCAAAAGAGTTAATAGATATACTATGATCTATCTTATCAGCTTAAATAATCTTTATCTTGCTTGATGATGATTATACAACTGTGCTTGCACTATTTTGATTATATTAAAACCTGTAGGTGATGAGAAACTTGAGCAAGTCATTTTGACATACAAATCTTGATTCTCTCATACAACTCTTACGCTCTTAGCCCCATCGCATGCTTCTACTTTGTTTATTGACTGAAGCATGCAACTGTTTAAGCACCCTATAGTATTTCTATGTGGGCCTTTTCCTTGAATGTAAGTTTTGTACCTGTTTTATGTATTGTCGTTGTGGCTATTTTCATGTAGAAGTAGATGAATAAAGAGTGTCCTGCTTCTGAAATTTTTACCCTTCTAAAATTTTTTTTCTCTTCGTACCTAGTTGGTATGACAAGTAAACCAGAACGTGTTTTGTTTGGGATAGTGAGGCTTTGAGATCTGTTTTCTTTGTCTCATGCTATATCTTCCCTCTGTTAAGATGCTGCCTATGATTGCTTTTGTTCTTTTCTCTTTTTTTTCCCCTGTTGTTTCTGGTTAGGTGGATGCGGAAATGTTAAACTTTTTACAAGTTGCTTATCTGCCATGTAATTAACCAAATTTCTAGATCTGCATTTTTTTTCTAGATCTGAAATTTTAATATGCTATTATATCATACTTTTACATTCTTTGTCAGAAAGGGATGTGCCGAAAAGTCTGCCTTATCGAAGTGGTGCATCACACACTGAATCTTTATATGGTGCAGATCAATCTGGTTATGGTGGAGTGGATTATTCACAGAATTATTATGAGGTTTTCTTCTTCAGCATTTTCAATGTTGAATTTTTTTGTTATTCTGTTAAATATCTTGCTGAGTAGATCATTGATCTTATGGACTAATAATTTTTTGAGGGTGATCAAATTAGGATAAGAACCTTTCCCAACCACTACTCCAATTACATCAGAATGTTGCTGACACTTCACGTGCTGAGGGCTTTCACCAAGTTCCTGGTTCTGCTTATGGGGGAAATCAACTTGTGCAACAGAAACCACAGGTCCCTGATTTTAGCAACCAGAGGTTATTTCATCCATCACAGCCATCTCAAAATTTTATACTATCACATACGAGCCAGATTTCGCAGGTACTTGTTATATGACTCGGTGACAATGAACAGTTGCTGCTTATTGTGTTTCCTTGCTCTTTCTTCATCATTGAACTATACCAATAATTAACTTCTGTTATTTTGCTGTCCTCATATTAGCTAATACATTTTTTTTCATCTCTAACATAAAAAATGTTGTCATTCAGTTTGATTTGGTTTTCAATCGGTTATGCAAAATTTATTTGATTCCAATGTTGTTTAATATTTGATTGAAAGATTTAATATTTTATTCGATTCCAAGGTTGCAAAATTTATTTATTATTTTATATGATTCCAGATTTATTTGATTATTGAAAGATAAGTCCTGACGGGCAATTTTTTTAAGAATCATCTATTTCAATTTGGTTGCACTTTTATGTTTAGTTACATATATTAAACTAAGGAGTTTGTACAATAACACTGTTTCAAATCATTTTTTTCTTGGGCTCATTTAGTATATGGTCATGGGACATGTCTATTCTTGCAAGAATCTGCAGGGAACAAAACAGATAATTTATTAGTATATAGTTTCTTTGTGGATTTAATTTTAACTTTAACACCAAAAGATCCAACTCTTTGAAAGCTTTGTGCATTGTGATAGAACTACATTATGAACAGCTTCAAAAAAATCTGAAATAATGAATTTTTTAATTTATTTCTAGCCTAGAAAATCTGGGTACTTGTTTGGTATATGGTTGATTGTTCGTTTACATTTGTCAACTTAGGTAGTGTTGGAGGGTCTTTCTGGTGTGGAATAGTTTACGTATCAAGTTTTCTAACGTTTCCTATATTAATTGCATGTGTTAATTATACTTTCTTGTATTCTGAGTGAACCCCTATTTTTATCCATGAATATACTCTGTTAACATTTTTGTTTGGTGACAGCAAGCTTTCACCTCACCTGCTACAATGGCACAGCCAACAATGAAACCCTTTTCTCCTGCAACTCCTGCGGCCCTCAGAAATGTTGAACGCTATCAGCAGCCCAGCTTGGGTTCTCAGCTATATCCGGTCTGTCTTCCTTGGACATGTAATCGGCATATTATTTATTGTTTATCTGAATTGTTTTTCTCCTTTTCTTAGGGAGCTGCCAATCCTCTCTATCAACATGGACCTCCCATTCCTTCTCCACAAGATGGTGGTGCATCTCAGCCAGCATTTGTTACTGGGCAAAGGTTTGCACAACCCATCTCAACTACAACAGCACCAAGGGGTTTCATGCCTGTTTATAATCCAAATTTTGCTCAGAGGCCTAGTATAAGTCCTGTGCATCCGTTAAGCCCAACAAAATCATCAGAAGCACGGCCTGTGGGTGTTCCTCCAACCACTCCGCCTACAGTGCAAACAGTTGATACATCAAATGTTCCTGGTAATGCTTCTCCATGATGAAATTCAAAATTTTGTTTTGTCATGTGCTGCTGTGTCTTGCCTTTTGTGTTGCTAACATTAATTAAGGCATTGATAACATGTCATGTGGTGCTGTGTCTTGCCTTTCATGTGAGTATATTTGACATTTGACTATGCCCACAATCTCCTCGATGTCTAAGACATACCAACAAGAGGTACACTCACTTGATAAAGGAATGAACTAGAACTTGAACTTATTGTCCAGTCTGCTCTGATGCAAATCAGCTCTCCCAGACAGTTCTGACCTTATGGCTTGTGTTGTCCTTGTGCGACTCTCAACTTAAGTTTGTGCTGAAAGAACTAGTCACCTTTCTGTAGCAGGACATGTTGTGTTGAGATATTTTGGCAGCAAATATGACCATTGTCATATGTTTGAGATGATGTATAGTTTCTAATGCATTAAACATTTGAGTCTTAACATGTAACAGTAATATCTTAGTTTGTTTGATCTGCATAACCTATTAGTTCATATGACTGCTGGATAAGTATTATTTTCAACTAATTCAAATTTATTGATATTTAACATCCATGATCTTTGTTTGTGTTCTTCACAAGGTTGCATATGTTCACAGAAAAGAATTTATGGCCACATCCATTCATAGGTAGTGATGGGCAGCTCTATGGCTTGCACGATTTAAATTTTTGTAATGAACATTTTTCCTTTTTTTTTTTTGTGTTTTCTGACAGCTGAATGGAAGCTTGTCATTGCTACCTTGACGAGACTATATAACGAGACATCAGCAGCTCTTGGAGGATCTAATGCAAATCCATCTAAAAAGAGGGAAATTGAGGATAACTCGAGGAAAATTGGGGCCTTGTTTGCAAAACTTAACAGTGGGGACATTTCTCCAAATGCTGCTGCTAAGCTTGTCCAACTTTGCCAGGCTTTGGATGCTGGAGACTTCGCTGGTGCATTACGTATCCAGGTATGCTTATTACATGCTAAAAAGTTATTTCTCATAGTGAGTACCAGCTTTATTCGAATCTTAAAAGTATATAAGCTCCATTGAGGGCATTAATGAATCTACTATGATCGTGACTTATTTTCTTCTTGCTTTGGTTTTTTGCTCTTATCTCTGGTCACTTAGTGCCCTTGCTGTGCTTCAGTTGTTTAGATGTTCAATTTTAAGAAGTACATGAAGCTTGAATGTTTTCTAAATAAAGAGAGAGACTTAGAATTATCTGCAGTTTTAGTTTTCTCTCTCCAGATTAGAAGATCATTAGCAACTTCTGTTGCTGTTTTTTGCCTTTCAAATTTGTTTCGTAGTTGGGCATGTCTAATCTTTTGGCTCATTAAATTCTGCTGCAACAAATGATGGCTTGACTTTAGGGTGTTTACTAATGTTATTTTAGCTGCTGACTTGACATTTGAGTGAACCTTAATAGTACTAGAAATTAGTAAAATATATTATGAGTATTTTGGTGTTATCGCTTCTCTTGCATGTTCTTTTTTTTGGACGAGTCTATCATGTTAACCTTGCTATTTTGTGTTGATTGAATCTTTGGCAATCTACAGTGCATACCTAAAGCACCTCCACACAACTCACTTTTGTCATGGGTATTTTGTTTCATGGTGACAGGTGGTGTTGACAACAAGTGATTGGGATGAGTGCAATTTCTGGCTCGCTGCATTGAAGCGAATGATCAAGACAAGGCAGACTGTTAGATTATAAGGGACGTGATGAGGCATTCTTTCTCTTGGGCTATAGTGTACATTGGTTTTCCTTATAGTTGACATCATTATTTGTAGATCAATAACCTTTCGCATATGCATCTTCGATAGAGCAGCAGCTAAGGTCTCCCATCAAAATGGGCTAGGGTATATTTCGAGAATCAGGTTTGATGATGTTCCCAATAATGTTATATGGTGTGGATATTTTCATATTTATGGCATTTGTTCTACAGTTTCTAATAGTTTTGACAGTGCAATTGTGGATTTCTTAAATACACATCTAGAATGTTTGGGAGTATGTTTGTTCATCTTAATATCAGTGACTGATGACACCTTCCAAATCACAAATCTACTAGAAACTGCACTTTTCATGCATCTGCTGCGCCAGACCAGATTATCAAGGCATTTTCGATCTATTCTTAACCAAACAAGGAAGCTGATTCCCTACCTTATTATCAACACTATTAAGGTCAGAAGGATCTTTGATATGAAATGCCCTTTGGTGTATTTTTTGAGTGGATGCATTTTTGGTGAGAACTGCATACTTTGTAATCAGGTTATAAGAAAGAAAGGTCAATGCCTTCTCTTCATCCTTGGAGTCGAAGCTCTCTTGTTAGCAAGTTGATGAAACTGTTCAGGTGCTAGGAAATATCTTTTTTCCTTAGAAGAGTACAACCCTCTTTCATATGATGTGGTTGGTGATGGAATTAACTCTTTTAACTTTGTTCAGTACTCTTAACAAACTCATTCTTTCCCAAAATTATTGATTCAGTATCTTTCTACTCACAAAAGAATTATTCTCCTTTTTTTTTCTTTCTGTTTTACAGTTTTGCTGATTCCTCTTTATTTATTCTCCATCATCCAAAAGGCATCATCCAAAAGTATGTTTCTGATCTCGAGAATGCCAAAATGACTGAAAACTAATGATTTCTAAATTATACTCTTCAAGATAACACTCATTCCTTGATTCTCCTCTTTATAGATCTTTACAACAATTTTGATTACCTTATAATAAGGATTTATTATTATTAATGTAGTTTTAAGTTTTTTGGATCAATGATCGTTGTTATTAGTATTAGAGTCAACTAGTTGGCTCGAGAATGAAATTGGTATTGAATAATTGGGTCATGAATATATCATAGTATAGACTCATCTCGTGATGATTATGGACTATGTGAATGAGATTATAATAAATTGAAAAATATATTTAAAAATATAGCAGATTAGGTTTTAAATCGGTTAAACGATGTATGACTCAAAATAGATTCATTATCCATAGGTAGATATGTTGATTAATTGATGAATGTTTTGGAAGAAACCATAAGCCAAGTGTTTTTTTAATTATTTGATTTACACAATCTTGCTCTTTTGAGGGGGTTGGGATTCAAAAAATCAGGTCACAAGAAAAATATGAAGTTTTTGTTAGTTAGTTCACCAATAATTGTAATCAAATCTTAATAACTAGAATACTCAATCGCAAATCACTCCCCAAATTAATCATAATTTTCGAATATCCTTACGGTCACATCACAGTGCATGCATAGATAGATTCAGATGTACTTCCATGATACATAAGGAATATAATTAGTGATATATTTTGTTATTTGAATAATTTTGTGAACTTTATAATCATACATGTAATTAGAGAGGAAAACCAATTTAGCAATTGACTAGTGATAGAGGATATAATTAACTTTTCAAAGTAAATGCATGGACATTAACACTTGGACAATTAGTAGCGTCACCTCAATGTTTGTCGAGCCTCTTTCATCCGTCAAAACTACCACCTCAATGGTCAATTACGACATCTACTTATCTCTAAGAGGTAATTACAAAGTTTTGAATCCTCAATCTTCCGTAGGAGATTTCGAATCCTCTTTCACTGGTCAATCTAGCAATTGGTTAGTGATAAATGATGCAATCATCTTAATATTTGTCGAGCCTCTTTCATCTATCCAAACCATCACCCGAACGGTCAATTACGATGTTTCACATCCTTTACTATTAATAAATTAAACTCAAAATATTTATTTACCAATAATTCAGATTTAGAAAGTAAATGAATTCATTATCCATAATTAGATATTTTGAAAGAAAAGATAGGCCAAGCTTTTTTTTTTTGTCACTTACATAATCCTGCTCAATAATTGCAATCAAATTCAATAACTAGATTACTAAATTGCATATCACTCCTTGATTATGTCATAATTTTCATATATTCTTATCGATACTCTGAAACAAAACTATTCTTGTGAGGGAGTAGTGCCTTCTTGGATACAAGCCAAAATACACTTGGTAGATTCATATGTATGTACCTTAGAGGCACATAAGGAATTGGAATACAATTAGTGATTTGTTTTGCTATTTAAAAAAATATTAAACTTCAGAATCATTCATGTATTTGGAGAGAAAAATAAATCTAGCAATTGACTAGTGATAGAGAAGAAAGTTCACTTTTCAAAGCTAATACATGAACATTAGTATCTCAATATTTGCAGTGCCTCTCTCCTCAATTCCCGCACATACATACTTACCCCTAAGAGATAGATTTGAATCCTCAATCTTGGTAAGTAGATTTACTATTGATAAATTTGGCTCATAACATTTTTTTTTATCGACAATTCAGGTCTAGAAAGTAAATAGATTAGTCATCCATAATTAAATATGTTGATTACTTGATGGATATTTTGGAACAGAACATAGGCCAAGCTTTTCTTTTTTACATATAGAATCCTGGACTTTTGAGGGTGAGTATAGTGGAGTAGGATTCAAGTAAATTACACCAATAATTACAATCAAATCTCAATCACTTGAATATTAAATCACAAATCATTCCTTGAATTATGTCATAATTTTGGTATATCCTTACATCACATCATAATCATGATGCTTGTAAATGAAGTTATTCTTATGACACAAGGAGTGATGTATGCATGAATACAAGGCAGATACACGTACAGATCCCTTGATGGTACATAAAGAATATAATTATTGATATATTTTGTTAATTTATTTTTTTGTGAATTTAGGAATCATACATGTATTTGGAGAGAAAAATCAATGGACTAATGATAGAGGATAAAATTGACTTTTCAAAATCAATATATGGACATTGATACCTCGATGATCATCAGTATTGCCACCTCGACATTTGTCGAGCCTCTCTCATCTATTGAAATTACCACCTCAATAGTCAATTCTGACACCTATTTATCCTAAAGAGATAGTTAAATCACCTCAGTGAATAATTGCATCGTCAAATTATCCTCGAGAGATAATTATGTTATCTTAGTAGATGGTTACATCACCTTAACAAGTCATTATACTACTGAGGTGATAGTTAGGTCACCTCATTAATATTGAGATAACAGTTAAAACACATCATATGTCATCTCAACAAGCAGTTGTACCCTCACGATAATTGCCCTAATGACTTTAACCATCGATAATTACGAACCCTAGTATAAATAGTCTCTTATTCTTTTTTCTTTCTTCCGCATCCCACATCCTTTTACACATCAGACAATATTATAACTTGAGTGCCAGAGGGATCTAGTCAAGCTTCCTCGATCTTGGTCTTATTATAGGAACCGAGACAACACTATATATATCATGTCGGTATCCAAATTGACATTCAAACCCTTCTCGATAGAGTCCTCATCGACATCCTCTTAATATCTCATATCGTTTAATCCACTCACATCTCAAACGTGAATTGTCACTCCATCATCATCATCATTCCTCGAGGACGTTAACAAATAACAAATTTTAGTAGAGAGCATTTCTTATACTCTCGTTTGCTTAAAGTAATATAATTATTTATCTTTTGAAAAGAAAATTATGGTGAAAATATGATATATTTTAATTATGTAGGAAATTCTTTAATATGGATAACAAAGGTTCCAACACATCAAAAAAAAAAAAAAACAGACCTTCCCTCCCTCCGTGGATATAAATTATAGGCATCTATTAGTCATATGCCCACTTGCCCGAAAAGGGAAGATGGTCCTAGCGATCCCAATCACATTGAAACTATATAAAAGTATAGCAACACATGAACACTTCAATCAACATGTAACCAAAGGACAAACGCCATAGCTTTATTAGCCATCTAAGTGTGATGAACAACTTGGGGTTTTCGTAGCAAAGTAAAAAGAGCTTTCAATGATAGTGCTTGAGAAGCACTTGCAACACTTGCCTTTCCATTGTTTAATTCATCCAAAATCCCTCATCAATTGTATCCAACGTATCCTCCTCAACTTCAATGCAAACATAGTGGATATACATATATAAAGTAATCGCCAAGTCATTCCCCAATCAATCAATCATCAATCAATCACAGGCATTGCCACCTCCCCCCACCCAACTTGCTTTATGATTCGCGCCGGCACTGAGTCGTCGTCACCTGTTAGTTCTTGTACACCGTCGTGGCTTCAGCCCGCCTATTTGTCACTGCCACGGGTCCCACTCCAAATATCTACCGCCCTTCCATCACACGTGTCCGTCTGCGACTGCACGCGCCGCGGTGCGGCCACGAGGGTCAACCGTGACCGACCCAGCACATCAAATCACCGTCGACCTTCTCTCCCCCGTCGACTCCCCCTTACCCATCCCCGATCGATCCCTTTCCCACTTCGACCCGCCACCGAATGCGCGCAGTATCGTCTCCTTCGTCAATAGTTACCGATCGTGTCAGTTCTTTCCTTGCACGAACACCTTCGCTTACCCTTTACTAGTAGTAATCCCCAAGTCTTCGCGCCCCCCCCCCCACCCCACCTTTCCTCTCTCCTTCCAGTCCCCACCTCCCACGCACCCGCAGGTGCCTCCCTCGATCTCTCTTTATGCTCCTCTTTTGAGCTGTACCGCCGATTTCGATCTTGTTTTATTTTGGTTCTTGTAGGCGACTGCTGATTTGGGGAATTGGGAGCTTGGTGTAGTTGGTGGTGAGGATTCCGGATGAACGTAAGGAGGAGCATGGGCAGGGCGTCGCCGCTGTTCCTGGTCTTGCTGGGATTAGGGGTTTTCTTCGCGACCTACAACCTGGTCACGTTGGTCATCCACCACCAGCGGCGGGAGCGGCGGGCGGAGCTGCCCGGCGTCGATCCGGTCACCCGGATGCCCGACGAACTGAGGAGGGCCGAAGGATCGAGGAGGCCGTTCCACGTCGTTGTCACGGCCACCGACGCGGCCTACAGTAGGTGGCAGTGCCGGGTAATGTACTACTGGTACAAGCGGATGAAGGATGGGGAGGGATCGGAAATGGGAGGGTTCACTAGGGTGCTGCACTCCGGGAAGCCTGATAGCCTGATGGACGAAATCCCGACCTTCGTGGTGAACCCCCTCCCGGCTGGCGTGGATCGGGTGAGAATTCATCTCTTGCTTGCGTCGACCTTCATACATGATGACATCTTTATGCAAACAAAGCATTGTTGATACTTTAATCCATATTTGGGTGGCCAACGATATAGCAAAATTTGACAATAAGTCGTTACGAACCTGCATACTGCAGAATCATAATAGTGTTTGTTGAACATCCATGACGGTGTTTACTTGGGGCAGGGGGCGTGGTGGATGGGGTTCAGTAAGGTGAGAATGGAATGCTACTGATGCATCTTTGGTAGAGGCAACAAACCGTACTGTCACTGTCAAAGAGAGAAGTAAAAAAGCCGTAATGCTACAATTTTGTTAATAGAACAAAGATCAAACCCTGTGATAAGCATAATTATTGCCTCACAAATCCTTTTTCCAATGCAAGAATTGCAGAACAAAATAAACATATGCATAATAACCTTACAAGCTTCTAATCAAATGCAAGATGTAGCAGAGTAATTCTTGTTCTGTTTGTACCCTTTTTTTTTTCATTTTTTCCTGTTTACTTCACATTTGGTTTCCACAGGTGTCGTAAAAGAATGAAATCCTGCTAGGGTTTTGCAGAAAAATAGTTGCTAGCAATGGTATCAAAAATATTTAATTGCCTTTATTATTCTTTTGAAGAGTCAAATTAAGTTGTTCAACGAGTAGTCATTGCAAATAGTTAATTTTTTATGCCATAGTGTTCTTTTTCTACCAATATCCTTTGTAAAACAAAGGATTCAAGTTCCGGAAACAACCAGTATGTAACTGATGTGTGAACTATCAAGGTAATGACACACGATATGCTGGTATACCTGTCGATACAGACCAAAGAGAGAGAGAGAGAGAGGAGGAGGAGGAGAAAGGAAGAAGGAGAGAAGGGAGTCAGAGGAAGAGGAAGAGAAGGAGAAATGGGGTAGGAAAATGCAGGGTGCTGGAGACAGAGGAAGAAGCAACAACAGACAGTGTGCGGTAGCAGGCAACAATAACAAGAGAGAATCAGGGGAGAGAGAGAGAGAGGAAAAGTAAAGTAAAAAAAGAGTTGTTGCTGTATAAAAAATAAAAAATTAGTTGATTTTGAACTGAACCAGAGCAAATTGTGTTGCTGTTTCTTGGTCAAATAAGAAAATCCTAGGCGGTACAAACCGGTTTGACCACTTTTTAAAACTTTGTATAGAACTATACGCTTGTAGTCACTATAGCTCACTGGATGCTGCATACCTGGTTATCATGATGGCACTGAATGTCTGCTTGATCTTCTGTGCCACCCGTTCTTTGATTAGTCAATAACAACATGTGTCTTACATGCTTTCTTAATGTGGTGACAGGGTTATGTTGTCCTGAACAGACCTTGGGCTTTTGTCCAATGGCTAGAAAAAGCAACCATTGAGGAGGAGTATGTTTTTTTCTTCAAAAAATTACATCATTTTAGTTTGTTTTTAGTGCTGTATGAGAAAAAGCTTTCTATGCTGAATGGCAAAAACTGCAGGTATATACTAATGGCTGAACCGGATCACGTCTTCGTGAGACCTTTACCGAACTTGGCTCGTGATGACTATCCTGCAGGTTTTCCATTCTTCTATATCAAACCAGCAGAACATTCACAGATAATAAGGAAGTTCTTTCCAAAAGAGAAGGGCCCTGTGACTAATATTGACCCCATTGGCAATTCTCCTGTGATAATTAAAAAGGTATATTTTGAATTTTTAATTTCTGATTGGCTTCTGCAACATGTGTGTACATTCAAAGTTGCAAAGTATGTTTCTTTTTATAGTTCATATTTTTCGATTCAATTTCGTTGACATCTCTAAGGCTTTATAGAATACTTTCTTACCTAATGCTTCTAGTTTAATCTGACAAGATCTTTATTTGTATTTGTCTGACTTCAGTCCAAGCTGGAGAAGATTGCTCCTACTTGGATGAACATCTCTTTGAAAATGAAAGAGGATCCAGAGACGGACAAAGCTTTTGGATGGGTTTTGGAAATGTGGGAACTAATATGCTTTATTTGTATCTCAGTGCAGCAATAAATTTTGAATTGATTAAGGTGACTAATGCCTTGTTATCTCTGATGCTATAATAGGTATGCTTATGCCATTGCAAGTGCATTGCATGGTGTGCAACATATTCTCCGTAAAGATTTTATGATACAGGTAATCACAATGATTTGTATTAAATATATCGCTATTGTGGCTTCAGATTTTGTGATGATACTTTCCAAATGTTTGATTGCAGCCCCCTTGGGACTTAAAGCTGGACAGCACATTTATTATTCATTTTACTTATGGGTGTGACTACACATTAAAGGTAACATTGTCTTCCAATTCATCCTCACCTGTTTATATTGAAGCAATTTCCCCAACAACAAGTCATTAACAATGACTCGAATGTCCAGACCAGTTTTTGGTACTCCTTGTTCATATACTTAATTTATGTGTTAGCTCTGGTAATTGTTTCATATAATCTTAGGGTGAACTAACTTATGGGAAAATTGGGGAATGGCGCTTTGACAAAAGATCTTTTCTCCATGGTCCGCCACCAAGGAACCTGTCCTTACCTCCTCCAGGAGTACCTGAAAGTGTGGTATGTATCTCTTCAAGACCATCTTAGAAGTTTTTAGACTTTACTAAGATATTTTTTTGAGTATTCCTCATACTGCATGACGATATATTTTTCTAATGCTATCTAAGCTTTTAAGTCCTAAAAAGTTGGAATACAGACATTTATGTACCAGTAGTGAATGAGTAAATTATCATATCTGCTTTGTTCTCATGCAAGTTATTTTGGAAACAGTAAATGCATGGAAAAGTTACAGTTAGAATGATGGAATTATTAAAAAGTCAAGAAGTGTCTAGATATAATTAACTTGCATTCTTTTCTTTATCGTTGAGCATTGAATCCAATATCAATATATTAATTAGAGTTTTATGAGAAGGAATAATGCTTTTCTGGATGTTGCCTGTCAAGAAATCTATGAATCTAGCATAAGTAAAATCCTGCAAAAATCCTCTTCTATTTTGTATTTGATGAATAAAACTATTTTGTGTTATGATAAACAAATGCATGTCAATTAACAACACAAAGTGGTATGAGTTTCTTGCCTAGTGTGATTTATCTTGAATGCTTCTTTCATGCCATGTGCTCTTGACCTGATATTAGCCAGTGTAAATGATCTTTTATAATTGGGTACTTATCCAAACAGAGAGTATATTCAGTTGTTCTGCAATAAGAACTCTACATTTCTATAACAATTGTGCCTATGTGCTTACATGCAAGTGTGTGCTTGATCTTTGTGCCAAATATTTCAATTTTCAATTTTGTTTTCTTCACCTTTGATCAAAAGGTGGTTACTTTGACATATATGAAAACCTAGAAATTTATCTTTTGAAGAATTAAATGTAAGCCTATAAAAACCAATAATTTATTAAGTAGCTTTTCAAGACTCAACATTTGGATTTTTGAAAACAAAATTACTAGAGAACTTGATACATATACAGACTATTTTCAATAATTGCATATACTTTGTTCCTATGCTGATTATTTTGGATCAAAATATAATAAAACAAGTAGATGAAAGGTTTAAAATCTCAGCCATCAGCAATGGACCCAGCGATACACTATTATGGTATCGATACAGATCAACGTACCGATGCTCAACAGGGATTGGTACCATTGGACCAGAGAGAAAAGAGGGAAGAAGAGGGGGAAGGACGAGGCGGAGAAGGTGGACATGGACAAGGTGGCTGAAGAGGAAGTAGGAGGAGGTGCACCAATAGGAGAACACGGTGCCGTAACAAAAATCAGGAGGCAGCAGATACACAGCGGGGTGGGGAGTAAATGGAGATGTAGTGGGGAGGAGGAAGAGTTGATTGAGGGTGCATCAGAGGAAAGAGTATGGGAGAAACAGAGAAAAAGAAAATAAGAGCTATTATATTATACATTACTATTACCTCCTGGCTAAACCAATTTTAGCCTCTCCCGGTTTTTCAGAGGGGGAGGAGGTGGGACGGGGGTTGTCACTTAGCTTATAAGACAAATAAGAGCTAATATCCTATACACAGCTAAATTACATGGAGATGTGGCACCGGCTACCTTTTCTCGTGATGCTACATCTTGGATATGTTCTTGTTGTTTTTGAACTTTTGGTCCTGAATGTGGCATTCCTTTGCATTGCTCCCGTGCATTAGCTTACTAATGGTTTTAAAACTGGGCACCACTACTCCTTACATCTAAGTCGTACACATGGCTGATAAGATGTGTTCATATAAGCAATCTGTTGATCTACTGGAATTTTTGACTGTGAATTTACAGTAGAAAACTTATGGTTGACCAATCAAACAGCTACTGACCTTGTATCCCTGCTGACTCCATCATGTTCTTGATATTATTGGTGCAGGTCACACTGGTAAAGATGGTGAACGAGGCTACCGCTAACATCCCTAATTGGGATGATGGAAGATAGTCAAATTTTGAAAGTCATTGCACCCAAATGAATTACCTCTAGCTTCAACAAGTACAGAAAGATAAGCTAAATACATACAGGTCACAGGTAATGAAGTTTTGTCGACAAAACATGACAGGGGGTGCCAAATGAGGAATTCTTCTGTCAATGTCCATTCTAAATACTAATCACTGGTGCATCTTGATTCTTCTTTAGGAATATTCCATAATTCTATGCCTGGAGCATCAGCTGCAACTTGACATGTTCTCGCTTTTCCGAATTTTTACCGATTATTGATTGTCATTTTCATCGTTGAACTATGATGATTTTTTTTAATAACGTGTTCCGGTTGCTTATAATTTTCCATGAAAATACTGATGCATGCTGTGCCAAAGTAAGTGGTGCTGCTGAATTTTTCAGTAGATCATCAATATGTTAATGCATTTCCTTCCAGAGAGTGTCGTTGCTGAATCAAAGAAAACGAAAGAAACGCATGCAGGCCATCTGAAGTGTCACAAAACATTCTTAAACTGATCAAAGTTGCAAAGGTTCAAGAGCCCATGTTCGTTCCACTCTATGACTTTAGATTCTATATCAACAGTTAGCGCAAGCTGCTTAAAGATGCAATTATGATTGCCACTTACGATGGTCGAAGCCATTGGAGAAACTTTGTCTTTGGTGCCACCTGAAAAGTTCTTCGTATAGCTTATTCATCATAACAGAGATCTGAATGCTTTTGCTCTTCCCACATCTTCCTTCCGTGCACTCGTGCATGCATGATTGCATGGGATATGAGTAGGGCTGTTCGTTGGAGAAAACAATGAGGTGGATGCTTTTGCTTCGAGAAATGTTCTCTCCCCCTCTACTTGCTGCACCAGTCATTGTTTTCACAGCTGGATGGTAGACCAATATGTGAATTAATGTTGTCGCCATTATATCCTTTATACGTCACGTATTTGCTTATTGGGTCAAGAAAGGCCATGCATGGTTGGTTGCATGAGTAATCTCAAGAAACAGCACCTCTCGACCACTGGATGTAACTTTCCTTGATAAGATATCCTTCTGATTAGAAGAATAATACATAGTTAATTAATTATAAGTATTGAATCTACACAACAGTATGTATGTTACATATAGTTTTGGATAAACGTAAGGCCTATTCTTATTTGAATGGTTGCCACATGAAGAAAGAAAGGAAGGTGAATCTGTAGGAGTGTGGGAAGCACCAACAAAAACACAGGGTTGGGATCGGTGCTTTCGGCTTAATAAATGCTATAGATGTGCCCTTTTGCTTTCTTCCACGACCCCTTTCCCCGTCTTTGAAGGGCTCGAGGCATCACCTCGGAATCTCCCAACAAAAGAAAAAAAAAAGCCACAGAAAGCAAGAGAGAGAGACAGAGAAAGAAAGAGAGAGTCATTATTGATGGGACACGGCTTTGATGGCAACATTAATCTACCAGATTGCTTGCTTCATTTAGTCTTGCACCAACTCTGTTTGAATGATTGAAACTTTGGCTACGTCCTCGATGAGACTTTTTGACACGGAGAGAGATAGAGAGAGAGAGAGAGAGAGGGGGAGAGCACGAAGACGGTGTGCATTGATGAGCGTGCCATCCGCCGACCCACGACATGACATCACTCTTTCCTTCCTCGAATGCCAATCCAAGTCCCATCTCCATCGACTATTCCACCCTCTTCTCTTGTCTGCTTCCCAGCATCCCTATCCCCGCCACTCTCCCCTTTATGTCACTCGCTCATATCCCATCTGTCGCCTCAGCTGCATGCCTGCCTTTGGTGCAGCGGCGGAGGACGGTGCGTTCTGCGCATACATACGGATCTTCCATCGCTGCTGCCGGTCCCCTTCTGATCAGTCTGCTACTTCCAGTGAGCAGTCTCCACACGCATCATGTCGTAGAACTGCTCCTGCTAATATATATATATATATATATATATATATATATATATATATATATATATATATATATATATATATATATATATATATAAAGGGCAGGTTTTCTGCGTTGAGGTCTCCAATTACGGCTGCATGCAATTGCAGAAACGTGATGTGATTCTGAAGACCATATCTCGAGACATACGAGATATACGAAGTTCATAAATTTTGGCTGCATTGAAGAACAGATTCTCACAAATATTTCTACGAGTCTTTGTTACGAAGGTCATAAATTTTGGTTGTATTGGAAGACCATATTCTCACAAATACTTCTACGAGTCTTTGTTCTAAGCTACCTATTCATTTGTCATCTTAAACTTGAGCCGAGGCCATTATTAGGTTTTTTTAATCTCAACAATTAAGTGTTGAATCCATATGATTTTTTTATTCCTATGATATTTAATAATAATTTAATAAGTAAATTTAATTTTATTATTTATGAAAGAATCATTTGAATTGTAAAACTATTTGAATGACTCATCTTCATCGCGATTAGATATTAATTTTGAATTGCTATTTAGTGGAATGTATCCTTTGTCACTATAAATTCAAAGAATCCTTAAGGCATTTATCGATGGATGGATCAATGTGTATTTTTAAGTAAAATTTATTTAATAAATATTATTAGGTCTAAAAATCATGAGATTTATATTATCCACTATGATGTTTTATTTTATGCATAAATTTAATCATTTAAGACTAGTAATACCATTTTCATTATATTTTCTCAACATATAAGAAACTGATGGCATTCACAAACAACCGAAAAGCAACAAATAACAATTGCAACTTCATATAATTTAATAGCTACAATCATATTAATCTCCAAACTTTAGATACTAATTGATGTATGTACACATGGAAGCAAACTCAAATACGTTTGTATTTTTAGTATGTGTTTAAAGAAAAAAATCTTAAATAAATATGTAGTTATGGAATACTTTCACTGTTTGATAAACAATAAATAAACATTATATTTTAAATATATATTAATGCAAGTGTTGTTAGGTAAAATTATATTTCAAAAATTTCATCAAATATTATATGATAAATTTACCATTATAATATTTTTAAATATTTATTAAAAATATATAATTTTTATTTAATTTAATAAGTAAATAAATAAAATGTAAAGTTATGCCAAAAAATATAAAATCTAGATATGTAATAAATAATTAAATATAATCATATAAATTAATCTTAAAAAAGTTTATTCTATAATATAAAATGTATTAATCGACAATAACAAAAATCAAGAGAAAATGTGAGAGGAAATAAGAGTTATAGTTTGTTTGATAATTCCTTCCTTGTTCAATCTTACTCATATATTGTATAAGTGCTCTACCTAACTTCACTACCAAACTTCAATAAAAATATATTTATTCCGTTGCGTTGCTTGTCCCCTTTGACTTTTGAACTTCCTTAACTTACTAATCTACTCTAGCAAAACCTACATTTTACAGGAGGCTTTGAGAAAAACCAATAATATCTCAATATTTATGATGTGAAAGATAAGATACGAGAGACGAGCTCCTATCGAGAATTGAGATTATTCTTAGTCTAATTCCACGATAAAATCGACGTGATGTAAAACGAAGATTATTGAGAGAATAGAGCGAAATTTTCGTCTAAGATATTCCGAAGATGTAAATTAAGAAAAAAAAAAAAAGGAGCTCGATACTTCAACGAGAGGAGTGACTTGTTGGTTCACCAAACCCCCTTGAAGTGATCCGGTGTCCAACTATTATCTCTTTTCAAAATTATGTTATTATAATAATAATTTTATGATCTTAAAAATTTTCATAGGGTACATTTAGAAATTTTAAAAAATTATTAGTATATCATAAATACTAAAATGTTAATCGTTATCTAAAGATGGTATCGAGCATTTGTAATGTTAATTATTAAATATTAAATATTATTAAACAAAATTATTAAATATTAATTAACGTTTGAAATATACACAGCTCTGAACGTAGATTTCAAATGCATCCAACCTAAGTCGTAGTTATCGGTAAGATATCTATTCGAGTCTCCACATTCAACTTTCGGGAATCTAAAACGAGATGTGGAAAAGCTTTCACGGTTTGTCCCTTCTTTGTCTTTTCTGCCTCGTCATCGCCGAACGACAAAATTAGGTCAGTGTGATAGCACCCCACCAACGAATCTCGTACGATCTTGACCATGACTTGCATGGAACGAAGGCTTACCACGCTCCTTACAGAAGAGAAGCAGAGCTCGGCATGCCAATGTAACTCGTGATTTGGCTCGTTCACAAAGACGTGGGGGTAGGGGAGAAGAGTGGCGTGGCGTACCACGCTAAGTGACGGCCGGAACACGGCTTGGCGTCGCAATTTGGCTCACGAATAAGAGGTGACTTGAATCGTGAGTTGGAAGTCCAGACACGATACGTTTACCCTCGTCGAAGCATAGCATAGAATAGCATAGCATAGCATAGCATGTGAGTGAAGAAGAGGATTAGTATCACTTGGATTTGGAAACTCGCCAACATTTAATTGCCTGAGTGCAAAGGAGAAGATGGAGTACGAGTGTTTGGAACAACATGAATGATTCATTTACTGGTATACTCAAATTTCATCGTTAATTTGATTTGAAAGATGAGAGAGATAATTGAGCACGAGACTTTAGATGAGGGATAAATTTTCTGAAAGATAAAAAATATGAATTTTTATCTCATTTTTTATTTAAAGATAATTGATGTCGGTATCTTATATCCTATTTTTTGGTAGTAAATTATACGATAGATTTATCTAAATGAATCTTTTAACGATTAAATTAGTATATATTTGCAAACATCAAAGCTCACACGACAAATGTACTTGAGATGTTCTTATAAGATAATCTTAATTCTTATTATGGATAATACAAAGAACATTAATCTTGTAATTGAAACTAAAGTTTTAAGTGATAGAGAAAGGAAAAGGTGAGGTGAGTTGCCAACGAACACGATTGGATCAATTATCAAAATCGAACAACAATGCATATCGGATATAAATTCAATCGTAAAAATTTAAACTTATTAATTTGTGGGCCAAATTATTTGAGTCTTCTTTGTCATATATTCTTATAACAAAAAAATATATTAATTTCTAATCTGAGTCATGATTAGGTGTAGGAATTAGAACAAATTGACCTTTAATTGCTACACTATTCTACATTGTGTATCAAAAAAATTTGCACACTAACATTGATTTTTGTTTGTTTGTTGAAAAAGTCCAAGTCAACTTATAATTAGGGCTAATTAATTAAGAGGCGTGTAAATGATTCAGACAGATGAATGCATGAAATTTCATGCAGTTGATGAACACTCATTTATGACATTGGGTACATGTGTTTAAATTATATGTTAAAGAAAGTACGTGATTGACCTAATGCATATATATTATTGTGTATGATTCCTTCCCGGATTACAGTATCTTGCAGCTGAAACATAGGCTTCAGATCTCAGTGGCATTCCCGTAAGCTTCTGATCCAACCGATCTCTCTCTCTCTCTCTCTCTCTCTCTCTCATGCATGGCATCGTCTCCTCCGAGTCGTTGGCCATGAATGGCATCTGAATCTTGTTGATCCATATGCTGCACGTTGCTGTGTGCAGCAGCAATCCAAGTCCATCATTCCTGCCGCTGCTGGTGCTGTCGCTGTTCCCTCTAACAAGATATGAAGCTCCCATTCCCGCTTTGGACGCATGTGATCAGAGGAAGAAGAAGCCTTTCGAGAACGGGAGGAAGGAAAAGGGTGGCACTGCCAGGGAAAGGACAGAAGCCCAGCTGGTCTCCCCGCAGAAGCGCACAGAACGAGCTTTAAACGCGGTGACGAGGACCACGCGCGGTGCTCCAGAAGGCGAAGCGGCTCGGAGACAGCCCATGCTAGATTTACGGAGGGGTTGTGGCGTGCATCGGCGGGTCGTACGGCCTTGCCTCCCGTCCTCCTCGGGTCCCTCGCCTCCGCCACCACCAATGAGCTCGTCGCTCTCCTGCGAGTATGGTGACCAGGCGTTACGTGCCGTGAACTCTGAGCCTGAGATCTGTGATGATTACGACGGCATAGGTTAAAGCTCACTCTTGCGTGCAGACAAAAGATGGAGTGGAGAAAGAGATTAAGGAGGAGTCCATCATACGCTGTCACTAAAATACTAACAAAGATGTGCTTGGCAATGGACATTAACAAACGAAAGCAATGGCATATATTCTTCGCTGAGAATGGGAGAATAGCTACGAAAAGCATAGAATTTGATGGGAGTGGAGTTGCGAGTCGACGTCTCCGCTTCCTTTTTCTGGTACGTTGAACCCGTCGGGGATGCAATGATCCTCCCGGACCCCCGTGCACAGCTTGCCATGGAAGCATGGACGTCCACAATTATACGTCATGTGACGGAGGAAGAAGGATGGAGAGAGAGAGAGAGGGGGGGGGGAAAGGAACCTTTCGCATTCAATCACCCACACCCACCCTTTTGTGTTTGTGTCTTTCTCTCTCTCTCTCTCTCTAGGTTTCAATCTGTGCCTCCATCATGAACCCCACACGGACAGACCTCAGCACTAGAAAACAACTATAGAAAACATAATAAAAGTGGGAAGAATGGCCACTATGACAGATTATTTAGTGCTGAAGAAACAGTAGACAGAATTGAGATAGGTAATAATGGAAAGATATCGTCAGTCGTAGGCGTAGGGAGAGACAGAGGGAGGTCTGAGAATAGGAGAGAGAGGAGCGGAGAGAGAGTATAAGTGGTGGGAGGAGTCCTTCTGGATATAAGAGCAGGCGGGGTGGCTTCTGGAAGGCGATTCCTTTCCGACACTGGCGCCTTCGCGGACTGGGTGGCGTCGTCGGCCGCCACCGGCAGAGGCGACGACCTCTGCCTCGGCTTCGGTGCCGGCGGCGGCGGAGGAGGAGGTGGTGGAGCCAGCGGAGCCGCCGGTGTAGTATGGGCTGGCTCCAGCTCATCGTCCGCCGCTGCCGCTGGCGGCGGGAGACAGGCTAGCGGTTATGGTGTACCTGCCGACATGGGCATGGTTCTGCTGGCCTCCGCCGCCTCCTTCAACCAGCAGCATCACCACGCGTCCTTGCTCTCGTCGTCGGCTGCGGATCAGCACCCGATCATCCCCCTCCTCGCCACCGCGCCGTGCCTCGTCGACGATGAGAACGTTGCTCGGTCTAAGCACGGGGGAATCCAGCTCTGGCAATCGGCCCTGCCCCATCCGCCCCACCACCACAATTACCTGCCGCACACCCATGGCGCTAACCCTAACCCTAACCTTAACCCTAATCCCACCCTCTCGAATTACCTCGGGAAGTCCATGCTCACCATGCTCGACGCCGGCGGAATTCTTACTGGTGGGGGCGCGGCGGTGGGCGGGAGTTCTGCGACGTGCCAGGACTGCGGCAACCAGGCAAAGAAGGATTGCAGCCACCGCCGGTGCCGGACGTGCTGCAAGAGCCGCGGGTTCGAGTGCTCGACCCACATCAAGAGCACCTGGGTCCCCGCCGCCCGTCGCCGCGAGCGCCTGCGCACCGCCCTTGCCTCTGGCTCCTCAGCCTCCACTTCCAAAAAGCCCCGCCTTGTGGCTTCTCTGCCGGCGACCGCGTCCCACACCTTCACCTCCAACGACAACCCACCCGGTAGCTGCGACGCCACCTCCGGCCACGAAGGTATTGCCCCCAGGAACTCGACCGCTTCTCCTTCTCCCACCACACCTAAAAGAATCCAACTTTACCCTCCACCGATTCTGCAGCTTCAGACGCCAGCATCAGGGAGAGCCTTCCGGGGCAGGTTCGAGCGCAGGCAGTGTTCAGGTGCGTTCGGGTGACGTCCATTCACGACGGCAAGGACCAGTACGCCTACCACGCCGTGGTCAAGATCGGCGGACGCGTCTTCAAGGGTTTACTCTACGGTCAAGGCGTCCACGACGGTGGCGACCACGGCGACGAGGCCAAGGACCACATTCCAGACATCTCGGAGCTGCACCTCGGGAGCCAAAACGGTGGCGGTTCATCGTCATCGCCTCTGCTTCAGTCCGGCGTCTTCGGAGGCAGTGCTGGATTGATTGGAGGCGCCAACTACGGTAACCAAATAAGCTGAACTCTCCTTCAGTCTTCACACCGCAACCAATCCCTCCCCGACCTTTACATTCTATCGTTTATCGTCTATCTATTGTTGTGTGAGATCTCAATTGTCGTGGTCATATGCGTCATCTCAATCGACTGTTTCTCTTTCTAATAATTACTATACCTGCTAAAGATGATGAGCGCTGCATCCTCTTCTCTCTTCTCCAAGTCCAGTGTGCTGCAACTCTTCACTGCATTACTGTGGACTCGGTGGGAATCATGTCGTCCCCCATACTCGATTGTTTGGTTCATGTGAGCTTTTGGTTAGCTAGGCTAATAGTTTGACTCCTAGGCCTTCTTCCTTTTTCGTATGCTTTCTTCTTGTGTGTCGAATCAACTGTGGTTTACGAGGGCATTGCATTTGAACTTGCATCGGAATGACACTTCCTTCACGAGAACGATGTAGAGAATCTAGTCAACTGGCCGTAAAGCTACCTATGGCTGCTTAATATTCCTCTCTTTCCCTAGGAGTGATGATACGACAGCACGTTCACTTGCCTATCAACCCCATCATCGATGAAGAATGTGTTGTTGTGCTCATATTGTTTAGTTGTTGATGCTTTAAGGGTTGTCTATGATAGCTAGTATTGAGCATGGTTGAACCATTGAGTAAGACTCTCTCTCTGTCTTTCTCTCTACTTACTGGCTCTTTTAACTGGCAGTTTCCTGCTTCTGGGAAAAGCTAAGCTTTCTTCTTTCTCTGTTCAACATAGACCTAGAATTTATTGCCTTTCTTGATATCTGCAGTCCTTGAAATGCTCAATTTTGAGCCCATACCCTGTCGTGGAGAAATACCAGTCATTAATAAGATGGACAATTTTCTTTTTCTGATGGCAATGGTTTTTTGTTTGTAAAAGGGATGTGAGTGCATCAACACCTCTCAAAATTGAGTGAGTAAGACAACCTATACTTGTCAACTTCTGTAGTCTTTATAGCTTGTCCTTCAGAAAGAACTAGTTCTTTATAACCATGGGAGAAATCATGCTGATGTTAATAATTCCAGGCCCTGTTCGAGAGCTTTGCTTGATTTGTGGTCATGATCATAGCTAAATTTGGTTTAGCTTGTCTCATGATGTAAAATGGGTATGGTGGATACTATATTAATCTCTTTCCAGACAATTATCCTCTGATATGATTTTACTGACTGGAATGACCAGAAAAATGGTTCTTCATATGTAGGCTAAACTTAACATCAATCAAGATTTATTCTATCTGAAATTTATTTTTCAGATGTGTGGATTACTATCTTGACAATTTGTTAATGAAGCAGTATAAGCATGATTGGTTAAATTGCCAAAGAATACTTTCGATGAGTGTAGTTTATGTTTGTTTGAAACATGGTTGTCTCTTTGAAGCTTGTAATGTTGGCTAATATGATTGAGGTTGATGCAGTCATGTGAGCCATGCACATTCATATATGTAATCAGTTTGATATCATTAAATGAACCTCTTTTCTTGTGGCACTGGGCCTGGCATGTATGATATATATTTAATATCAGATTTTGATAGCATGGATTACCCAACACAAAATTCAAATGCAAACAAAAAATCATGTGGTGTTTTTAGTTTATGATTGGATTCATAACTTATGAATTGAAGTCTGATAGAACATGAACTTTCTATTTAAAGCTTTCAATGAGACTTAATTTGTCATTCATGCTTTAAGTCCATGCAATTGTGCTTATAGGTGTAAGGTTGGGTATATCAATGCTTCTCGAACCTTATGAAGCACAGTAAATACATTAAGAAGAGAGATTCATTGTTCTGTGTTTAGGACATTACAGTGATGAAATGTTGATGAAGTGAGACGTAAAATATTGATCATGCACGCTACAGTTGAATGTTCTGACAATGTAAACTGACTCGATTTGAAGATGAACACTGACCTCGAAGAATCTATTAGGAACTTCGAGTTCAAGATAAATTTTCTCCACGGATTGTTGTGTTTTTATGCACATCTATACAATGGAATGCTCTAATAAGGTGAGCTACACTGATTTTAAGATGAGCACCAACCTTGAAGAACTTATTAGGTTAATTAGTTTTTTCTCTAAGAATTGTTTGGAGGGCTTTGCTAGAGACATGTTTTCCTTATTTCATTGTCTATGTTTTCTAAAGCAACTAATTGTTTTGCTTGCCGACGAACTAGTTTTGAATATGAATGAGTCTGTCTGAAAGTGTCTTGGCGTTCGATTATATACCCCTAAGCATCTTCACATAATTTTCAGAAAGCTTTTAAGGTTGTCTCTTAACTGTTCAATTCCTTGACATAAATCTGTATAGGATATCAAATATGGCACTGAGATTATGAGATGCAATAAGTAAGCAAAAAGTGTTTTGTATTTCATGTGCATGCAAACACATATTCCTTATGGCATACCTTTCACTATGTTGGATGTGTGATCAATCTTAATGCTGCGGTTTCAGCCTGTGGATTATATGCATCTAACATATGAACTATTGTCATAGGGTAATCATTCAAGTAAATGTGAAATTTTGACAAAGAGGATGCTTCTTCTCTTATGATGTTACTTCTTTCTAGATTGCTCAAGAATTTTGATGTGGAAGTGGAATGAGAAGTTACAGCTGTGTTTCTGTGTTGTGCTATTCTTGTGCATGCTGTCCATACAAAGTTCACATCAGCTTAAATTGGGTTCCTACCAAATAACATGATATAAGACTTTTCTTGGTGTTCTAACTCTTGCTTGTATCTTCTTGCAGTCTTTGTTTTAGTGTCTCTCTTTTGAGCTATTTCTTGTGCATGGTATCCATTCATGCTTCACAACAGTTGAAGATTAGGTTCCTATCATCAGTTTATTATAAATTTTATTCAAATCATATTAGTATCATAGTTTTTATATTTTTAAAAAAATTATATTAAAATTTTTAAAAATTTAAAAATAAAATAAATAATCTTATTTGATCTAATGTCGTCGTTAATTGTATTGATATATGATACATGTATGAAGATGATACGATATATGATACATGATATATATACGAAGATGATATGATATATGTATATGATACATATACGAAGATGAATAAAAAGATTATTTTTATTTTTATTATTTTTAATAATTTTATGATAAAAAATTTATTTTAGAATTTTATGTGTTAAAAATAAAAATGATAAATAGAGTTATTTATTTTATTTTTAAAATTATAATTAGTTCTATCAACAAGAGATTTTCGAGAAAAAAAATATATGTTCTAACAACTGTTTGTTTCACATTAGCACATTTGTGAGATCATTATTTATCTAGTCACTTGAATTATTTCTGTACTTGCTCTATAAATCTGAGTTCTAAGATTATGTTAAAAGGTGTGTTTAGTAAGTGGCAAATTGCAGGAACTGTGGTGGCCAACTTCATATAATCATAGTCTAACGAAGATGTGTGATGTTGGACGAGCAGAAGTGAGAATTAAGAAAGAAGAGAGGAATGAAAGATAATAATTAAAAATTAATATAAAAATATTGGATAATTATTAGTCTTACTTTCGTTCAAGGAGTGAATTCATAGGATTTGTACCTTTTTATGTCTCATTGATAGAATAATATCATCTGAAATATAATTGTGATTTTGTATCATTTAATTCATCGATTATTTTTTTAATTATCATTACTAGCTACTTTTTTTTATAACTATAAGAATAAAAAAGAAAAATTATAAAAAATAAGAAAAAAATTATATTCTCATCAAATCAAATTATGTGATATATATTCTTACTTTAAAGAAGATATTATTGATTGCTAACATATATATATATATATATATATTCAGTTAATATTTGTGATATTCAATTAAGAATGAATCTGATTTGTTTTCTAAACTAATCAAATTTATTTTACTACTAAACCGACTAAATTATTCTGGTATCTTATATTGTAAGGGATCAACATATGTATCATTATTCTTACACAAAAAAATTCATGTCTCAAACTCCACAAAGAAAGGAAAAAAAAAGTTCATATATATATATATATATATATATATATATATATATATATATAATGTTTTGATTTAATAACTAATTTGTGATGGCTGATAAAGTAACTTTGTTAGCCTTCTCATTAGTGTATTTACATTGAGAAATGTAAACGTTGTAGTCAAAATTTGGTCAAACTTCTAGAAAGGGGGTTGGGGATGATGATGATGATAATTAATACCTCAGTGAAGATGGGAAAAGAATGAATGACGTTATCCAAAACTCTTTTTGGCAATAGATCAACTATTTCACTCTTAGTTTGATTAATTTGATCCGACCCGATCCAATTAGGAAATTTGGGTCGGGTTTGTATCTCAACCCAACCTGCGTGGGGTTGAGAATTCGGCTCACATGGGACGTGACGAGCGAACGCCTCCAGCGCACACCGCCACGCCATTTGCTCGCGCCCGCCACGGGATGCACACGCTCGCAACGTGACTATATCGAACTGACTCAGCTCTCCACACGCCCTCCCTCATCTTAAATCTAAGCACCTCAAAGGTCGTCGTCTTCCAAGTTCCCCTATCATGGTAGCCCTGTATTCCCCCCACCACATTTTCCCCATGGGGTGGCAGCCGGAAGACATCACGGCCCATGATCTCCACTACGAGGACCCCTTCGCGTGCTACCCCTACATGGAGGAGCTGGAGATCGGCCATGACGACCTCCTCCGACACTGCTCCGTCCTCGCCGCCAAGGACGACTCCTCGAGCTCCACCAAGAAGCTGTGCCACAACGCCTACGAGCGCGACCGCCGGAAGAAGCTCAACGACTTGTACTCCTCCCTTCGTGATCTCCTTCCCGAGTCGGACCAAGCTGTAAGCCTCTCTCTCTCTCTCTCTCTCTCTCTCTCTCTCTCTCTGTACTTGGCTGGAAACTACGTGTGTTAACTTTGATGGGTCATGTAGAGGAAGAAGAAGAAGAAGCTGAGCATCCCATTGATCGTTTGCCGGGTCTTGAAGTACGTACCGGAGCTGCAAAGGCAAGTCGAGAGGCTGTCGCGGAGGAAGGAAGAGATCCTGCTCGCGTTGTCGAGGCCAGAAGAACAAAGCCAGTGTGTCCGAAGTGCGGTGCAGTATCCCATGGTTTCAGCAACCTGTTTGAGTAAGAGAGAAGTCATGGTGCAATTATGTGTGGTAAACAAAGATGCCACCTTCTCCTTCTCAAAGATCCTCAAAGTTTTAGAGAGAGAGGGACTTCATCTTATGAATTCATCAAATTACACCACCTGTGACGGCAGATGTGTCTGCAGCCTCCACCTTCAGGTCTCTTCTACTTTGCTCAATGATTGGGTTCAATCACTTTGGCTTGACATGCTAATGATCTCTTGTATCTTCTTCTTCTTCTTCCTCTTTCTCGATGTATATTATCACTTGGACAGGCAAGAGAAGACTTTAGATCGGAATGCAGAATCTTCTGTGAGCATCTCATGGAAGAAGTCAAAGAGCAAGCAAGACATGGCTCCAATCTTCCTCGTAGCTTGTGGATGTAATAGTTCTTCTTCGTACAAGATATTATCATATGAAAATGTTTGTGTACCACATCTAATCATGCTAAAATCAGTTCTCTACTATGTTGCTTGCAAATCTTGTTTCTGCAGCATTGCATAGAACAAAGTCACAAACACCATTGATCTATTTCTTTTCCTCTTATTTGAGAAAAAAATTGTTTTCAACTTGAAACAAAGGTCGATCTCATTCATTTTTTTTACATTAAAAACAACGAAGGTAACCAAAATGATGATTTATAGGTGTCAAATTCTATGCAATTGGCACCGATTTTGATCTCAAGATCTTGTCATGAACAATCAACTTTTACCCGTCAAGCTAATAAATATCTTTCAAAAAGTTTCCTGGATGAATACATAGATTTATCGGACAAGATTTCAAGCACTTAACTCTGTTAATTAAGTTTGAGACTTATAAAAAACAATCTAATCATCATTAATGGAACATAAAAAATTATCATTATTTTAGGAGTATCACTCCATTAATCAATTAGCACAATGCTAAATTTCTTACAGACATTGACCTAACCTTTAGTCTCAATTTAATGTTTCACCTAAATGTATCTAAAATCCACGGTTAAAAAACAACCCCAACTTTAATTAACATGGAGTTATTATACCCAAATATTCCCCCTTAATATGAATATAAATCCAGTGTTCTTTATTGGTTCGTCTATCTTTCGATTTCAATTGGTTTGATCAAGAATAGTATACTTTAAGATTAGGGCTTCGGTGTGATACAAGGCAGCCGACGTGTGTTTCCACGAATGCCCGACGCTGCAGCGCATGAACAGCTCGCTGTTCCACGTGCTTGCCGTGCATGGGCACGTGCGCCACGTGGCTTGCTCGTGATGAGGTAAGATGAACGCATCAACGGTCGATGGAGGGCTGATGTCAACTCACCCATCCCACTCACATATGATGCGTCCATCTGATTTCCACGTCAATCAATGACAAAGATTGATTATATATATATATTTATATATATATTACATTAAGCTTTAAAACTAGATTCTTAAAGTACAAGTCAAATCTGATCTTATAACAACAAACATGACAATTTAATCATAAAGATATCTATGTTCTCACATTATTTTTAGTTTAATGTTGACTACAAACTGTTTTGAATAAAAGAAATGTTTTCGTGAGAGCCCAGACATGCAGGAGATGGATGAAAGGATTGGGTGGCTGAAGTGCTGACACCAATAACGTCGAAGGAACAAGACACATATATGTACCAAAGTTGTCAAAGAAGTGAGGAAAAAATGGTGACACAATGTCGCGGGAGTAAGAAAATGTGTATAGATAGCGATGTTGCTGATGTGTATGCGCAAGTTGGTGTACACAGTAGAGCAAGTGGCTTGGAGATGCGACGGAGCAGTGACGATGGGCCCTCTAGAAGAAAGGACACGGACAAGATAAGAACGAATGACTTGTTTTTATTTATTTCTTCTTTCTTTCATATGTTAGTATTATAATAACATGCTCACTAAATTTAAGTATATTATATCAATAATTAATTTTATGAAGAAAAGAACTCAAGCCACTATGATGTCTCTATGTAGCAGAAATCCTTCTTGAAGAGCTTCTACTGAGCCTCAAGTAGATGAACACAATTTTGATGGTGGAGGAGAGATACATGGGATAGATGATGATGTTTTTGTTTTTTGTTTATTTTTCTCACTTTGAATACAGGAAATGCTAAAAGGAAACACTGATAATAAGTATCATTAGTAGATTGGATCTGTCAAACCAGCTCAAAGAAACAGCCCAGAAATGGCATGAACTCCAAAAACACAGTTACACTGAACTGTTGAGGGCAAAAGCAACGTATCTTTCACTAGCAATGATATAAGAACCACAAAAAGAGAGCTTCACTGTCATTTGATCGATAAAGTGCAGCACCCATCAGGTGCAACAGAAGCAATATTCCTTCAAAAGCTGTGATCATTTTATCACATCATGTCAAACCAAAGATACAAGGATCACAAATTCATGCAACTAAGGCCTTCGTTAAGATGAGGAGTAGCGAAAGGGAAATAACAACTGCATAAAGTATTTGATAGGAGATTTCAATGGAGATACACATGGAACAACATCTGTTTTCTCATATCCTCAATCAATTTATGATTTGAGGATTAATCTATTATTGATTGAAAAAAATTTTAATCTCAAAATCTATATAGATATTCATCATCTCAATGAATAAAATTCATCCCTTTCGTAATATATTTTTCAATTCTATATGGTGTCAAAGCTCCTCTTGTTTTTGAGTAAGACTTTTCCTTCCTTGACTTCCTTGATGTGCGGCAACAACAATCTCTTTCCCCACTTGATCTACCGATCTCTTCTCTTTATCAATCAATATTGCTTACACACAGAGATCCCTTAGCGCGGTCTCTTCTCTGATAACTATTCTACCATTCATCGATGCTACTCATAGATTTACAATCATTAATGCAATGTTCCTTTGCTTTAATTAGATCGATAGATTCGATCAGTCCTTTGATAACGTTTATCTGATCTATTGACTCCGACAATCATTCCCCTGCTTCCCCTCAACGACCATCTACCTTCTGCTTTTTATCGATCAGATTTGCTGTTGATTTCCTCTTCTACTAAGCGGTCCCGACCGATCTCATGTCCATACTTCTGATCAACTAGTGGACTCTCTCATAAGATATTTCAATTATATTAATTCAAGATTGACATCCTTAGTAGAAGCTCAATTTTACGAGCGCATGATAAAATATCATGATATAAACACATATGGAACAACATCCCGGCTTCCTCATATCTTCAATCAATCTATGATTTGAGGATCAATCATAAATTCGAATAGATGATCTGATTGCATAATTTGGGTGATTGATTGAGAAACATCTCTCCCTTAAAATCTGTATAAATACTCATTATCTCAATGAATAAAATTCTATCTATTTCATAACATATTCCTCAATTCTACATCATTCACTCTTTTATCAAACTGAGAGGCTCTAAAAGTCACTTGTATAACAGCAAAGCATGGTAATACGTCGGATTCATATGGCACATACTAGTCATCTTGTTTTTTCTTTTTATTTAGATTCTCATTTGGAAATTCCCATCAAAATATATCTTCATAACTCTTTTAACTTTCTGGACGTCCTATTTTGTTCTGCAGCATCATCATCATTCAGCTCAAGCAGAACCTCTTCTTGTTTTTGCTCCTCCAACTAATGTTTCTTGTTCTTTTCGGTTGCTGGGTCAGTAGTCTCATTTCGATCGGCAACAACTTCAAGAGGTTTATCCTTTGCCATGAGTTCACCATCGACATTCACACCTTTAGATTTCTTCTTCTCATTTTTCTTTACAGAAGTTTCATCTTTCTGCTGTCCATCTGCATGCATTCACAGAAAATAAGTAATTCTGATAGCATCAAGCAAACCAAGCAGCAACTCTACTAAAATGGGCCAACTGCATTTAATCAGCAAATCAAAGACCAATCAAACCCAAACCCAAACACAACCATAGAGCTGAGACAACCCAATTCAGAAAACTGGGACTGTGGTCCCCAACTCATAATAAATATTAGATTCATGAGCAACTTTACCAAGTATTTTCACATTACAAAGGAAACTAATGTACATTTACAGTGAAATTCTGCTTTTACAAGATGGAGCACCTGCTTGTCAGGAAGCACACTAATGCAATAATAAATACTCAACAGCATTCTCCTGGGAAACCTTGTTTAGTAAGCTCTAAATGGCAGTCTATCACATTGATACTTCCCTGAGTTGCAACACCATTGTCATCAAAGAGTCTCTCTTCGACCTATTCATGAAGAGTTTGTTCAAAAACAGAGGCATTCACCTCTGGAAGTATTTTCTTGCTGTTAGACTAACGATAGCTTCAAAACATATTCTACCACTTAAGACTTAACAGAGTCATCAATACATATTCTACTACTTAAAGACTTACCAGGGTAGTCAATACGGGATGCAATGGAACACTTGTTTGCAAGATAACCAGCTATGCAAACCTAATTCATGTGGATGCTAAACCAAAAGAAGAATGGAATACTTTGAATCATTCCCTTAAGAGAATTAAGGGCTCTCTGATATGAGTGTGGAACACTGATCATTTTCAACTGAAGAATTATGACCCACTTGTACACGTATTTAATATACATAACAATGAAAGATAAAATAATCATCTTCCCAACCAAACTTTGAAAAGTTCACTTGCTCAGAAGATTTTGCATAGACATGACCAAGTAAAGTGACTTAAAACTGAACCACACAAGTTTTGGAGACTAATATAAGATAGGGAAGTTGGGAATTAGAAAAGAGACCTTGAACCAGAAATTCATTTTTGTAACAAGATACTCATAAAGATTTTCTTCCAATATTTGGAGACATTGTTAATCCTGTGAGGAAATTTTTGGATATTAATGAAATCATTTGGAGACAGATCCTGTCCTGCAAAGACAAAACAATTATAGACTGAGGTCAATATATGAAAACTACAAAAGAAAATTTGTCTTATTTCATACCAATAGATGAACTGCTTTGACAGTTTCTTTTGCTTTTTCCTCATCACCAATTACTGCTCCAACAAAAAAGAAAAAGAAACAGACAACCGTAACACCCTTCTAAAATAAGAAAAAAATCAGCAAAAACAAAAATTAAAGTTTCCATTTAAATAGATCAATTATAAATTACTGGCATGCTATATATTATAGACTAACTGAACTGCATTAGATTTCCTCAGCCTTTTGTCAAGAGGAGTTAATGAAATATTTAAAAAGTTCCAAAGAAAAATTGCTTGCAGCCATAGAATAATTAATGGAAAGGTTTCATGAAAGAATGACAATGAATCAAGAAGCTCATAAGAAAAGGTGCTCTAGAAAAATTCATCTTCATGATCTGCATCTGTTCAACTCCTTCGGAGCCAGAAACCTCACGTACGCAGCCACAATGGCGTCTTTATGTGATACAGATAAGGGCACTGCATCTAAATCCTGAAAAAGCATTGGAATATAATAGGAATGTCAGTCATAATGGTTTCAGCAACTCATACTCACTTCTTTTTGAAGGAAAAAAGTTTGATAAAATATCAATGCAGTCGACCAAAATGCTATAGCAAGGCACGCGTGGGAAGATAGGCACAGTGGTAGAGTGAATTCATGTCATGCAGGGAGAAAGATGCCGTCCTTCCTTTTAGAAAGTCTCTAAAAGAAAAGCTTCGAAAGGGAGCCCCAAATCCTGAAAGTCCCGCGGGTTCTTCCCATCAAGATGGAAAAGATTTAAGGGATGTTTGGATCAATGCTCTTCGATCTTTCTCCGCCAGCGGGAAGAGGATCAGAGGACCAAGTCCGATAGCTACAATCGCGAGAACGAGAAACACCGTTACATCAAACCGGGACTTCACCTACAAGAAGAATACACCCTCGAATGAGAAGCAAGATCCAAACTTTGCGTCCTTAATGAACCGATCGAAGGAACGCCAGCACGAACTCATGACCTAGGGCAAAAAATCTCGATCACCTCAAACATCTGCGACCCAACCGCAAGCCTAAACTTCGCCTTCTTCCCTTCTTCACCTTGGGGAACGTTCATTCCCAGAAGTTCCTCGGCTCCTCAGCCATAAACCCTAAAGATCGCACCCCCAACGAAGAACCCTCAGCAACAATTTGTCATGTAATCCTGTTGATTATTTCGAGAAGATTTATCCGCTCATAATAGCATTCAAACTGCTCAGTTGCTGACGGTACATTGCGGCTTAACCATGACCAAGCATAGAATAGTTTATCACCCACCTGCTGGACCCGTATTCTCTACCAGCGAGGTTAATGGGAAGATGACGTGGCTGCTTAGGGCCCACAAAGGCTCCGTTTAAGTTTACGGTGGACTCCGGAGGATTTGGTAATGGAAGTGTAGAATGGTGTGGTCGTCGTTTGGCCGGAGAAAAGATATTAAAAATATCGCCCAATCAGAAGCCGGTATTTGATAGACCCACCACCAAGAATGCGTCTCCAGATACGAGCCTCCACGTGGCAGGTCCAGAAACTTCCACTCAGCCCCTTTCTCTCTCTCTTCTCCTCGATCCCCCGCTCGCCTTCTACAAATCTCCCCAAAACACTACGCTTCGACCAACAGAGCAAGCCGCCTTCCGGTGTCTCCTCTCGTTTTCTCCGCCGCTAATTCCAGTCGGATTCGTCGGCAACCGATCGGAAGATCTATAATCAGCTTCGTCTACTTACTGCTCTTGTGCTTTCGAGATGCTTGATTCGAGCGGCAAACAGGAGCAGGTTCTCCTCCTCTTTTCCCTAATCGTACTTTTTCGTTCTTTCCCTGATATTTGACAGCAGCTCCACTTTGAATTGTTTTTGGAAACTATTTGACACAATGAAGTGTGATGATAATTTAACGCCATCACATCTGAACGCGGATTTCTTTGATCTCTTTTTCGGTTGACTGTAGTTGATTTTCGTAGATCACGATGAGTCTATCGTGGTAGAACAGTAGATGATATACAGGTTTTGATAAAAGAATCGAAGTAAAAGAAATTGTTCGAAATAAGATCTGTGAGAGATTGAAAGATTTTTAATCCAGAAATTCTAGTCATCTTGGTCAAGACACTTTCTGGAAGAAAACCGTGGAATCTCGTTTCCACACCCTAACAATGGAATAAAATGTTTTCGAGATGGTACTATTGTGAAGATTCAGCAAAAAAACAATGGGAAGTGAAGCTTTTTATAATTATAATGTTTTACCTTCTTTCCAATTCGACTCAGATCATCCCTAGACTTCATGGAATTGTTTTGGCCTAAAACACCTTCTCTTGCTCTGGCTGAGGTGGAACATATTCTGTCAAATTGTATGACTCCAATAAAGCGCAGGACAAACAACTTGGACGAGGATAACATAAAGATGATTCTTGAAGCTGTATGTGAAATTTTCTAAGCTAGAAAGGACTCTTAATGATGATAGGAAGAGAGGATATCAACTTAATGATTAGTTACGATAAAAGAAAAATTTTCCTTTCTAGAGAGAGAGAGAGAGAGAGCCTAAAGGTTCATCCTCAGGTGTTATCTTCACTTTCATTAATAAAGTTTGTTAAGATTAATAGCTTTAATAACTGAATTCTCTAGTTGAAGTGTGAGCATTTTCTCAAATTAGACAGCCCTGATAAGAAGGTCATAGCTTGTGACTAAAGTGAGCCAGTCTACATATCCTGAATGTCTGCCCATAGAGGTCTGTTATGGAATATAAATTGAGGCTTTTTTACCCAATTAAGGACTCGATATACAGTCCCATGTTTGGAAGTTTAATCACCAAATATCACCACTGTAGTAGCTGATTTAAAAATTATGAACTAAAATGCTTAACATGCTAGTAAATTTCTGTATTTTTATTCACAAACTGGACTCTGTCAAATTTGATATGAAGAACATAATATGCACCATTTTCCTGGAAAAATAATAATATTGTCTAGAGCATACAGTGCTGTCCCTCTACTTTGGTAACAGTATTTTGACTTTTCAGGTAGACCATGAATTCTCAGGTGAAGTCAGTAATAATGAAGACCATCCACTTTGCCTCACGGATGTGCAAGAAAACACTTTGTTTGCCTTTAAAGATGACAGAATGAAAGGCAAGAACGAAGGCCTTGCTGCTGATGTGACTTCCAGGCCAATATCTGGATCTGAGAATGATTTTACTTGTCATTATATGGAAAACAAGTCCATTTCTGGTAGAGATGAGGCAATTTCCACTTCAAATCTTGACCTGGATGTATTGTCTGATTTCCCTACACTTTATGCATCATATAGCAGAGGGCAAATTGATGCCAGTGATCAGGATTCTCTGCAGACGGAGTTGATAAATGATTTTACAGATTCATCAAACCTAAATGCTGTGAGAGATTGTACAATGGAATTTCTTCCTTCTGATGCTATATCTAATGAAGATTCATTCATGGTGCATAAATCATATAGTTTCTCGACCAGAAGCACAGTGCAGCTAGATACTAAACCAGAAATATCTGCTAATGAGCGTGATGATAAAGCAAGTGATAGCCTTCTAGACTGTGATTGGGATAGTATTGAAGATTTTGATCTTGATGCAGTTTTCAGGTAATCTAAGGCACCTTTGTTTTGAACTTTGTTGTTAAAAAACTTTGGTTTCTGATATTACAAAGAATATGAGTGGCTGTACCAGCAAATCTGATAGTAAGTGTTTTTTATTGTTTGCTATATTTACTTCATCTACCTGAAAAAAGCAGAAGTGACTCAATCGATCACTTTTTTGGAGATGACATGATGGATGTTAGTGATGGATTATTTTCACCATCTGATCATCTAATCAGTGGCATCACTGAGTTTGTTCCAGTGCCCGTAAGTCTTTATTGGTTCAGTTTGAGATAGAATATCACCATAGCATTTAGACTTCTATAAGCAATTATACAATCCAAAGCACATATTTATAAAATTAGTAATACTGGCATTTTGGTTCACACTTACAGGACGCAGCATTATGCAAGGAGGAACTTTCTGATAAAGAATTTTCCTCCCTTCGGTTAGATGAAGGATGTGATGCTAAAGGAAATGTCTCACAGAGAAGTCAGGTAGATATATATTTGTGAATAGAAATTTTATGTATTTTGTTGGTTCCTTTTGAAAACATTTCTTCATTATTACTTTGGCAGACAGCAGCTAGCACATGAAAGTTGACTAACCGTATGCTAAATCTGTCCCATATGTGGATGTTACATGCCACAACATCTGTAAGAAGATCTTTTGAAATTAATATTATTTCATTACAATAAACTCTGTACAAGATGCTCTTACATGGACTTGAACCGGAGACCTTTGAACTGAGAAACAGGCTCTAACAAAAATGTCAGACAATGAAATTTTTAACACCACCATTTGTACATGATGTTCAACAGAAAAAATACTTTCATTTAAACAAATTGTTTCTCTGACATAGTACTACAAGAATGTGAGGACAACAAGAACTTCGAAAAATTAAAGATAAAAAGGGCAGTCCAGTGCACGATGCTCCTGCAAATGTAGAGTTGGGTAAGGCCAACATCCATGGCCTTACCCCTTCAAGTATAAAGTTTGTTTCCATGAGCAAATGATAATCATTATGTTAATTTCAATATTCTTGATTGTAATTCAAATGATAGATTAGTATATCTAATCATATGACCAAGTCCAACAACATGTAGAAAAGAATAGAATTCTCTTCAGAAGCATCAACAACATGTCGTTTGAGTATCCTAGTATTCTATCATATTGAAAGAATCAGAAACTTTGAAAAATTATCTGTCATGTATTTGACAAGCAATTCAGAGTACCTGTATCTCATGGCTAGCTATACGAACCACTCAAAGATAGGTGCACAAGCGAGAGAGGAATGGGTGCATTTCTGTTTAACCCTAATAAAGAACACAAAAGAATGAAACAGATTGGACTACCTGACACATACTGGACAGGGTAAAATTAGGAACCTTGCTTCTAATAACAAGTACTTCTATTGATTGGCTTTAACTATGGATGGATCACAGATTTTCATTCAGGTGGTATACCATTGGCATATTGGATTTCCATGTGCTTTACAAAACTAAATTTAGAGCACATCAATGGTAATATGTGTCAATATCAACTCCTTGTTCTGTAGTCCTATCTTAGCATTTGGCATCATCTGTACTTAATTAATCTTCTGGATTACTATTATCAAGACTTACTGGATGTTATATTCAATCTGTGTTAAAAAGTACATTCATGACTAAGGCTGATACCAAATCTACATGAGTAGGGGTTATGCTAAACATACACGTTGTTTAAGTGAAACTTGCCCACATATGCCTTAGACCACTAATTCAACCCATAAGTAGAACCAATGCATTTATGGAGATTAGCTGAGATGGCTTAAACATCACATGAAGCTGAATTACGTCCATGTTTAGATCCAGATTAGATATGAGAGCGAATCGGTACTGGTACATTATCAGGTGGGTGGTATGCCTGGTGCAGTAACTGTACTAGACTGTATGCCAGTATAGAACCGGATCTTGCCTTGTCCACATACCAATTGGACATCGGATTGGTAAATACCAATTCATACCAACTGATGTGGTTGGAATTAAAATTCTTGGTTTCAATTAAAACTCCTTTTTCACCGTCTTTTCTTTACCTACCACATCTTCACTTATGGGTTTTTTTTTTTCCCAAAATCTGACCAGCCATATGTTCTAGTGTAAAGTAGCCAAACAGCCAAGCATCCTTAAGAATAGGATTTCCATACATTTTCATCTGGATGCTCTTGACTTTAAGAGATCAATTTATTTCATTTTTCTACTTAAACATTTTGTTGATTGAGCTTTATAATCTTCAACATTCTTATCTAAAGATAAGTAAAAAGAACTCGATAGAATTTATTTTATTTTTCTACTTAAACATTATCTTGATTGAGCTTTATAATATTCAGCATTCTTATTTAAAGATAAGTAAAAAGAACTCAATAGAATTAAGTTGAAGTTAAATTGCCAGAGAACTCGACAAGTTGCCATTATATCTTCTTCTTAATATTTAAGTAGCTGAAATCCTTTTCGCCAGCTGATGAAGCAGAATAGTGCTGATTATTGCTCAATTTTGATCAGTTCTTTCTATGTTTCATGTATTCTTGAGCACCTCTTTAAATTGTAGGTAAAATATTTTAATACATGTGCTCAATGAGAAGATATTTCAGTGATATTTGGGTAGCATGCAGCATAAAATCATACTTATTTTGTATGGTATACATTCTGTAAGTTTCTTGCATATGTCATTTGTAAACCTGATTCTTTTTCTCTGCATAATTTATCACTACAATGATTTACTCCTGTATGATATTTTATACCTTTTTTGAGGCTTGCTTTCTTTGGAAGATATTTGTTAGGTGATTTATCAATGAATTCCACTTAGTGCTATTGTTAACTATCTTTGTAGGTAGATGAGCATGAAAGTTTGTTGACATATTGGGAAAAGGAAGAGGAAAAGAGCAAGAAAATAATGTCCCAAGAGTTGACAGGTCCCTGGTCTTATGACATTAAAAACCAACAAAGTCCAAGCCATCAATTCCATGATTCCTCTTGTGTTACTCCACAATCCTATCAGTCATCAGATAGCAGCCTGCAAAGGAAAGCTAGTGATGAGGAATCTGTTGTTTGTGTTGGTACCTGCAATGACATTATATCCAGTGATTCTGGATATCCTTCATATCCCTTTCCTGCCATTGAAGGAGGCTCAGATGTTTGTGCTGAACACAGTAAAAAAGAATATTTTTCTAGCTGTCAATTCTGTCATTTAGATCCTTGGAGGCATTCAAGTTCTGCTTTTGGATATCGTCATGCTCAGAGAAACCAAAAGAAACCTATTTCTAGTTGTGATAGAGGTAAAGCTGATCCATCAGTACACCCAAATCCTGTACAAAAAATACCAGCAATTTCTATAACACCTCAAGAGAGAAATGGGAAACCAAAGCAGATGCAGATAACACAATCTAGGTTTGAAGTTCAACACAAGAGGAAACAATATGATGATCTGAAATCTGGTTCTGATAGCTCAATCTGTCAAACATCTCCAGGGAACAGCCACAGTCAGATTATGACAAGCATTGTTGGATCTAAAGAAATTTGTAATGACCTTACAGTTATGGAGAAGAACATGCTTGTGGATGCCCCGAGGATCTCTATTGTGAATGATGATAATTCTATAGCAGAAACAATATATTGTCAGCTTCAGGCCGCACTGTCAATGGTAGGACCACTAATAGAATTTTATCATTTGAACTTCAATGCATTTTGCTGGTCCAAAGAAATAACTTTTTGCTTAACCTTTATTTTTCTGTTTGTAGTTGGATAATAGGTTAAAGTTTTGCATCAGAGATAGTATATTCCGTTTAGCAAAAAGTGCGACAGAAAGGCACAACATTACTGACAGAAATGGTACAAACAAAGATAATGTGGAAAGAAATGCTGCAGCAAATGGAGAATCAGACAATAAATGCAGGTAAGTTTTTCTAAAATTTAAAAACAGTGTACTCATCATTGCTTGTTTTATAGACTTGTTAAACGATATCAAATTGATTTCTATTTGTATCAATTTGTGCAAAATATTAACAGCTCAAAATGACCATTTTATTCCTGGATGAAAATAGAAATAATATATTTATGAGACAGAAAAACTAGGTGTATGGATACATGTGATGTTGCATCAATTTCAGACTTATCATTTGCTAGATCATGATTGAGAATACATTTGCTGATTATCCTCAATTCGTTATCACATAAGATGATTGAGAATACATTTGCTGAGAATACATTTGAGAGTACACTTGTTTATCCTCAATTTGTTTTCATACAAGATATTGTTCTGGATGCATATTAGTAATCACATCAGTGTTTATTATTGAACATTTATCCTTTTATTTTATGGTATATTTTATTTAAGAGCCTTGTCTTACTCTTTTTTGAGCAAGTGGAAGACCGTTGATGACTTTTAGCAAATGAGATGAAGTCTCACAAAAATTAAGTCAGATAACATCGATTAGAGTTCAACACGGTCATTATCTACTTGTTGACATGGATTTTCCAGACTGCAGTATGACATCCACTTGCAATCCTACTCTGCTTATAGGATTTGAAGTACCCACAGGAGCATTGTAGTTATAATGAGCCAACACCGTGATACAGCATGCATGTAAAGTCCATGTCATTTGGCTCATTTGGTTACACTAATCCACATGCTTATCCAGAAACTACATTTGGATAGTCTCTACAAGTAGACCTTTCCCTTCCCACTATGTTGGATGGTGGCACATCTAAAGGCATAAATCGAGTTTTTCGAATTTATTGATAATAACATTGTCATGCATATGTTCTTAGCATGTCATATTGAGCTTCAGCCACATCTAACTCCTAAGCTAGCATGAGATTCTTTTTGGTACTAGGACAGTAGGACACTAGGACATACTATTCAATTGGATGATGTGTGATGTGTGATTACTGAAACTTTATGCATTGACTCTCCCTAAATTGTGCAGCAAAAGTCTCATGCATCCATTCATGTTTTTTATTAATTTGATAGGTTCAATCATTGAATTTATGTATGATTAAACTTGTCCTCATTATTGAACTTGTGTGATAATAATTGCATCTTTGTATACTTATTCGATTGTATTACCGACAATAGTTTATAGAAACTAAAAAATATTAAAAAACATAAAATTGGCAATAAATTTTTTTTAATGAACTTGTATGATAGCGTTAGACCATCTATCTTGTCCTAAATGAAGTGTTTATATGGGTTGTTATTGGTACAACATTTGTTTAAAGCATGATTAGTATCAATATCATAATGATATTGAGAACCTTGATCCTGAACCTCTCAATTACCAAATTAGAGCTTGGGAGAATATAACTCATAATAAGACTCTAAAATTGATCTAAATGGCAATAAAATAAAAAGAAGAAAGCACATTAAAAGATAATAGGAAAAATAGAACATCGAATGAAGATGTCCTTTTCTAGGTTGGCCAACGTAGAATCCCCATAGGGTTGTTCCGGGGTTCTCGCACCTTGGGTCTTACTGTAAGAATCACCATAAAAGCTCTTATCAACAATTCGGTCACTGACAAAAATAGGGTGTATGAACTTGGACATACAAGTAAAAGGGTATTTGCAACAAAAATAGGGTGTATGTTCTCGCACCTTCATTTGAAAATCTTAGATAGCATTTATGCAGTTCTGTCCATACAAGTAAAAGGGTATTTGCAACTGGAGTCCTCATCACCTAGATCATAAGGGAACAATTTTACCGAGACAAACTTGTGGTATACTTGAACAAATAAGTGGCACATGTGATGGATGACACATTAATAAATTGTGCATGTTTATGGATGTCACACAAGTAAAGGTTTATTGTTGTAGATAGTCTTGTAATACAGTACATTACGGTCACTGAAAGAATACTTAAAATTTTGACTGTAAGTCCTGAGAGTTGGGAAGATGCTGTTGGTGGCTTGCTAGATGCTGCTTTTTTTTACCTTGTGCAATTTTTGTATGAACAACTTTTCATGACTTTTACTTCCTCATCTGCTGCTTGCTTAACATTATTTGTTAAGTTCAAAGCACATGCAATTTTCGTCATTAAGCACATGTATGGCATGCTAGGTGATATAAAAGCTAATAGGAACAACTTTTGTTGGTCAAACTAGTATGTTAAGTTTGTGGATCTTCTTCTTTATGGCATTGCTAAATTAACTTCAATTTTGTTACTCATATCTTCTTGAAATTAATATCCGTTTATAATGCATGATTTCATGTACAACATCTCATTCATAAAAATTTGCGCATGGGGTTTCTGCAAGTGATGCAATTAGAAAAATCATGATCACAGGTGAATGGTACTATGTAAGTACCAATTTCTCGATTTTATGGCCTACCATGCTCATCTGTTAACCTTCCGGTTATCATCCTTACATATAACTTTTCAAAGAATTTGAAAGAAAAAAAAAAAACTCTTATTTATGAACTTTGAACTTTTTCTTTGCAGATCTAGAAACTTATCTGCCTCTGAAACCGGTACGAACCCCGTAGACCGGATTGTCGCTCAGTTGCTCTTTCACAGGCCTTCCAAGTTATCTTCCTGATATATCAGATGTATTTGCTTAATCATCCATTGTAGTTAACCCAGGTAAGTTGTCGCACCTGTATCAATATTTAACACACACAGTTAACTCGAAGGGCATGTAAGAGAAGGAGAAGCTGTCCCAAAAAAAGCTAAGACAAAACTCCACTGAGTAGACTACCAAATGTCATTCTACTGTACCGTGGAAACATATCGATGGAACATGCTCGATGAAACGGTCAATCTCCAATGTCAAGTAAGATGTATATTAGCTTTACTGGTTCCTAAGATTTCCACCTTGAGATCCTTCTTCTCCGCAGAGCGAGATCGTTTTACTTTTAGCTACTTGGAGTTTTCATTCTTGAGCATGCAGATTGGACGTCAGTCATCCATATAGATTTATGCAAACTTCATATATTTTTGCAGTTTTAGCTACTTGGGGGCTCTGCAAAGCCGATCGGCATATGAAGTTTTATCATGGTTCTGCTGCTACTCTTTCCTGCTGATCCTAAAAAGAATAAGATGGCAGATCACAGTGTCTGATACAAGCCAGACGCTAAATGTGCATATTTATTGTTCTTATATATAAATATATATAATATAATATAATATAATATGCATGAAATAAATAAATACATAATGCATGAAATAAAAATGAATCTCATCTCAGGGTTTACTAAAAAGGCTAAGCTCTGGCAGTCCAATTGGAATCAAACATGGGAACATGTTTTAGTTCGGTTCGGGATCCCATTTTGCGGATAGCTGATGGTTTCTCTGGTGTTAATATTTTCGTGGTGATGTGTACATAAAAAGTCTTCATGGCGTCGTCGACAACGGAAGACCATAACATCACATTTCATCAAATTAATCTAAAAATTAACTCATGTTTGTCCCCATATCAAAGGTGGCAATCATTGGCATCGGACCCAAAGGGCGACCACTACCTCGGCATTCGTAGGAGCATCCATTCCCAGATGACCAGTGTCCTGCTCGACTTATTATAATACATGCTTTCTGGGTCTCGCCTGACAGGTTTTTAAGCCTTTGATGATGACGATGTGGATTATCATTCCTCTTCTTCTCCCACAATGATGCATCTTGTGGTGGGTGGGTCGCATACAACCCGACCACTCATCAGCAACACAAAGATCCCCATTATTCGTCAGCTAGAATCAATTTCAAGTATTGTAAGGGACAATGGATCAATCATCCCACCAACTGACCCAACCGTTTCCTCAGGTGCCGCAGCCTCAACTGCCACTACATGAACCCGAGATGCACTCCATCGATGATACGAGTCCAACCTTGCACAATCAATTAAAAGAAATGGACAAACAAAACATCTTCACAACAACATGAAACACCAGATCTAACAAAGGAAAAACCCAATCAATCAAGGGGCTCCCCGAATAACCCTATGTGTCGTTTTCCAGTACTACTAAACAATCAATATCCAAACAAGTCTACATCAATCTTGTTGCCTGTTTGACCAAACAAGGTTAATCCCTAATAGGTTATGCCATGAAGTTGAATACCAACACTCAATAAGCAGGCAATTGACACTAATTGATCCATACATTCATAGTTGGCCTAAGGTCATCATGATTCCTTTAGTTGATGGTCAAGAAATCACCAATAATATTTCTCGACCTATATCAAATATGAACCAACATATAATAACAAAGCCCTTATGTCATAGAAAAAAAATATAATACTAAAAAATATGAAAGAAATGAATTATAGTGCATGAGTCTCATATAAATTGAATTATAAATAGTATATCAATAGAAGCATAAATTATATATATATATATATATATATATATATATATATATATATATATATATATATATATATGTGTGTGTGTGTGTGTGTGTTACTCTCATTTCATGATATGATTTATGATGTTTACGTTCCATAAATATGATACATAATATATTCATATCTTCCACTCTTAAGATTAAAATATATATATTTTTTAAAAAATATATTATTTTTAATATTTTACAAAATATTGACTCATCATATATAAGCATTAATGTCTACATTAAGTATAACATAATAAGCTAAAGTGTACTAATGAACTTGAATATGAGATTAAGATATATTAATATTTAGTGTAAAGTAAAAATATTTATGTTCGAGGATAAGATGAATAATGTTTTAAGTTTTTATATGCTTTAAAATATATAATTGATGATATATCAATCGTGATTAGTTTCCGGATTAGATACATAAAATTAAACTCTTCGTTTAAAAGAAAGAAGGTAATATTTTTTTATCTTTTTAAAGATTTATTTATAAATATAGATATTACATAGATTAAAGTATTAAACTACAAAAGGTAAAAAAAAAAAAAAAAAAGGCTTTTCTTCCCACCATCACCTCAAAGGAGAGGAAGAGAAGAGAGAGAGGCTACAACGGTGGAAAGGGGGAGGCTGAGACGATGGTAAGGGGAGGAGGAGAAGAGGAGCGAGAAGAGAAGGGGGTTGCGGCTATAGGGAAGAAGGAAAGAATAAAGAAGAAGAGAGGAAGAGAATGAAGAAAGTGAAGGAGGAGAGGAAAGAGAGGAAGAAGAAAAAAAAAGGAGAAAAAGGGGAGGAGGATAAGAGAAGAAAAGAGAAGGATGAGGCTGTAGGGTAGAAGGGAAGAATATAGAAGAAGAAAGAAAGGAAGCGAGAAAAGGAAAGAAAGGGAAAGAAAAGAGGAAGGAGATATATAAAAATAGAGAGGAGGAAAAAGAAGAGAGAAAGGAGCAAAGGGAGGAAAGAGAGAGATCTCAGGGAAAGAAGTGGAGAAGGTTTATCGTCATGAGTTAAATATATGTATTTTTTAAGTATAAAAATACATAAATTATGATAAAAATATCTTATATGCATATATGATGGATGATGTACGGATAATATGATTGTCATAAGTTAAATATGAATATATATATTTTATAAATAAAAAAATATATGAATTATGATAAAACTATATTGTATACGTGCATATGATGACGTACGAGTGATATGATTGTTCTGAGTTAAATATGAATGTATATATTTTGTAAACATAAAAAATATATGAATTACGATAAAAATATCTTATATACATGCATATATGATCATGTGATAGTGCATAAAAATATTATGACATATAATACACATATATTATGATATGCGGTGCATATTATGATGTGCGATGTGAGAATACATATATATGTTATGACATGCAATATAGGAGTGCACATATGTATTACAACGTGCAGTGTGAAAGTACACGTATATATTATAATATGTGGTGTGAAAATACACGTATATATTATAATGTGCGGTGTAAGAGCGAATATATGCATCATGACATATGGTATGAGGGTGCACGTATATATTGTGACATACGATGTGGGAGTACACGTGTATATATTATGACATGTGGTGTGGGCGTACACGTATATATTATGACGACATGTGATGTGAGAATACACGTATATATTACGATGACGTGCGATGTGAGAATATATATATATGTTATGATACGAGGTGTAGAAGCCCATGAATTTACTATGCTTCTTACATATGCATATCAGCATTTCGAACTATTTCGACGTAGAATTTTATGTTTTTTGGTGCATATATTATGTACAATGACTAATTACAAATTAACGCTTGTAGTTAGCCACCTTTGATATATTATAAAAAAAATATATATTAATATCTTTATAATTACGAAAGTAAAATGTATTAGGAATGATTATATAAAACAAACTCTATCTAGATTTATTTTAATTATGAATTTATTAAAAAAATATTTATAGACTTTTGACGTCTAAGCCAATAAACACATATTGACTTACCATCACAAAGATATTTCGTCAACAAATCCCGTGAAATGATCCTTTGCAAGAAGTTGACAAAACCTCTTACGTGATCCTTCCCAAGAAATTGAATATGAAATGCAAGCCCTCAGTTGAGATGAGATTAATGATGCAAATGTTTCTGACCTTCCGAAAAATACTTAACAATTCTTTCTCTTCCTTCCTTTCTAATATGATAATACTTTGAATACGAGCCCAACGCCCTTTGCTCTTTGTCAAATGGCATTGATGAGCAAATATGACACTATTAACTCATATTCTAATGACATTGAAAAATAAGAGGGGCACGCATGCCAATGGGAAGACTTTTTAGATCTTACAGACTCATCAAATAGATCCAGAATGAGAATGAAAACCAGTAAAAATGTAGAATATATAAACAAACTTACGCCAAACAAATATATAATTTTTAAGAGCATGCATAGCACAGACAGTATCACAAAACATGGTTTAACCTCTATGTTGAAATCATAGCTCATAAACAACTGCTTGTAGCTTTTTCTTCTTTTTTTCTTGCAGATAGTTCTTCAGAAACTGATATGCTTCTCCCAGGTGCTGAATAAGTTTACAGGAAAAGAAATATTCATTCCAAAAGTCCTAGTTGCTAGTTGTATTCATCAAGTAAATGTCTGATCCAACGCTCTTTGAGAGAAATAGCATGAAGAGATCATTAGAGCAGAAGCCTAGGTTGCATCCAAGGCTGATCCCTAATCTTTCATGAATGATTGCCTTGTTCTAAAACCTGAACCCCCTTTTTTGGTGTGGAAAAACCTAATAATCACATTATACATTCATATAGGAGTATAAGCTCACCTTGGCTGCACGCTAGTGAGAGAATTTTTCTTAACCAGTGATCACATGGGGCAATAGATATCTCAAAGAAGGTAAAAGGTAAAGCAGGATATATAGTCTACTCATCATGTGACAACCCACTTCAGCAGTGATGATTTGTGGAGGTGGGAGCATTGAGTGTCATAATGATGTCGCTACATTAACTATTCAGAATTCCAAAGTACACCTGATTATACAAAGAAGATATTGGGAAGCTGAGACAAAGAAATAGATCCCTAACAAATCCTTAAATCTATTAACTTTAGAACCAAGAAAGGTATTTGATGCGTGAGTGATCAAGTAAATCAGATAAATCAAAGCTATAAGAAAGCACACATAACAAATGACTAAACAGTGTTGAGAACGCAAGTAAGAGGACATATAGGAATATTTTTGTCGGCTAAATTTCTTTCAGAAACGAATTTGCAGCATGGATGGATGCACAAAATATCTAATAAACCATCGATTAAACTCGGTAACAATAAAGCTTTAATTAGATAATTCAGCATTAGAATAAAAGAAAAGGCTTCTGGCAGTCACATAAATCAGAGAGGAGAGTGATTAGAACTGAAAGCATTGCTGTAATAATTGATCCAAGGGTAGCAGAAAATGATGATGACTAGTACAATGTAATCATGTGTTCCTCAAAGCCTGATATCCAAAAGCTGAAAAGTAAAAGGTGAAAGAAAAAGAAGCAGACTTTCACATGTCAACAGATTAAAAGGACACAAACCAAAAGCAGAACAACTTTTTACAAGATACGCAAATAGCCTGAAGGTGATGAGACATAGGCCTTTATTTACCCTGGATAAAAAGGGGGAAGAAACGGATGTTGTGTTGTGGTAAGACTACAAGAAACCTTCAAGAGTGAACAATGAAAGAAAAGAAATAAAAATTTTCAATCATAACCATTACACGTGAGAAAGTTCCCAAAATAATTTCCAAGCTCAATGTTTCGCTCATGTGCAATGAATGACTGTGACTATGTGCAACAAATTCTTTTATAATCAAATTTTAACAATTATGTGTAACAAGTAACTAAATCTTCATTTAATAATTAAAAAAATGAGTCACTTTATAATAACCATTGAAAAAAAAATTTTGAGTCAAATTTTATATTGACCATTGGAAAATCTTAGAATGATCTTACACATCCATGATGACAAACTTAAATTAACTCTCTAGGATGTCTAGTAAAAATGTTACTTAAAATTTAATGTTTTATCTATGGAAGCATATATTATTATTATTGATTTCTTACCAAGCATCAACAACAAGAACAAAGTCGTAAGTTCCAACTATTTGAGGTCGGCAACATGAATCTTTTGTCGCTGTGAAATCTATAAACATATGACTTTTTACATATCGTACTGACGACAAAAGATCCATCTAGCTGACCCCAAATAGTTGGGACTTCCAACTTTGTTGTTGTTGTTGATGTCTAGTAAAAGGATCGGCAATAATAATGTATGCTCCCGTAGATGAAATAATAAATTTTAAGCAACAACTTTATCAGCCATCAAAACTTCTAAAAAAGCAGTACAAAAATTTCTTCTTTAGAACACCAAATATTACAATACCTCTCCCTCAAATTCCTAATCCAATTTCTTCTTATGGTCTAGTGCGCCTTAGTAACCTTTCTGTCCATAAAACCTGTTTTGCTAAGACTATTCCGCTAGCTACCACATCAAAACAAACTTTGTGACACTTCATTATTTAATTTTGTTCTAGAGCTCCAACAATTTCTTGGAAGGAAAGTATGTTTTGGTTCCTACCTTAGTTCTACAACCTTAATATTCTTAACTTCCATTCTTATCATCGGTTTCATGAATCACCCCAAACGTAGCAAAAGAGTTATCTTCAACATCTCTCTGAACATATTTTCTCTACCGTATGAATCTGCCTACTCGATACCAGAATCAGCAAACCATAAACCATTACCATCGTCTCCATCAAGATCCATAACCCAACTATATTTAACATTAAAAAGAATGAGATGCTCCAAAATTCAGAACCACAAAAACATTCTAATATCTTCAGAAATTCAACACAAGAAACAAATAGACAACAAAACCACTAAAACAGAGGCCCATGATCATAGCTGCAGTCAAGACAAACTTTTGTCAGCAATTTTCTGATTAAAAACAAGCAACAGGTAATCTATACTTTGCAATCAATAGAAACCCATCTTGCTGAGAGGGATCACAGCAAATGCACTGAAAGACAATAATCCAAACAGGACAAAAGAATGAACAGCTAAACCAAAAGTGTTGCATCCATCCAGATGCCTCAATAAACGTGAGAACACACAACATCCGTTCAATATAACATTGATAGATCAACACTATATTTACATTAACAACCCAACTTATTTTAGTATATGCACATACAAGCTTTATGATCGATAATCACTCTCCGAGAAGAACCATATGTTCTTTTCCTTTCTTCTACAGAAAGCATTTAAGAAAACCCATCACCGAGCAACAGGAGAAATCCACAAATCCCACATGCATCTCAATCAAATGGCATCCCTCCTCAAGCACAACGCAATCAACTTCACAGAATCAAGAAAAACAATATAGGAGCAATCCAAAACAGAAGAAAACCCTATTTGTTTTCTCCTGTCTTCCTTGTAATCAGTTCTTGATACGTTATTGTCTTTTATGTAGATAAAGATTGTGGGGGCAGTTCAATAGCAGCAGTCAGGGCAGCGTACCAATCCGTTCTCGTTGCACTCCAGGCATCGCCGCAGCCTCCTCTCCTCCTCGATGAACACCTTCCGACTGCCGCTACATGTCGGGCAGGGCGCGAATCGGACCCCGCCGCATCCGTGGCAGACGAAGGCGGGGTCCTGGCGGGCGACCCCCTCGAGCATCTTCGCGAGCTCGCCGGCCTCGTGCATCTGCCGGATCTCCTCGGCGCCGCCGATCCACCGAGCGCCGACGAAGACCTGGGGGAGGGCAAAGGGCCGGCCCTTGAGCGCGGCCTGCAGATCGCGGCGGAAGGCGGCGTCCAGGGACACGTCGCGCTCGTCGACGGCGACGCGAAGGCCGCGGAGGATAGCGCGGACGGAGCGGCAATCGTCGAAGGTGCGACGGACGCCACGGAGCGAGGTACTGTAGAGGACGACCTTGGGGCGCTTGTCCGGGCCGTCGGCGGCGAAGCGGCTCGAGGGGGGCTTCGCGATCGAGGGACGGCCCGGGTGGTGATGGTAGGTGAAGGATCGGGGGAGGGAGAAGGGTTTCTTGGCGGCGGGGGGAGCTTCGTCGGAGGGATCGGCCATGAGGGCGGCGCGGGCGGTGGTGGTGGTTGTGGTCGCAGCTGCTTTCCGGTGACTACCTTTTCTCGCTTTCTTGTCGTGGGGTGTTCGTGGTGTGGTGATGACCGCACTAAGTTTATAGCACACGGTTTTACGTATCAGTCCTTACACAAGTCTACGATTATTACATTTGCCCTTATCAATATTAATATAACATGTATGCCCCTTCGAATGATTAGATTACCAAAATAACTCAAATTATTCACTCCTAATTATGCTTCTGATATCAAATCTCATCTTCAGTATTTACTCTTGGAAAAATATATATATAATTTGTTGATGCTAAACAAAATTTAAGCCAAATGATAAATTTGATGTCCAATTTAAGTTAAATAAAAAAGGTATATATATTATTTTGGATATATATATATAAATATAAATATGTGTGTGTGGGTGTAATTTTATGTCACATTAATAATTGAGGAGGAGGGTGGGTTTGAGGAAGGAAGGAGGAAGGATAGAGAGAGACCACGCGGTTGGTTTGGATATTTATTTGTCACCAAACGTGTTATTCTTTCTTTCCCATTCTATTCCTTTCTTGGGTTTTGTGGGGTCAAACAAAACTTGGACAAGCAAGCTTCTTCTTCTTCTTTGTTGCCCAACCTAAGCAAAGGGTCGCTATTAGAATAAGAATATTTTCCCCCTTAATTTACTCATATATATATATATATATATATATATATATATATATATATATATCAACTTATGTATTAATAACTAGAAATGTTGATTAAAGATGTCGATGGAGAAGAAAATGAGTTTTAAGAGTTTTAGTAGACTATATGCTTGGATAAGATAATCTAAGTTTAGTAAAAGCAAAAAAAAAAAAATCATTAATTATTCATCAATCAATTAATTATTTCGGGAATAATGTATTATCTAATTTGATTGGTAAAGAAGTGATTGTAAGATTTTCGGATCATAACCCATGTTTTGTAAAAAATAATCAATTATGTTTTGATGAAATTATTATTAATTTTATAATTGTTTTGTATAAAAAATATTATTTTGTGATAACATTTTAGCTTAGAAGATATGCCACTTGGGATGGTTCCTTTAAAAACCTACAAAACAAAAATATAAATAATTTTTTTAAGAATAAATTAATGTTTTAGGAATGTATGATCTTGACATATTTAATTATTGAATTATCTAATTTTCTTTCTTGATTTGAAAGGTAATTAAATTTTATCCCTTGATGGGTGACTTTGTGAGTTTTGACCAAGAGGCCAAAAACAAAAATATCAAGTCAATCTTGAAAACAAGTCAGAGTAGGGGGCAAGTAGCAAATTAAGATTGTGATTTTAGAGAGAGAAACAAAGCTCCCCATGCTATTTTATCCTTCCAAAATTAAAGAAAATATTCTAAGAAGTAATATAAATAATTATACTTCTAAAACAAGAGGAAGTATATAATTTTTAAGTGAGGTTATTATAATTTAACGTTGCCTAGTCAACTTGTCTTCTTACTCTAAAAGTAATTGTTGAGATTCGTGCAAGGAGATGTCGGGCAACTTCGATCGTTCGATACTGAAGTAAATCTCAAATTTCTTACGTCCTAAATCAAGATTTAGATTTTTTTTTATTTGTACATTCAAAATCACTTGACTGTGTGTTTACATAAAAATATCTTATAATATATAAAATATTTAAAAATTATATATAATAAATAATAATAGATAAATAAAAGCAATATATTAGTAGTATAGAATATAATAAAAATGATAATATCAACCGACATTATAAATATAAAATCATATTCGATAATATATAAGGAATTAATTATATTAATCCAACTAATGAGGTAGAAATTTCGAGACTTCAAGCAATTGGGACAGTTGGTCCACTACACATAGTTTGGTAGAGTTATTAAATTAGTATATCTCACCCAATAGAACGATTATTTTTAATCATTAAAGTGTCATTCGTTCTATCATAACCCCTTTTGGTGTCATATTTAAGTTGGAAACATATTTCTTTGTTGTTGCAATGCTTGATTCATTATCCTTGTATTCATTTTAAGGAAGAAGAAGATAGAGGAGGGATAGAAAAAAAAAGATGATTGGGAGGAGATAAGAAGAGGTGTAGAAGCTAGATTATCGGAGGAAAAAATGTTGATCAAAAGTGTCTATACATATCTAATCTAATCGATTCATGTGAATTATCTAAAAATCGATCAAAGTCAATCGATTTATTTTAATTTCTTAGATATGATTTAATTTTTAATTTTTTAATCAATTCTGATTCGATTATGATGTCTATTACTAGACGAGTTAAGTTATGGTACGACATGAGACACGAAGTTAAGGGCCTCTACTAACTCTTTTTTTTTTCTTCTCATCAAAGAGAGGGTAAATGTTTTAATTTATGTCCCATTATTACGAGAGATTTTGATGGTGCTTATTTTTTCTAATTGATATTATTGTATTACATTATATTATATATATCCCTTCAAATATTATGGTTTACACATATGCTAATATTGTTAATACCCATTAAAAAAAAATTCAGTCTATAACCAATTTTACCTCTAGCTGATAATTATTTTTCGAGTTAAAGATATATAAAACTAAAACATATTTGTAATTTTTTTTATCATCCTAATGAATTATCAATTTACACATATGTGTGTGTGTGAGAGAGAGATTATTTTATTTACTCTTCAAATTTAAATTCAATATGTATATTCCTGCAAAAAATCGAGAAGTTAAAGATATATATCATTTGAGATAAATCATTATCATAATATTGTCGAAGCTTAAATTGATAAAAAAAAAAAGGCATATGAATGCATTCTAAAACCTTTTTTTTTTTCTCATTTCCTAATTATTCTTTTCCCCAAAACTTTATTATTCAAAATAGGAGTGGGGAGTGAGTTAGCAAAACCAAACACATATATACCTCTAAATGTAATGTCCAATCAATCTTGATATGATCTTGATATAAGATATCAAGGATTATTTTCTTATTAAAGTACTTAATCTTATTTAATCTAAATACGATTATTGAATTGATGTGTGGCCATCACTCATCAAAATAAAACTAAATAATTGAATTCTTTACTATTTCTTTTAGCTCTTATGGAAAAAGATATTAATTCGATTAGATGTTTCACCAGATATGCCAGCAGTTTTTATAGAAAATAAATAGATTGGAATAGACTAGAAAACATTTTTCAAATCCAAGAGTCCAAATCTAAGAGTCTAATCAAATGGACCTCCATGTTTATAGGAACATGCACAACAATTTTGAATGAGCCCATTAGTGGATCCCAACATCCAATTAATAACTCTTACTCCTACTAGAATTAGGAATCAATTCTATGTTCCTCCTTGTGGCAACGATATGATGAAGCTATCAAGATTGTGCTTATGTTGATCATGCAAATAAGATGATGTTGTCACTTGTTTTGGAGAGAAGTTCTTGTGAATCCTAATCACTACTTCTTTTATCTACACACTTGAGAAAAATCTTAACAAAAGCATTGGATCATGTGATGGTATTCAAAAATGAGTGGAAAAAAAAAATGTTGGTCAGCACAAACTATAACATGAAATAATATTATTGGTGATTCAATTTTATACAATGAATCATTATGCCACCAACATAAGGCTTTCGAATTCGAGAGACAATAGATTTGGATCAAACATCTTTGCAAATCAACTACAAAGAAGTGTTTCGTGAAGCATATCACAAAAGTCGAACCATAATCTTAAGAATATATTATCAACTTCACAGTCCAACACCACAAGCTTAAGAAGCTAATCCATAAATTACCTAATTAGCTTCTATATATTGGGTTCTTCATTTATTCTTTTATAAGAATTAAACAATCTTGTAGTGCTTATGCCGATTGTTCTTTTTCTCTAGTAAGATGAGAGTTGCAAAGCTCATAATAAACCATCTGTACTAATGCTTAATCAGGCTTTCTTGTAATAAAAGTTGATCCTCATAATAGATTGACTTTTCCAAACACATTTAATATCAAGTTTGATCCAAATACTGAGAAATAAAATGATTTGGTGCCACTTCATATCCCATCAAATGCCTCGTCTATCGATAATCTCGCTTTAACCTTTTTTTTGTTATAAGAAATTTAGCAACTTGTAATTATTATCTTTACGGTGGTCGATCTTTTGACTTATCAATGGGCACCCTAATTAGACTATAATTTATTAACATTTGAAATATTGATTTCGACACTTAGAAAGATTGAAAACTCACATCCCACTTAGATCAACATCCATATCATCACAATCGGTATATTTGAAATAGAATTACTAAAAATATCGAAGGATTTTCAGAATCTATTAATAGACCTAAACTTTTAGATAAAATGTCAGTGTATTCTTTAGAATGAAAGATCTCATGATCATTACAACACATAGGCCTTAGTTGGCACAGAACAAAGAAGCATGACATAGAAGTTACTCTCTAGAAGTTATTCATGAACTTGTTTGCATGCAAGGACTAGTAGAGAAATCCATGTGGTTTGCTTGTTTTGACATAAAAGGAAGGAAAAGTAGTGAAGAATATTTAGGCTTAGCACATTTGTTCAACCTGTCTTTTATCACTTGCATCACACCATCTAATTCTTGGGCTTATGTTGCTAGAAGACATGCACATACAACACTAGATGATGAATTTTGGGTACAAATACATTGCATTCACTTGCCTTGGCTTCACAAGAGAATGGAATGCATGTCATTGCTCTTTGATGAAAGGAAACATGATGTGAAATGAGTTGACCTCATTGAATTGGAATCTTGGATTTGGGGATAGGGAAGTGGACTTGTCAAGATGCCTCATGAGATCCAAATCATGACTGCATTGAAGTACCAAAAGGAGGGACATCTGAGTCCCTCAACTCCATTTCAGAGAAGACCCCTTCTCACACCTTGTCTGAGGTTTCCTGCTGCCTTTCTCCCATGTCAAATTGGATGATGCTTGTTGTCATAACAAAACGACCCAATAAAGATAGATTCCAAACATAAAGCCACTATATCTTGTCCCATAAAGAATCTAACATAGGAAGTATTAAGGGGTTGATGGGGGCCCTACTTGGCCTGCCACTCCCATAATAAGTCATATTCTCTTTGTTAGGCTCTACATAGCTAAGGAATAATACAATCTTGAGAATGCTATGTAGGTAACTCATCCTACACTTGAAGTGGTCACCCTTAATTTCATGATTGAAAGTAAAATACTTGATGGATTTGGCATAAGATAATAGGTACTCTTATCAAGAGCCTACTTTTCTAGAAGTATGAGGTATCATCCAACAAAAAAAAGTTTGATAGAGGAAAGAGGAAGGAAAGGATGGAAAAGCATTTGATAGGAATAAAAACAAACTTTCATCTCTTTCTTGTCTTATCCAACTTATTTGGACTTACCATTATACCTATTGAGGAAAGCAGATAATCACATATTTGCAACAAATTTTATAGCTCTAATGCTATCGAATTTTGACTCGAGTCCGATCCTTAGGTCAAAATGCTAGAATTTTGCTTGGTAACATGGTTGATATGGAAATCTTGATGTGGTTAGCAACTTTCATGTTTGATATGTTATTTTCTGACAAATATTCTTGCTTTTGTACATAAAATATAAGTACTAGCTTTCTAAAATATAGATACAAACACTTGAAAGAAAATACATCAACTTCATTGTTCTTTCACAAGGATCGAAATAATTCAATGAATTTAAAATCATTTCATTGTTTGCAATGCCACATAAAATTGTAGGTTAATTAGAGGTTCAAAATAGATGCCAAGGCATTTTCAGGTTTTCACAAACTATTTCAAACCAATTCGGTAGACCATCCAAAGATTGATGGAGCTTAACAAAGAACATTTTGTGACTGAAATAATGGCTTTCTTTGGAAATTATGATTCTGGAAATAAAGAGGTTTTTTTTCGCAAGTTTCATGTTTAGGTTCGGATTCCAAATTTCTATCGGACTTATTTTTCTTTTACATACAAAGAGTGTTTATGTATTTGATCTTATAAATTTTCATATAACATATACATCCTCTAAACATTAATGCTCTTCATTAAACATCCATCCATACAAGAAAGCTCAATTTTTTTTACTTTTAGCTTTGATTTGTATCAACTACATTTTTTTTTTTTTTTTTGCAACGATATACATCTAAATTCAGTTGTATAGAGATTACCAATTTCACTAACTTTGGAGGGAATATATGTGCAATTTTGCCTAGAGATAGAACTGATACTTTATGCTTAATTAGAATTTCTTCATATTTCTAGTTTATTTTAAGAATTTCTCATATGTATGAATGCCTTCGATTTGAATTAGTGCACAATTTTAATCGATTTAGCTAAGCTGTTAAACCTAACATTAGTGAATCACCATAATTTCTATAACCAGAAATTGGGCAAAAATCTAAACTTAAGCCTCTCTCTCTCTCTCTCTCTCTCTCTCTCTCTCCATACTTCTATGATCCTATTTATAATTAACTTGATCAAAAGTTCTATCAGGATTATCTTATTAGTTCATCCTAGCATGTTAAATGCATTGTAGCAAGATCATAAAACATCTTGTAAAGATCATATATGATAACTAGGTCAGGACTTGATGCTTTAGGAGATGCAACATAATATGTATAATTGCATTGTGGTAAAAGGCTTTGTTATATAGTCAAAATGTCTAAAACTGGTACCTCTCTAGCCAGTGTAAATTTCATGCTATGCATCATTTAATTTGCGTTGTTTCTTATATGATCATGCATTTTCTTCAATGTCATCAAATGTTGTAGCAACATATGTTATTTTGAGAGTCGTGCATCGTGGAAATCATTTCTGGTTTGAGACCTCACTTACAATGCAAGTCATGCATCATGAATATAATTGCTAATATTTTATTCACATATCTGATTTCTCTATAGTGCTCCATACTCATTGGAATAGTATGTCAGAGAGAAGAAGAGCATGAAGAGGAATAGGAAGAGACAAACTACAAGGAGGCATCATGGAGCTAAAAGAAAGACCACTACAGAGGTATACTATTGTGGCTAAGATCTCATAGTGCTTATAAAGCCATGTCCAACAGAAGACAGCTTTGAGACTCAAAAAGAAACCTAGAAAGAGAGAGAGAGAGAGAGAGAGAGAAAAAAAAGGAATTAGCTACACTAAAATTGATGGGAGAACAGTCATCAATAATGTTGTAGTGTTGTCATGCTCAATGCCACATTCATGCAAGACAAGGGATGTGTTGTTGATCCTGCTAGAATAATAGAAGGCTACAGTTGCTAAAAGTTTCAAGAAATCCTGCAATACTGCTTCACTGTGTGTAGAAGAGAATTGGCCTCCATCAAGTTCTTGGTGTGATGAGATATGTGAACAAGGAAGACAAAGAGATTGACCTGCATCTCCTCCACCATTCACAGCTTACTTAGATTCTTGTTGTCTCCCTCTTCCATTCCCCCACATGCTGGTGCACCCCCATCAGCTAATAGACCAAAAAAGTACTAGAAACAATGGTGAAGAGGATGCAGCTGCACATGTCCCTTCTTCCTATTCCTCCAAAAACAACAAGAGCCTTTGCAAATGGATACAACAGTATCATCGCTTACTGAACTCCATTGCTTCTGTGCATTCTGACTCACACAGACACACACACACACACTCTCTCTCTCTTGGAGAATGATGTGACCGATGTGTTGTCGATAGTAACCAGAGAGAAGTAGGTGGTCTTTCAGATCTTACATAGCTGTAGTCATGGGAAGCCATGGGAGGGATACAAGGATGATGGGCTTCTTTCGTCCCCACCATTATCATCCATCTTGCATCCGAATTGCTCTGCCATGCCAAGATTCAGATACACCATTCTTGAATCCAGGCTGAGGTTGATCATGCTCGAGCTCGAGGGAGTTGCGTTGCAAGCACCTGTTTCCGGGTTCGTCCGTGGGTAGATGGCCGTGCTTGGGTTGGTTCCGGCACCATAGTTAGCGTCGTCGCGAGACATGACCAATGCAGCAGACTGGACTAGCTCGAGACACAGCCGGAGTTTGTTGGGTTCGACGTGCGACAGCCCCGGCAGCGTACCCTTGAAGAGGAAGTTGGAGGTCATGGTGCGAAGTATGTCGAGCGGGGCGACGCCGTCCGTGGTGCGAATGTTGGGGTCGGCATGGTGGTCGAGAAGGACGGCCACCATGTCGGGGCACACCATCTCGGCAGCGATGTGGAGCGGCGTCTTCCCGGCGGCACCCGCCAGGCAATTGACGTCGGCCGCACCGAGCTCGAGTAGAGCCTTGACGACCTCGCGGCTGCAGTTCTCGACGGCGTAGTGGAGCGCGAGCGCGTCGTCAAGGTTCAGCCCCTCCCCCATGACCATCAGCTTGACCAGTTCGACGTCGGAGGAGTCGAGCGCGCGACGCATGCGGCGGATCTTCTGGTGGTGGTCCTCGATGTCAGCAGATGAGATGGCGACGTCGATCGGGTGGGTGTAGTGGTGGCACGCGAGGAAGGAGGGCCGGCGAGCGAGGGAGGACCTGAGACGAAGCTCTTCGATCCTGGCGACCACGTCGAACGGGAGGTGCTTCGCGAGCAACTCCGCCGGGAGGCCCGACTTGGCGACGAGGAGCGAGCAGGTGGTCCACAGCTGCTGCATGTCCTGCTCCCACGCCGCCATCAGGACCCTCATCACGTCCTCGATCGACGCCTTCTCCACCATGCTACCTAATTGCTTCTGCACCCATTGGCAGCAAGGATGAACAACACACAGTAGGACATGACTTTGCTACAGATAACAAACTAGAAGGACTTTTCCCGGTTGAATCCTTGCATAAAATATAGGAAGAGGAAGACAGAGAGTTCTTCTTGGGGAGCGATGCAGCTGGTGATTGCGTTGGGAGTCAGCAAAAGCGCACCCAGTTCAAGGAATAGGGAATGATGAAGAGGAGGAGGATCTATCGAGGGAGGGAAAAGCCTAACTTAGAGATGCCTATGGTGATAGAAAGATGGTCAGATTAGTGAAAGAGACCCGCTCATAGAAGTTGCTGTAGAGGTACCTTACGTACAGTGAAAAGAAGCAGGAGAAATTTTGGAGGAGGAGAAGAAGAAGAAGAAGAAGAAGAAGAGCAACAGAAGTAATAGTAGACAGAGACGTCCAAACAAAAAGGATTGCCGCTTGCTTCACTGTGAACGACACTAGTAGTAGCTATCTATCTGATCCCCAAGAATTGGGAGAAGGAAGGATTGGCCGAGCTATATAGGTGTGTGTTTGAGAGGAGACCTCGGTGATCTGCTCCAGCTGCTTCACGCCGAAGGAGCGAGCGGCGGCCAGGGTGTCGAGGGCGAGGTCGACCGCGGCGGTGCAGTGGGTGTGCCAGCAGCCTCGCTCGCCGCAGCCGGGGCGGAGCTCGTGCTTCTGCGGCACCACGGCCGTCTGCCCGCTGTACAGGAACTGCAGGATCAGCAGGAACACCTCGTAGGTGACCGAATTCACCGGGATGACGGCGGCCCCGCCAGGCCTCCTCTGCGAAGAGGGGTCAGAGCCACAGAAGAACCTGCGGAAGAAGAGGCTGCGGGCCGCGAGGACGCAGCGGTGGGCGTGGACGAGGCGGCCCTCGACGCTGAAGGTGACGTCGCTGAAGGCCTGGCCATTGATGAGGAGGTTGAGGTAGTCTAAGGAGAGGGACTTGAGGGTCTCCTCCATGATCACCACCTCCCTTCCCTCCTGTACTCTTCCTCTTCGGTGTCTACCGATCTCTCCTTTCTGTAGATTAAGGTTCAGAAACATTCCATGATGGTTCTGGCAGAGAAAATACTGTCAGGGAAGAAGAGAGAAGAGGTGTGAAAGAAGCAGGGCGCCTTCAACTTCTGGCTCAAGCTGTTCTTCCTATCTGCATACCTGTGTGCTTGTGATGGCTTGAGTTGTTCTTGTCTTGGAGAGAGAGAGAGAGAGAGAGAGAGAGAGAGAGAGTGAGAGAGAGAGGAAGGAATTACTTGTGGTGTGTCTATGTGTGACAGAAAGATAGAGCAATTTGGATGGTTGTGCTTGGCGGCTGGGGGATATAAATAATTGAGGTGGTAAGAAGAGGAAACCGGATGTAGATATGTTCTCAGAAGGGAAATGCACCTCCTCGCCATGAGATGGCTGCCAAAGTATCTCATTTTACTATATTCCATCTTCTCCCCACGCATCATGTTACTCACATACCTCACAAACATATCCTCTACTTGGATGATGTATCAAATCGATTAGGGGCAGTCATCTCCTAAAACTGCGTCCCACAGTGAGTTAGTGATTCATCCTCAGATGCTCGACGGGGAAGCTTTATATTGACAGGTCCACATCGAGCATGTGGACCATGAAACCTACGGTTCAGGGGAGCTCCAAAGACTCCCCACCTCTAACTCTGGAATGCCCCCTTCCTTCGTTGAAATTTCCTCTCTCGCTCTCTCTCCCATGTGAAGGTCTATGTTGGGTGTCTGTAAATTACACCTTTCCGAAGACCAGTCTATATCCTTTTGATCTTATCTCAACACTGAACTCCGTCAGCAGCAGCCGCTGAGGCAGGTTAGTAGAGAGAGAAAGAGGAGGTGGAGGAGGAGGAAATGAAAAGACTGGGCATCGTGCTTGGCGTCAGGGCCGGCCGGTCTTTAATTTCAACTGGAGTTATGGGGAGACGTGAAGGGCGGGGACAGCGGCAGCAGCGGCCATAACCACGCCATGCACGCCTTGAACGAAGCCTTGCCGGAGGCAAGCAAGAGCGTCGCGCGTGCCGACTGCAGGAAGACTACTTTATGATGCATGGAGCAAGCTCGTGCGCCAGGTAGCGAGCAGAAAACACAGAGAGAGAGAGAGAGAGAGAGGAGGAGGATGGGTGTGATTGACGCATCGCTGACAGTCTTATGATTTGAGGAGGAGTGGAGGAAGCGACATTTGACCGGTCATTCTCGACTCATCACCATCTCGCTGCTCTTCCATCCCCCGTGCCACTGCTTCTGCTCCTGCTACGTTCACCTTCTTTCCTCTGTCGCCCACCACGTACGTACGAAGGCTCCTCGTCTAGCATCGAGAGAGAGAGAGAGAGAGAGAGAGAGAGAGAGAGAGTCCCACGACCGGGAAGAGCTGCACGTGTAAACCTCAGCTTTTACCTCACCTTACAGATCTCTGTTCCAATCTCCTTTCCTTTAGGGCTCCTCTGTCCTCTTTTCTTCTTCTCATCCTCATTACTCTTTACCTTCACTTGGGATTGATTGACTTCCCTAATGGTAGTTGATGGTCCCTGAGTGGACCACTTTGATGATGATTACATCTTTTTGGGAGAGCCAAATCAACTTTGCATACTGTTGTTCCAAAGGTAGATCATGCAGGAAAAGCTTGCCAATCATGAGCTTATTCTTTGTAATTGCATAAATTTTAAGTTATTCTAATTTTTTTTACATGATTATTCAGAGTGACAGTAGTTTAGAGTTTAGTTTAGTTAATTAGCAAAAAATTTCACAAGTTGGAAGTTTGAGATTAAAAAAAAGAAACCCAAAGATGTGTCTAAACTTTCCAAGTCAAATTATTATTACTTTTGAGAAATATTGGGCCTATTTCTGAATCCAAATATAGCTTTGCTTGATCTGACACATTCCAGAAGTTGATCCAAACCTACTTAAATGCATCCATTTGCTTATGCATCATTACACATGCAAAGCTCTATTTGGTTCAGAACAATTCATGACATATAATTTACTCACAGTATAGTGGGCTAATGCTGCACCTAAAGAAATAGACTGCCAAAATGGGAGTTGATATTGAATCTGTGGACAAGAAAAGCTGTGTGCTAAGAAAAATGCCAATCATTTATACTTGACAGGTAAGAAATCATGCATCATCTGTGAATTAAATGTACTATGCAAGGGTATAGTAGAAGCACAGACTCATGTAACCATCTCAGCACATGCTCTCACTATTGAAGCACAAGAAACTGTCCCCTATGCAGCCAATCATCATTCAAGTTAATGGATGGCAGATGAAACATAACATAAGAAGAGAGTATTGCATATGTTGTGGGCATCCATCCAGCAAGCACACTAAAACTGCATAGTTAATACAGTAGATAGCAAAAGGAGAAAGATGCACAAACAAGCAGTCAGTCCCTTCTTCCATTATTCCAAACACTGTAACAGTTAAATGTGATACATAGAAAGTGGGACAAAATGGAGTAAACTCAATAACTGCATGCTCTCTCAGGGATATGTAGACACTACACCAAACCCTAACCTTTACTGGAATGATTTGTTGCCTTAGAACACTCAAATCTCCTTCTATCTCAGTAGCTCTTAATGATGTTGTTTTGGAATGGTCATCAGCTGATTCTGAAGAGGGAATATTATGATTAGAAATGACTACACCAAACCCTAACCTTTACTTGGATGATTTGTTGCTTTAGAACACTCAAATCTCCTTCTATCTCAGTAGGTCTTAATGATGTTGTTTTCGAATGGTCATCAGCTGAATCTGAGGAGGGAATATTATGATTAGAAATGAGCCATTGGGTTACAAGTCTTGTCCAAGAAAAAATATTCAAGGAGGTGTCATAGCTAAAATTAATGTTGTCCACAACCTACCTTGCACATCTAATAAATGGATGAGACACCATAGTACCTACAGCTTTTCTTTTTGAGACACCATATCAAGCAAAAATATAATGCAGAATTTATGGGTTTTTTACTCCAACATAACTTTAAAGGAATGGTGGTATCAAAGATTGATTTTTCTTCACCAGAGTGATTATACTTGTGGTGATAACTGATGGCATCAAATGGTGTCACTCAAAACTCTAATAATGGCAATGGTTGCACTAATAATTATAATTCTTACCTAATTCTGTCCACACATATTGTAGCGTTACTCCAACTACAATACATCAATAAAAAAAATAGATCAATGAACTTAGATTTTTTTTTTCTTTTTTCATTTTGTATATGAGTGATTCGAGATTATATTTATTTTTCGATAGTATGATTTTATCGTTGGAGATATGTGAAGGTATAAGACTTTCGAGTCGGAGTGAATTTGATAATTATTCCTCTATTTTTTTTATTATATTTTGATTATTATTATTATTAATTATTATTTTCTTTATATTTTCTAGTCTTTGTCATAAAATAAAAATAAAAAATTCATTTCTTCTCCCCCTACATTAATTTGGTATCAAAGTTTTTGGTTTACTCAAAATATTTTATCATCAAAGTCGATCAATATCTTAATTATATGAACTCCGGATAAGTGGAGCCAATTAATCTATCATTTATTAAGTAAAATTAAATAATATTAATATATTTTTAATATATAATAAATTATCATATATCAATATCTACCAAGGAGAAAAAGGAGTAAAGATGATTTGATATCAAAATGAAAATAAGAGATATTACCTTTTTAAAAATATAAAAAATTATCATATATTTGATTTGATATAATTATAATTTTATTTTATTTCTATAATTTTCTTCTTATTCTTGTACTTGAGCTATAAAACAAGATAGATGAATATTACCTTTAAAAAAAAATTATGTATTTGATTGATATAATTATAATTTATTTTATTTATTTTTATATTTTTCATCTTATTCTTATACTTGAGTTTATAAAACAAGATCTATATTTTTTATTCTCACACTTGAGCCTATAAAATAAGAATGATAGTTCTTTTTCCATATTGTTTGTGAGTGATGTAAGATCATATTTATTTTTTAATGACATGATTCGAAAATGTCATGCCCGAGTTTGCTCCTTGAGCTATAACTTCATTTATTTGTATATTATATTTTTAGTTGTTATTATTCTCTTCCCATCTTTCTAGTTGGCATTAAAAAAGATGCAATCCAACCTACCACAAGTCCTCCATGTCACATCTCCGAAACTTGTTTCCTAGTAGGATCAAATATCAGTTCATAAGCAAGATTAACTGGATGAGAAGTTCATGGTGGAGGTCTCCTCATTGAAGTACTGTTGCATGAACACTCGTCAGTCTCAAAGCCACCTTTATTACCCACGGAGGCATGCAAAGCACATACAGACTCAGAAGCAGTGGGTGCACAGCATTCGGGCATATGTCATCTCAGGGGCACTTGGGACCGCCTCTCTTCGTCTTCCAGTTGTTGTAGCAGGGGCAGACTTGCTTGTTGCCATACGTCCCGGGCGGCACGCAGAGGCACTTGGCGCAGCACTTCTGGCAGAAGAACATGCAGGGCTTCTTGTAGGCGGTGGCGGAGCACCGACCGGCGCAGCGGCCCGAGCATTCTGCGGCATTAGTGACAGAAATGACTTGGCATTGCAAGTAGGCTGAAGCTGGAATCAAGAAGGGGAGACTCTTCCGTACCTTGAGGTTGGAGGCTCCCTGGTGTGGCTCCATACTGCAATCAGTTCAAGGCTGTCCAAGTTTAGTATGCACCCATTCACTGGAACAACAGCAATGGCAGTGATTGGACCATAGATTAACAGAAATGTTTGGCTTTACCATGGGGAATTTGATCGGCTGAGGAGTTGGGCCGAGAGGATTTCCCGGTTGGGCAGTGGGAGCCAGAGAAATCCTACCCTGCACCACCAATAAGAACCTTCGCGTCACCACCTGTAAACTACTGCAGCTATGTTTCAAGTGTCAATCAACTTCTTTAAGTGACAGGTTAATCATGTCAATGGTGTTTCGTTTTTGATCCTTAGCAGACCCAAAAGATTCACTGTCATGTTGAACTACCATTACAGTATCCACCAAAACAATCATAAACCTAAAATGTGTGTATGTGTGTGTGTGTGTGTGAGAGTGAGAGAGAGAGAGAGAGAGAGGGAAAGACCTGGGCTTGGATGACCAAACAATGCAGCACCACCATGCATAGAAGAATGGCCACTCTGTTTTCCACTGTCATGGCTACAAGCTAGTAGAGATGACAAGGGAAAGTGATAAGGTAGCCTCCTCCTTCAGGTTGCAGGAGTTGGAAGTTGGGGCTGGCTTATATAGGCTGTTGGACCTGGCTGTATATAATTAACAAGCAGAGACAATCAAATTTGAGATGATCGAGTTAAATGTGTTTTTGTCTTGTGGCCATCATGGCAGTCAGTCCCTATTCCCATGTGAAATGCAAATTGTGGCCATGTCACTCTTCATTCTTTCTTGTTCTTGTCACTGTCTGTTCCCTTCGATTCACTCTTTTTGATGAATGAATGGACTCCCTATTAGATTGTGTTTTCTGATCTTTGTTTCCGATCCCACAATTCCAAATCTGCTGTAATTAAGTCCTTCATATGATGAAGTGTGCCAGGCCAAGGTTTAGTATCTTCCTGGCTTGTATCAGAACTCCAGTTCACAGACCATCTGCATCAAACAAGTGAGGAATCAATGTATGTCATACAGAGAAAGAGAGAGAGAGAGAGAGAGAGAGAGAGAGTAAATGCTCTCCGGTTTAGAATGAGACACAATTCATCATCAGTGAATCAGGAAAACCCAAACCCAAGACAAAAAGACAAGTGGTACTTCAGAACACTCCAAGAGATCACCAGCCACAGGGTCTCATCGTCCATGTGGAGGAGCAGCAGCAGCAGCCGGAGCAAGTGGGGGAAGCCCTCACATGAAAGCTTCACATGCCTCCAATCTACACTCCATAGCTTTCCTCCCTTGTACATGACCTGTGAAAACATGTAAGCAGAGGACATGCACACTCTGTGTCTCAAATCCTCTCGTGAACCTTGGAATCTTCCTCTGCTTGGGAAGATGCTGCTCGTGTCCTCTTCCTCTCGCCATATGGAGGTTTTTGGTACTTGAATCCCAAGGTGAAGTGAATGGGGAAGCCATTGGGGTTAGGGTGGAGTGGGGAGGAGGGAGTACAGCACAGAGTTTGGAGCCACACACAGTACCATATTTTGCCGACCGGCGTTGTTTGTAGCGGCTCGTGACCATGTGGTTGCGATCGTTGCTTCCCCACCCCCGCCCCCGGTATGACTACAAGCCAAACTTGTGCAAGCCGAGCAAGCTAGCAAATGGGGTTGGCCACAACCCCTTTGCTTCGACTCATCATCATCCACTATGATCGTATCAAGTTTGATCAATTGCAACAACAATAAGAATCAACGTTTGTGCTTTAATTTTTGAGTTAAAAGTCATATTTTATGATCCTGGTAATCATCTAGTGAAGATTCTTGAATCATGATGCCTCGAGCATCGATATAGTCACTATGAATTATTGATGCCAATTAGTAATTCAGTTTCCATGGCTAAACTTCAATTTAGAGAGAGAAATATGGAAAACTTTGTTTAGAAGAATATATAGATTTTATTTGGAAATGTGCCCAGATACAAATCCATAACTGAGCAGGATACCTAATCTGTTATCATGATCCCAGATGAGCTATGTTATATCTATGTAACATAGAAATTGCCAGATCAAAGACTTGGCATGTCAATTGCACTATGTCTAACAAGATACTTGCATTTAAGAATGTGGTCAAGGTAACATAATCCAAAGCCAACCTCAAAGAACCCATTCAGGACTTGGCCAAATACCCACTGTGGAAGAACAGAATAGAAAATTATTCACACAATCAGAGACTGGTAGAAAATGCCTGCTTTAGAATATGTATAAAATACCAAATTATTCCACCTTGAGAGCAATAAAGATCACAAAAGCACCTTCAAATAGGTTAAAGGGGGAATTAACAAAATTATGACACAACCATCGACATTTATAAAGCTTGTAACTATGTGATGGAACTTAAATTTCCAAAGTAAATGGAGTCATCAAGACAAAAAACTTCCTGATGCAGGTCATACAAAAAAGCAAAGAGATCAATACACATTGCCATGGGCTGGCGTATCATTTTGCTTGAGGGTGCGAGGCAATGAAGTCTACAGCAACATTTATTGAGTCAATCTTGTCTGCTTCGTTATCAGGAATCTCAAACCCAAATTCCTCCTCCAGAGCCATCACAATCTCTACAGTGTCCAAACTGTCAAGACCAAGGTCCTTCTGAAAATGAGCATTTGGTGTGACCTACACAGACCAGAATACAAAAGAGATCGAGACAGGATTCCCAGTCAAAAAAGGCTGAAATTTATTAGAATAAATAGGAAACTAAATTTTATAGGTATGCCATCATCAGCAGTGGCATTGGAAGTATGATATAAGTTGCCAAAGGTGGCAACTCATGCATGACCAGGCATAGATCTCCATGAATGTCTGGGAAGATGAAGATCGTTGGAAGGTCATGCCAGATTGGTTTTGCTCCTATACCAAATTATTGGTAAGTGATGCATCTAACAAACACTTATCCAGTTACAAGTAGGAAAAAGAGCTTAAACATATTATCGACTAGGCTAATTTTATTGCAAAGGTCAAGAAGAAAACAACCAACAATTAGCCCTTAGGTTTACAACTCGATCATATATATATCTCCAGGGTTTTGGTAGAAAATATTGTCAGACCTTAAGAACTTTGATAATACATATACTACCTATAACTTATGTACACACATATTAAAACTCTATGACACTTACTAAAGTTAAAAAAAAAGGACTATTTTGACCAATTAAATCAGCTATAAAAAGTAATAATAAAAACCAATAAGCAGATGACAAAGACATTTTTTTAGAAAAATCTTTACCATTACTACTAGAAACTAGTGATGAAACTCGATTAAGTCCTCTTCTTAACTAACCTTAATAGGAGGAAGGGTCTTGAGAAAGTTCTTTTACACTACCTTCCACCTAAGATTGAGTTGCCTGTTCTCTTTCAAAGGTAAGTTGGACTCTTAATCTGTATTCAGAACCATGTAGGACGGTAGGAGTCTTCAACTACAGGTTTGTTCTACCAACCAAGTTAGATATTCTCATTTGATACTTGTTTGTTCTTTTTTTATTCTTAGTCAAGATGTTGAAAGGCTCTCTTACCTATCTAAGGCTGAACCATGCTTATTAGACCCAAACTTGGCTCCTTTTATTGGTATTGCACAAGCCCTCGTTACGCCCAGGGTGATGGAAGAGGATTTGGGCTCACGTCATAATTGATATAAAGCTTAGGTTTTGGTCAGTGCAAATTGATATAGAAGCTTCAGTTTTTAGATGGTTTGGCAGCAGAAGGTTTAAGCACCATAAAATCTTATTCACGCCTAATAGTAACTCATCGAACCACAGAGAGGAAAGTCAATAAAAACATATGCTCATCATGTGTGAACGAGAACATGCCAACTAAATCCTAGTGTAAATGAAGGGTGGGATTCATGGCTGCTGCAATATAAGCCAATCGACAACGTAATTCACCAGGATAAAGATCGAGGAAACTAAAGGATAAAGATGGAGAGATTAGAGCTCCCCTCCTACACAAAGATAATGACAGCAGAATTGGGTCTTAAAATTGATTGCAGGAGACTTTATCGAAGAAGAACGATCAAAATGATCCTCACACAATGCAATATTAGACATCAGGCTCACATGCATCGGTACAAACAACCATCCAATTCAAGCTCCAATTAACAATCAAACCAATAATAACGAAGATTACCATCAGCAGATACCCTAAATAGATGAACGGCGCAATAGAATTCGTCACCAGGGGATCTCATAGGCAGAAGACCTAAGGTAGAACATAGGATTCGAATCAAACTTGGAAAGAAGAGGTATTTGATAGTGTACCTTGGAGGGGTCGACCTTCTGGAAATTCTTGACGACGGTGGTGATCCGATCGGCAACCTCAGACTTGTCGAGGAAGGAGCCCATCACCTCGTTGGAGAATCGGCGGCGGAAAATATGAACGAACGAGAGGGCCACCGCCGGCGCCGTCGGGGATTCCACTCTCACCCTCAAGTGACTCAGGAGAGCGCTTCTCACAGCCGCCATTGCCGCCATGGAGGGGGCGAGAGAATGCTGCAGTCTGGGGGTGGCAGAAACGAACGGGAGGGGGGGGGGGGGGGGCGACTAGGGTTAATGAGAATGATTTTACAGATACACCCTCGACATATGAAATATTTGCTCAGAGCGAACTCAACCGTGGTTAACCGTCACGATCTTGTGGTTAACCGACACACGCTCTAACCAACCGAGTTATTCCTTGAATTTTGGAGTCAACTCACGCGTCGAACTAATTGACCGATTTAGGAGAAGGAGTCAAATCGAATTGTTTATCGTCCATCATGAAATTACCAGAATGCCGACCAGTTTTGGTTGCTTATGGCATACGATGATCGTGGAGGAGAGTGGAAGGAAGAAGGGGAAAGAAGACCTCCGAGCCGTCATCTTGGAATCTGGGAGCAGCCAAACACTGGGCGGATAGACTAAGCTCGTCTTGACTTTTTGTCCGAGTCATAGATCTGAGAGAAGAGTGTCTCTGACAAAACCTTCACATAAGAGCGCAGGGGCATGTTTGTGATCGACACAGGCAATTAGAGAGAGAAATGGCAACCAGAGGTGCTCTCTCCATCGATGGCTTTGCGTTGGTGGTTTCGGTCCTCGTGGCAGTTCCAACAGGTTCTCTCTCCCCCTCTCTCTCGTCTGTAGAAAAGGAAAGGAGAAAAGTATTTATCAGAAATATATTACTTGATCAGAAAGCAACTTTGATGGAATTGCTTGAATGAGAGTTTGTCTGCTTCCAAAACTGACCCCATGTGCACTCTGTATGACCATCTTCTTCTACATCAGATACCAATCTTCCAGTCAACTCCACTTCAGGAGAGCAATCAATCGGTGTCTGCTATGGGATGCTTGGAGACAACCTCCCTCCGCCCAGCGAGGTGGTAAGTCTCTACAGATCAAACAACATCGGGAGGATGAGGCTTTACAGTCCAAACCAAGCTGCTCTGCAAGCTGTCAGGAACTCCAACATCCAGGTCCTCATGGACGTTCCCAAAGAAGACCTCCAATCGCTGGCCTCCGATCCTTCTACGGCAAGTGATTGGGTCCAGAGCAACGTAGTCGCCAACTGGCCCAGCGTCACCTTCCGATACATAGCAGTGGGGAACGAGGTGATCCCCGGAGATCTGGCACGCTATGTCCTTCCTGCCATGCGCAACATCCGGAGCGCACTCTCCTCGGCTGGCCTGCAGGACCAGATCAAAGTCTCGACCGCAGTCAGCACAGGTGTCCTTGGATCATCTTATCCTCCCTCCGCCGGCGCCTTCTCTTCTGCTGCGAAGACGTACATGAGTCCCATACTGCAGTTCCTGGCGAGCAATGCAGCTCCACTCTTCGTCAACGTGTATCCTTACTTCACCTACGCAGATAACCCGAACGAGGTCTCACTTTCCTATGCCTTGTTCACTGCCCCCGGTGTTGTAGTGCAGGACGGGCAGTTCGGCTACCGGAACCTCTTCGATGCGATCGTCGACGCAGTCCATGCAGCTATAGAGGTGGAAGGGTCGCATGTGGCGATCGTCGTGTCTGAGAGCGGCTGGCCGTCGGCAGGTGGAACTGCAGCATCTGTCAGTAATGCGAAGACGTACAACCAGAATTTGATCAAGCATGTTGGAGGAGGAACGCCGAGGAGATCGGGAAGGGCGATAGAGACTTACTTATATGAGATGTTTGATGAGAACCAGAAAGCTTCAGGGATTGAACAGAAGTTTGGCATGTTTCATCCCAATAAGCAACCTGTTTACCCTATTAGCTTCAGCTAAATCTATGCCGAGGTTGATGAAGGTGTTCCTGTACATCAACAAAGTAGCAAGGCAGAATGAATGGAGAATTCTGGTTTTGGGGAAAGCTAAACAATAAATATTCATCATTGACAACATTAGAATTAGGTTCCAATAATATATTGCTCGTATTCTCCTTCCCAAATTTGACTTCCTGTCTCTGGCTTTCAACTAGCACAACCAGCTACACCTATAATACAGAAAAAAAAACATTGGCCACAAGGAGGAGTAGAAACCAGTTTAAGCTTGTGTGATCGGTAGCTCTCTCTCATTTTCCCCAGAGTTTTGAACAAGAACAAGGAGAATATAATGAAGCTTGTTTCTGAGAATTGTTACCACTTTCCAAATAGCTACATCCATGCAGTTGAAGAGAAAGCAGACTGTATCTCAGTTGTTATTTTATCAGACTCATTAAATTCTCTATACATAATGAGGGTTTTTCATAGGACCCAAGTGAAACCTATGAAGTGAGTTCAGATTTGCTCTACTGCTGATGCAGGTGACTCTACTGGTGCATAACAGCCTTTAGAATCTCTGAGAAGATAACAAATAAGGCACCTCCAGTGACAATGATTAGTGTAGATCTGCCTCCAGGTACCAGCGGGGGAGTAATTGGGGTTAGAGATGACTTTGAGTATCTCTCCGACTAAGACATTGCAGCAGGAAGCACTCCAAAGAGCACCAGAACTGGATGTAGAACAGACACTTGAAGCAGTATCTTCATTATGAATAATGCATGAGTGAATGAATAATTAGTGCTTTAGAAACCTTGTCAACATCTAAAAATGCATGAACATAGACCACTGTCAAAATCCTGGAGTAAATGTATGCCGATTACAAGACTTTAACATGATAGAAATTGCATCACAGTTTATAGGTTAGATATAAGAAGGATCAATTTTTTTCTTCAAGAAAGAAAATGTGTCTTTGATGAAAGATAAACTTCCTTGCATGCTTATTACTTAGATCAACTCCAGAAAGTTGAAATAGTAGTTGCATGAGCCTTTAGTTGAAGTCTGACACACAGATTTAGCTGAAGTCTGAGAACTTATTGGAGAATCAAATGGCTAAAAAAAGGCTGATGGACTATAATTCTAAATTTTACTTTTTCCTCTGGAACTAGGATTTATGCATTGCATTGTCGATGTTATACTTGTGCTTGCAACACTTAAAGAAAAAAAATACAGACAGTTTACCTCCATATGTTCCTGCGAAGTCCAAAGCTTTAAAAAATATCTCTGGATCAAGCAATGACAGCACCAGTGGTGAGTTAGCAAGTATGGCAAGGGTTTACTCTGGCCACTAGGTAGTTTAAGCACTGCAAGTTTCCTGGAAGTGGCAGAAAGAAATGGCAGTTGTTTATTATGATGACAGCTCTTGACAAGTGATGTGTAAAATATCTGTGATCTCTTGCTATCCAATTTATGACTAAATAAAGAATGGATGAAGGTCAGAGTATCTACTTACAGTCGGAAACAAAGTCAGAAAGTCCAAGAACAAATCCAATGTATGATGTTGCTATTGCAAAAAATGAGAACACCTCAACAATCGGCTGTACAACACCATTTTAAGTTAAATTGTTTTCAGTCTCATACTTATTTTTGTAATACTCAGACAAAGTGATTGTAGAATAATAAGGGGACCTTATTCCAACTATTCCATTTTCATAATGTAGCTGCTGCAGTGGGTCGGTGAGGGCACCAGTTGTATATAGATTTGGAATGGTCCCAAGAATTACAGCATCCCAAATAAGAAACAGAACAAGGGGAATAGCTGTGCCAAGAACAACTGCAGTCCTGTGATATCAAAGCCTCTGGATAATATCATATTAACAAAATCATCATGAGTAGTATAAAGTAGAAGCGGATACAAATTCAAATACTAAGAAGCAGTTTCATTTTTCTTGCCAGATTAGTAGATCTTCTTATACATAAAATTATTTTCTCTACTTCCTTTTAATTTGACAGAGAAAATGTTGTATCCTCATCTCTTATGACAATAAAAAACTTAGAAGAAAGAAGTCTACTTCAGATATGTATTTCTACGTATAAGTAAAAGCAAAAGTAAGTATGCCAGTAAACAATGCAGGAAAAAATTTATAGATATTTGTACCTTACTTTTGACAGGTCACCTTCAAGGTTTGTACAAAGAACTGGAACTACATTCTGAAATAAACAAAAAAGTCAGTTTTACTCATGTCTGGTGTGTAAGTACATATGACTAGTTCGGACTTACCTGATAAACAAAAGAAAGAGCAATTATAGGTATACTTTGTGGGATTGCCTCAAAATGGGCCTGACGAAGAGATTGCCACTGCAAACCTCCAGATGCGACTCCCAACATAAATCATAGTCCAATTAATACTGAGCCATATTAGTCCTGACTTTTGAATGATAAGCTTGCTGGCATATTTTAAATCATTGTCTAAGCATTTAAGTCCCATGTGTTCTGAACAAGTCAATTCAGACAACAAAAAAATTATTGTAGATGAAAATAATAAGAAAATAAAACAGCAATCATGTTATGAGGGATATAAGTACCACAAGAGATGTAAAAGACACAACGATGCCAAGCACCAGAAACCCATTTATTGCACCTATAACTCGCTGGCTGCAGTGAAACAGCAGGAATAACTTAACTTTTAAAACATAAAAAGTTAGGAAGTAAGATGATAACCCCTCAAAGTTAATAAAAACTACTATGAGGCAGAACATTGTCTACTTTGAAAATGTAGTAGTGAAATTTTGAGGCAGCAACCAGTTAGGAAAGGTAGTTCGAAGGATTGTCACTCTATCCACTTATTAGACAACCATGACATGGTAGAACATTTATAATGGTCAATTTTTTAAAGAATATAGATGTTATTAGGAAATTTGACAGTAGGGAAAGGAAGTCACAATTCCAACCACTTTTCCATAAAGCTTCTTCTGGCCTTGCATTTTGAAACTTTTTAACTAGAGAAGTTCTCTATCATGATCTCAAAACTAATCTCATTAGAATAAAATAGATCTAGAAAAACATGTTCTAAAAAAAAGTGTGAGAACATTTACTAACTTGCAAATGGCATCAACTTTTGCTCTTGAGAACAATCACAGATGCTAGCAGGATTCTACTATTAAAAATGTGTAGTTAGCATTGTGTTAAACCAAGTAACCTGACTTTCGTCATGAGACAAACTTCAATTGAAACATACCAGATAAGAAGGTCTTTGTTCTGGCTGAGAAGTGATAAGTATATTGAGACTCGAATTAGGCTCAAACAGAGTGAGAACCAGGATATAATTTTGACAAGCAGTTAAAATTATACCTCTTCCTTATCCAATTTTGAAAGAAATGTTCATTTTTGTAATTATAATGAGTATGTGCTTTATGAAATCAACTTAATCATTTATGTCTATCATCACCAAGCTGATACAAGATAGACTTGCTGACTATGTTTACTCGAATTGAAATGAGATGAACAGTTGAAAAAAGAAAGTTAACTGTACCACTGTAAGTTCTAGTATGGTACATGCTTGATAATCTAATAGCTAAATATACATATAGGTCCATATGTTCTCCTGTAGCCCTTATCATGCCAAACTAACCGAGTTGATAGAGCTTTAAAATGTACAGTTCTTGAATAGGTAAAGACAAGACAGATGAATATCATAGTACTGCCATAACAAACATCTGATATACAAAAAAGGGAAAATCTCGAGAAGGAAGTTCAATTGGAGTATGATTATTCTGCAACTTATATTCAAAGTTAAACATTTATTCAATTTTTTTTCTAATAACATAAATGAAAACAGAATAAATCACTATTCCTTAGAATAAAATTTAGATGAAGAGTCTTCATACAGTGGAATGCTGAAGGTATTTGTCAAAATCTCTGAAGAGTGAGCCACATATGCAACAAGGAGTGCATAATGTATAAATATGTAGGACCAGCTGCAGAAATATACTTGAAGTCAAGACCATGAAATGGCACAGGTACAACTGTATAACAAGAAGATGAAAAGATTTAAATCTAGATAAAGATAATGCAATTGCTTTAACATATTTGATGTACTGAAGTCTGACAGTATTGTAAAATGCAATGTCAAAACATTTTAGCTTTAATATGCTTTACAATTACTAACCAAGTAAGAAAGAGTTAACCATGAATCACACTTTACTTGTTCTCATAGAACTTAATGTTTTCTTTAGACTCAATATGCAACATAATTTTCTAATGAGCCTTGTTCCCACTGCTACAACAAATTGTGTGGACCAAGACTTCCTCCAATGGGATCCAAGATAGTTAAGCCACAGTTTACTAGCAGTGGTTTAGTTGATTCATATATCCAAGTCATGACATATAAGGTTCTGATTTATTTGCACAGAAAGTGAGACAAAATGGCAAATTAAAGTGCATCCTATTTTTACACAATTTATAAATTACACAATCAGAAAGAGGATGTCTTGAACCTTGATTGTCTAAATTTTTCTTTTCAAAAAATATATAGTTTAGGAGAAAATGAGAAATCATTAATGTGTAAAAAATAACTAACCATATCATAACAATTTAATCTATTTTTTTACTCTGCATTTTTTGTCACACTCGGCAAGGAATATCCACGAATTCCTTTTCCCTTGGTGGATTTCTTTCATTAATTTATCTTTTTCAATCAAATGGACCGCTTAATTATCACAATGTCCCAGCAGAACCAGATTGTAAGGCCAACACTGAATTGCAGCATGTGTTGTCAGTGGGTCCAACTCCCTTAAATACATCCTGAACAGCCCACAATGCACTAGACTGCAGAAGGCGAGTCACAAGGTTTTGTGATTCCATTTATAATGATCTTTTAGTTTAGGAACTTGTATGAAAATCAAATTATATGATGATAATTATGATAAACTGTGGCAGCCTAGGGCAACAGGCTCCTGATGATGCAGTCTAGGGAAGATCACCATATGCAACCTTCCTCCTGCAACCATACCTACCCAAAAAGTTGGGACTCAGTGGCTTGTCATTGTATATCAGAAGGTACACTTCTTCATTCCTTATTTCTTTTGTTTTTCATTTCGCATTTTAGGGTCCAGAGAAAAATTATCAAGGATTTGAGTGAGAATAAGTTCATTACATATGTACAAAGTGCAGTTATTGAGTATCTTGATTTTTGCACAAAGCCTACTTGGTTAATGCTTCGGTGATGATAACTTTAGATTAAGTTGGGCATCTAGTTTCTTCAATTATTCTATGGCCTACACATATGACATGCATTGAATCTTTAGGGTTAAGTTATTGTTAACTAAGGGTATTTATTTATTATGTGAATCAAAAGCTAGCATTCTATCTGGAAGAAGGGTGGTCATTCATCGCCGTCTTATAGCTCTGTTTTCAGCAGTATATGAATCTTATCAAGAGAGAAGAAAATAATCAAAATTTCAGAAAGGGCAAGATTTGGCTCAATGCTCAAGTAGAAATTTTTTAATCTTTATATTTTGAAGGTTGAGCTATTGTTAGTGAAATTCATGATTAAAAAAAAAGAAACTCTACTGCAGGCCTCTCTCATTTTCTACCCTATTTTCTTGCTCGATTATTATCTTTTACTCTTATTATTTTTCAAAAACTCTGCTCAGATTTCTTATATCAAATAGTCCAACAGCAGTTTGACCTACTATTTTCAATCCCAGATTAATTAAATTGAGTCCTGCCTTCTTGGTGTACCTCAGTTGACTCAGAATACATCAGGTCTCCTCTTCAATGTTTGGGCAACTTTTGATATTTTGCTTTTGCCCAAAAAGGTTCACTAAAATTTGATCTCCTTTACAAAGTACTCAAGATCAAAGACAGAAATCCCAAGATAAAATTGTAAGCATTGCCTAATGCCCACCACTAAACTAGAAAAGCAATAAAATGCATGCAGTACAACAATTAACTTAATGCATTAAGAATTAGTTTTGGGATTGTAGATGTGATATCTTATATATTTTCATAACATTTACTGTCAAATGTATAAGAGAAATATTTAAACATTCTTGAACACAGAATTCTTTTAACAATCTAAGCATCCAACTACAAATATGTAGTAAGCAACCTAATGCACATACCAGGCAGCTTGAACCCCAAAATTTCCAAGTGTTCTCATTGCCATTGAGACCTGAAACACCAAGGTCCAGGATTAGTGGCTACATATGTTACAATGATTTCCAAGCTCAATAACTGTCACTCATGAACAAATCTTGTACCTCGTTAGTCTTCATTGTTGTTTAGTTGAGTTCCTTCTTATTAACTCGGAACATTGACTGCTCACATAGAATCCACTTGAACTAAACTAGAAAAACCCAGTGTAATTTTCAATAGATAATCGGAATATTGGCAATAATTTATGTTTGATGATTTGAAGTAATATGACAGCAGTATATTGCATTAAGTAATTAATTATATACCCTAGCCTTCTTTTTCCCTTCTTCCTGAATTAGATGCTTATTATCCGAGTCCTCTACATGTGTCTATATGTGTACAATAAAGGAGTCTAGTGGGTAACAATTTGCAAGATAAATAAGATAGAGAATGTTACCTAGTAAAAGTTAATGCAAGCAAATGATAAAAGGCTTAGGACATGGCATATCAATTCCTACATAGTTCCAACAAACAAATTGAAGAAGAAAACAAAGGCACTACAAGAAAATTTAGATTGAAGGAAAATTTGTCTTCAAGTGTCTTACCAATGAGACACCTCCAGAGCCAAGTTCACACATTGTATTTACATTTACTTCTGCAATCAACAATCCTGTCACAACCCAAATTTAAAGTGAGCCTAACTGCACAAAAGCTCAATTCACGTTAAAAAATGTATTGCAGGGGCAAATTACCATACCTCCCTTTAATGACATGACACTACAAGGAAGATGAATTCAGATGAACAGAAGAAACAAACACAACACCATATATTCATGTAGAAAAATGCACCTCTGAGAAGGTTCCTTGGTGGCGTTTTCATAACCTGTAATAGGGTGGCACTAGTAATTTGCCCATTCCTTAATATTCTATTCAAGGATTGAAATATCATACCATACTGGAGTTTCGATATTCTTTCGGTACGATATGGTACTGTATACCGAGCGATATACCATTCGGTATATATATATATATATATATAAGTAAAAAAAAATTTTGACGACGTCGCCTCTATATATATATATAATCTTTTATTTATATATCTATTTATATATATATATATATTATATGTATTTATTTATTATTTATAAATACAAAATACCGTCCAGTATCAAGCAGAGAATGCATGTTATTGCAGAGGCCAAAAATCCTGCTTCTTGAGTAACTGCAGGAATTTCAAGGATACGTGCACCAACCTATGGCATTATTGGAAAAATGATAAGAAACCCTACTATCTAACGATCCATTGCAGGAATGTGCAACAAGATCTCACAATGCATCATTAAAAGCATATGATAGCATCACGAACTCTTAATGAAATTTAGCATTCTAAAGAATTAAACTAGGGCCAGATGGTGCTAATCGCATTTCCCACATTGCGTTGCTAAATCTGCATTCCTCAAAATAAAAAGGAAATTTAAGCGCCAGCACAAGGGAAAATTACATACCGTCGTGCCAGCCACTAGAAGGATTCCGCTGGTGACGCTACCTGAGAGAAGCATTTGAGGGTTCTTGGACGGGACCCTCTTGAGGTTCGAGAAAAGCCTCTCGAATTCTTGCACCGATTGCTTCTGGGAGAAGCATTTGAGGGTTCTTGGACGGGACCGGCAGGGTACTGGGGGCCTTCGGATCACAGGAATGGCGAGGGAGGTCGGAGGAGTTCTTCTTAAGGGGAAAGCGAAGGCGAGTGCGGAAACATGCAGCAGAGAGGAAGAGGAGGAAGAAGCAGCTGAGATCGATGCCATCACTCCTCCCCACTCTTTCTGTGGAGAGGGGAGGGTTTGTTCGGATAAAGAGCAAAAGCGAGACCAAAGGATCAACGGTCGACCGATGAGCTCGTTTGTTCGTTCTTGGCCGCACTGCCGCCAAGAGAGATTTGGAAACGTTTCTCAAACCAATTCTTGTTTCCAAAACGTTTTCAGGGCTTGGCCTGCGTCAGAAAACGTTTTCTAGTCAGTTCTTAGTTCTCAACCAACTTAGGGATGTGAATTATACGTATGGGTACGAGTATTCTCTACTCGACAGGATGGAAGAAATAAATAAGGATAAGGATATTTTATATTAAGGATGGATAGAACACCCCGTCTTTGTACAGATGTTAAGCTCAAATACTAAATGGGCTTTTGTTGTTCAAGTTAGATTGATTAAACCTCGATAATTATGATTTAATTAAAAATTATTTAATTTAATTAAATCAAATAAAATATATTCTCGTTCGATGAGAATAACTCTTCCCTATAGCCTCATGCATAATCCTTAATACTGAGCGGCTTTGTTTAACTTTGTCTTCGTCAATCCTTCTTAATCCTTACCTAATATTTTATTTGTTTACTAGCAATAAGGATCGAAATAAACTTTGGGTATTATTATCGATTTGATTATTGAACTCTTGACCACTGTATCATTTCTTTGTTAGCAATAGTTCGTAATCAATTTTCTTATTTAGCTTGACCGAGGCTTGTTCCTTTAATTTCATCGATCTTGCATATAAAAGAATTGGTAATCTAACTCGTTACTCCTTCCTTATTTGGTTTAAGAATGAACAAAGAGGTAGCCTTCTTTTTACATGTTCGCATTCTTATATCGTTGTTATGCATTAGGTGCATTACATTTTCTAGACGTTTGCTCTACCTATCAGACTCAAATTCTTTTAATTGCAAATGGTCAATAATAAACAAAGACTTAGTTGATTTTACCTAAGTTATGATAATCTAAGTTATGGATTTATATGATAATTACACATAATATATATTTATAAATATGAAATGATCATAAAAATTAATTAAAATTGGATTGTCAAGCCTACTATAGGCATTGTACATATTATGCAAAACATAAATAAAATCAAAAGACACAAACATACACAGGCATTACATGGAATATTATGTTTATAGTTTTGTCCATGATATTCTCCCTCATTTATTTCTTTGATATCTTTATCAAAGCCTTTGCGAACACTATATCTCTTCGACGTTATTGAATCTGTAATCTTCTACTCTAATTACAATGCACCTCTTGGCTCTCAACTATTCTCTATCGTTATTGTTGAGTAATCAAACTTTGATTTGTCACATTGCTCTAACTCGCTAATGACTTTAACTCTAGTGAGAGGTCGATCAAGTTGTGTTGATATTTGTTGGTTCATACATATCCTTTGGATAAAGAAAAATATCTTGTTATGCACTAGTCTTTCAAACGTTTCATGCTACTTGAACTAGTCGAATGCCTATTTAAGCTCTAACGAGTACCACCTCGAGTTTTTTAGGTCTTTCCTCTATAAAATTTGTTCATTAATTTTGCTTATACTTTGTTTCATCTTCGAGTAGATTCACATCACTTCCCCTTTCAATTATTATTCTATTAGAAAATAAAATAGATAATATACTCTTGGTAGAACTGATCACCATTGGTGAGAATTTAACACTTGTTGTCTTCTATTAAGTTTCTTGAAAGATTTTTTGAACATATATAGAGATCTTCTGTTAGATAAATAAGAGAACTAAAGTACTCAGTTTTGTCTATTCTCTTAAGAGTTGAGAAGATAAAAGTTATTTAACTTTACTTACCTCCTTGAGAGTTATACTTTATACATTAAGTTGGTTACTAGTCGTCGCCTGCTCTTTACTCACACTTTTGAAACACCTGAAGTGTCTGCATTTCTTGTATTGAGTTAGCTATTATGATTCACCTCCTCAGTGTTATCAAACTTTTGAAATATAAAAAGTTCTATTCAAAAAGAGTAAAATTTTATCTCAACTTGGAGCAAGTCTCTAATAGTTTAAATCATATTTAGAATTGTATCATCTTCTTTATCATTTTTGCCGCTTAATTCTTTAAGTAAAAAAGGTATAGTACCATGTACTACCTACTTCATTCCTTAATCAAGCACTCTTATATCAATTTGAAGTCTCTTACATTCGATTATTTGAATGAGAAGCCCTTTGACATGAGTCTTACAAAATTCTCTAGCCTCTACCATTTAGTCTTGTCTCAATAGTTGAAGTTTGTCTTTACATTCTCCATCTTCTCGGTCTCTTTCATGACCAAGCACTCTCCCTTTATAAGAACAAGGGATTAATGATCCCGCATCTGCGATTTCATAGTACTACCATGCTCACAGCCATATTATCTGTCACATTGCATCGACATCCCTTTTTTCATGATCAGTAGATCTGCCTATTGTGATAGTGTGATACTTCTTCGAGTTTACCTTCATTCTAATCGACGTTTGATTTTGGATAGCTAAGTCCTTATGAACTTGTTGTCGCTTTCTTGTTCTTTTTGATCACCTATTTCAACACCTCTATGTTCTCGAGTAGTTCTCCTTGATCGATGAAAAGGTATACTACAATTCTCATGTATGGCCTCTGCCATCATATTATAGGGCTCGTGTCAATTTTGTTCTCCTTTACATCCTTAGTAACAACGTTACTTACTCGATCTTATCCTTTAACTTGTCAGGCTCCCTTAAGCGAATATGAGCTTTAGAGCAGCCCAACTCTTCAACCGCTCTAATCATCCCTTTGTATGATCAAGTCTCCCTATGAGACTCACTAATATTTGTATTTAGAATTTTTCCTCAATGGTACACAACTCTCATATGCTGATGACAAAGGTTTTTTATCTGATATAAAATTCAATTCACGCATGGAAGACTTGCTAGTCATAAGTGCCCAGCAAGCCAATCACGTGAGTGATGGCACGTGTGACTTGATACAGAATCTTTTTGCTTATTATATTTTGGCGTATATCACTTTATAACTATTGCATAAATGCATATATATTGTGATGTCCTTGGATTTGTGCAATGGGAATCGGATCGTGATGAGATCACGATAATGAGATCGATTCACCTTTAAACACATATCCTAAATAATCCCGGTCATAGGTTACTCGAGAGGGACATCGTGATAACCGGATAGACTGGTGTGCTGTATACCCGTCCATATGATGGATGCAGCTGGTCTCATAGCTGCTCGTGTAGGGACACTAGGGATACAGTACAGGTGCTCATTGGAGAATGAGTTCACTGATTGATCCGCTTACAGAATGCTGGATGGTTGATGATGCCTTATTGTCAGACAACGATTCCGTAGTCCTAGTGGTGTATCTGGTTCTTAGACTTGAGACACCAAGGATGTCCTGTATGAGTACTCCACTCTTTGATACCAGACTTATAGGTTTGGCTGTTCCCAGATCTAGTACAGCTGGTCATTTGGAGTGGTAGTCGACCTTACGAGGGCTATTGAGTGTCGATAGAGGATCATCCACTCTCGGTATCATGAGAGGAATATCCCATGTGTTCTTGCTCAGACAAATCCCTGGCCAGGGTCATTCGGGTTGAGAGAGAAAGAGTTCTCCGGGAGAATCCGATTAGAGCGAGACTCGAGTAGAAACCGTATGGGTCTGACAGCACCATGCTCGATATACGGTCTCTGGGATATTAGATGGATGAGGGACTATAGGTACATGGTAACTGAGGACAGACAGGTCCAATGGATTGGATTCCCCTGTATCGTCTGGGGACTACGGCGTAGTGGCCTAGTACTTCCGTAGTCGATGAGTCGAGTGAATTATTACAGAGATAATAATTCACTTAGTTAGAAGGAGTTCTGACAGGTATGACTCACGGCCAGCTCGATATTGGGCCTAGAGGGTCACACACATATGGTAGGCATTGCGATGAGTAGAGGTTCGGATATGAGATATCCGACGGAGCCCTTGTCTTATTGGATGCAGATCCAATACCCACTAGGGAAAGGACCCATTAGGGTTTTGACACGGGATCTCTATAAATAGGAGGGATTCACAGCCTCATAGGCTAGAGTCTTTGCTTGCCCTTCCTATTCTCCTCTCCCTCTCCATCTCAGAGTAGGCCTGGAGTTTTGAGGAGCGTCGTCGCAACCCTGCTGTGTGGATCACCGCTAGAGAGGAGGACGCTTGACCTCCTTCACCCTCTCCTAAGGATCTGCAAGGAAACAGGGATATACGATCTCCCTAGGTAACACAATCTCTATACGCAGTTTTGTGTTTTTGCGGATTTTGCGCACCAATCTTCGCACGACGATGAACATCTTTTTGGGAATCGGGGATTTTTGTTTTCTTGTTCTTCCGCTGCGCATATGATGTCGCCCCCCTATGATTTCCCAACAGTGGTATCAGAGCCAGGTTGTTCGTGCGAATGATTGGTTTTTGAACTGCGTGTGTTGTGTTTAGGAAGAATATTGACGTCAAAATCGTTGACGCAAAAGCAAGGAAGGGCAGCAACAGTTGCTGCCCTCGATCTGCATGCCTGCAGCCAGCCGCAGCCGCAGCCAGGCAGCACAGCGCCGGCGCATGCGCAAGCGCTGTGCTTGCAGCAGCCGACCGGCGGTCTGCTTGCAGCAGGCTTGCGGCCGGCGGGGCTGGCAGCCCGCTCGGTAGAAGCGCCTGCGGCCACTGAGCCCGCGGGCAGAGGCGCCGCGGGGCAGCAGCGCCGGCTGAGGCACCGCAGGGCAGCGGCGCCTGTGGCCGCTACTCCCACGGGCAAAAACCCCGCAGGGGCGGCCGCCAGCGAGGCAGCACCACCAGCGGGCGCTGACTCGCGGGCAGAACCGCCCGCGGAGGCGGCGGCGCCCGAAGAGGGCGCCCACCCGCAGCGGCATCGCCGCCAGCGGGCGTGCCGCCTGCAGGCGAGGGCAGTGCCCTCGCCCCGCCGCACAGGCCGCCGCCGGCAGGGTGGCGGCGGCGGCAGCAGCGAAAAGGGGAAAGGGTATTAGGGTTTTCTGCGCAAAAGACAGTTTTGCCCCTCGGAATTTGAGAAATTCCAGTTTCTGTCTTTTGTCCAAATTACGAAAATACCCTTAGGAATTGAGAAATTCCCTATATATCCCTGATTTCAGAAAATATTAATTAATTAAAAGGTTTAGTTGATTATTATTTTTATTATTATCTAGTAGTCCTACATGATGATGATTATTTATACATGTGATGTATGATGAGTGGACGGATGATCATGGACCGTGTGATGTGTGTACTTGTGATTATTATTATTGAGGTCTGCGAACCTCCATTATATTTCTCGTTTATTGTCGGGCCTGCGTGCCTATGATTAAGTTGTAATCACATGAGGAGGCGCAGCGGGAGCGTGGAAGCCATAGCGGGACCCACGAGACGGACGATCGTGATACATGGAGATGCATCAAGATATCGACGGAACCAACGAGGACGAGATGGACGATCACAAGGCATGGAGATGCACCGTTGCACACATAGATCTTGATGTGAGTGATTAGGCCTACTGGCTCGGGCCTAATCATATTAGGTTGTGGTCCATGATCATCTGGTGTGATTGCTTATACACATACTAGATATGTATATATATTTGCATGCGATGTAGATATATATTAAATATGTATATGTGTGACATGTCATATTAGGAGACCAAATCATAGAAACATCTCTCGATAATATTAAGTCGGTAAACGTGAGGCAATTAGATTGACCCACGTGGCCTTCCATCGTTATGAGTAGGAACCGAATCCCGGTGTAGGTTGAGTTGGTCGAGTCCCTCGAGACTCACCTATATCGCGATTCGCTATCTTGCTTACGACATAGAGATGTCACCGGTGACCTGAGGGCATGATATGCTTGGTCGAGTCCCTCGAGGGTATATCATCAAATCAGACTCATCTTGTAACGAAGGTGTTGACTTAACCGAGCATCATGGTTGGTCGAGTCCCTCGAGGCCATGGTGATTCGGAGGCCGAACAGGACGGGAATCACAAGGAGTTGTGATCGGCAAGAGTTGTCTACCTTTTAGGCTTAGTGTGATTGGTCGAGTCCCTCGAGGTTACACTAAGACGCTGATTGGATCCTGATCCCCACTAGAAGTCTGCCGGAGACTTCCGTTTCACGTGCTGAGGGTGTCGCGTGACTCGTTAGTAAAATAGTGGGAGCATATTAAGATAGAAGTCCATATCTTGATAGTTTATTTCTTGCAAAATCTGCATGTTATTCATTTTTGCTACATCTTTATTTTTAGAAAATGTCGCTTTCAAATCCCTTACGTGGCATACTTGATGTCAACCGCCTCACTGGTCCAAATTATACGGATTGGCTCCGTAACTTGAGAATTGTTCTCACAGCGGAGAAAATCGTGTACGTCCTTGATATAGTGATGCCTACGCCCGAAGAAGGGGCAAGCGAGGATGAGATCGCTCGCTACGTGAAGTACATTGATGACTCCACTCTTGCTCAGTGCTATATGTTGGGCTCTATGACTCCAGAGTTACAGAGACAACATGAAAAGATGGATGCCAGATCCATTCTCCTACATGTCCGCAAATTGTTTGAGGAACAGGGAAGGACTCAACGATATGAAATATCCAAGAGCCTTTTCCGCGCTAGGATGACTGAGGGGACACCGGTTCAGAACCATGTCCTAAAGATGATTGAGTGGATAGAGAAACTCACAGGTCTAGGAATGGTCCTAGAGGATAACTTGTGTGTGGACATTGTGCTTCGGTCCCTACCAGATTCCTTTTCACAGTTCATAATGAACTTTAATATGAACAAGCTTGAGGTGACTCTCCCAGAGCTCCTCAATATGTTGAGGGAGGCAGAGAGTACTATTAAGAAAGAGAAGCCAGTTCTCTACACTGGTGAGACCAGAAAGAAAAGGAAAGCAGAAAGATCCCTTAAGAAGGGAAAGGGCAAGGGCAAACAAGGTAAAGCAAAGGTTGCTAAGAAAGACCCAACAAAGGACAAAGGCCAGTGCTTCCACTGTGGTAAAGATGGGCACTGGAAGAGAAACTGCAAAGAGTACCTTGCAGAAAGGGCGAAACAAAAGCTTGATGAAGCTTCAGGTACATTCATGATCAGTCTCCATTTGTCAGACTCTTATGATAACACATGGGTATTAGATACCGATAGTGCTTATCATATATGTAATTCGTTGCAGGTTCTGGCAAGGCCTAGGAGACTAGAGAGAGGCGAGATGGACCTCAAGATGGGTAATGGAGCAAAAGTTGCTGTATTAGCTGTTGGCGAGGTCGCCCTACATCTGCCTAGTGGAGCTTTTATTGCATTAGATGCATGTTATTTTGTTCCTTCTATTATTAAAAACATTATCTCCATTTCATGTTTAACAGTTAGTGGATATAAATTTGTTTTTGAGAACAATGGTTGTTCGATATTATTAGATGATAAGATCATCACGAAAGGAACATTGCATAATGGTTTATTTATGTTAGACACCACTCCACATATCATGAATATAAATGTGTCCAAAAGGAAACGAGATGAGTTGAACAGTGCATACCTGTGGCATTGTAGGCTAGGTCACATCCATGAAAGAAGGATTCAAAAGTTGCTAAATGATGGATATCTAGATCCATTCGACTATGTGTCATATGCAACTTGTGAGCCTTGCATTCGTGGAAAACTGACCAACTCTCCATTTAGTGGAACTGGAGAGAGAGCCACTGAGTTGTTGGAACTCATACATAGTGATGTATGTGGACCCATGTCAACTCATGCCATTGGAGGTTACTCCTACTTCATTACATTTACTGATGATTTCTCAAGGTATGGATATGTGTACTTAATGAAGTACAAGTCCGAGGCCTTTGAGAAATTCAGAGAGTATAAGAATGAGGTGGAGAACCAAACTGGAAAGAGTATCAAAACTCTTCGATCAGATCGAGGAGGTGAGTACTTAAGTACAGAGTTTACTCACTTCCTCAAGGACCATGGGATATTATCCCAATGGACACCTCCTTATACACCTCAGCTCAATGGTGTCTCTGAAAGGAGAAATCGTACATTATTAGATATGGTACGGTCCATGATGAGTTTCGCTGACCTACCCATCTCATTCTGGGGATATGCCCTAGAAACCGCAGCTTACCTTCTGAACAGAGTTCCAACTAAGTCGGTGGTGTCTACACCATATGAGATATGGAAAGGGAAGAAGCCTGATCTTAAAGTAGTTAAGATTTGGGGCTGCTCTGCCCATGTTAAAAGACACAACCCCGATAAGTTAGAATCAAGGACAAGGCGATGTAAATTTGTGGGATACCCCAAGGAAACTTGTGGGTATTACTTCTATCATCTCGAGGACCAAAAGGTCTTTGTAGCTAAGAGAGCAGTGTTCCTTGAGAAGGAACACATTCTTGACGGAGACAGTGGGAGAATGATAGAATTGAGCGAGGTTGGAGAACCAAGCTCAAGCACCACTCTACAGCCCGAGTCTGTTCAGGTATCTAATACACAAGTTTCAACTTTACGCAGGTCTGATAGAGTATCCCATCCTCCTGAGAGATATGTGGGACATATTAGAGCAGAGGATGTAGAGGATATTGATCCTCAGACCTACGAGGAGGCTATTATGAGTATAGACTCCGGGAAGTGGAAAGAAGCCATGAATTCTGAGATGGATTCTATGTACTCCAATAAGGTTTGGAACCTAGTTGATGCACCCGAAGGTATTGTACCCATCGGTTGCAAGTGGATCTTTAAGAAAAAGATCGGAGTAGATGGAAAGGTAGAGACCTATAAAGCAAGGCTAGTGGCTAAGGGGTATCGTCAAAGGCAAGGTGTTGACTACGACGAAACTTTCTCACCCGTAGCAATGCTAAAATCCATCAGAATTCTATTGGCTATTGCAGCACACTATGATTATGAGATCTGGCAGATGGATGTGAAAACCGCATTCCTCAACGGGAACCTGGAGGAGGAGGTGTATATGATGCAACCTGAGGGATTCGTGTCCAAGAACTGCCCAGATAAGGTGTGTAGGTTGCTTAGATCCATTTATGGACTAAAGCAAGCTTCCCGAAGTTGGAACATAAGATTTGATGAGGCAATCAGATCTTATGACTTCGTTAAGAACGAAGATGAGCCTTGTGTATACAGAAAGGTAAGTGGGAGCGCTATTAGCTTTTTGGTGTTATATGTGGATGACATCCTCATCATTGGGAATGACATAGGAATGCTATCCACAATAAAGGCTTGGTTATCTAGACACTTCTCCATGAAGGACTTAGGAGAAGCATCTTATATCTTGGGGATTAGAATCTATAGAGATAGATCCAAAAGGATGCTTGGCTTGTCCCAGTCCAGGTACATAGAAACTATTGTCAAAAGGTTTGGCATGGAAAATTCCAAAAGAGGTCTCATACCGATGAGACATGGGATATCGCTTTCTACGAGTATGTCCCCAAAAACTCCAGAAGAAAGGGCGAACATGGATATGATACCTTATGCCTCAGCAATAGGGTCTATCATGTATGCCATGCTATGTACTAGGCCTGATATAGCGCATGCTCTGAGTGTCACGAGCAGGTATCAGGCGGATCCAGGCTTGGAGCACTGGAAAGCAGTAAAGTGTATCCTTAAGTACTTGAGAAGGACTAAGGATCTTTTACTAGTATATGGAGGTAATAGCCTTAAGGATGAAGGCTACACTGACTCAAGTTTTCAGTCTGATGTCGATGATAGCAAGTCGAATTCAGGGTATGTGTACACCTTGAATGGAGGAGCAGTGTGCTGGAAGAGTTCCAAGCAAGATACCACTGCTGACTCGACCACAGAGGCGGAGTACATTGCTGCATCAGATGCAGCAAAGGAGGGAGTCTGGTTGAAGAAGTTCATCACAGATTTGGGAGTCGTGCCGGATAGTGAGGAGCCGATTTCCCTATATTGCGACAACAACGGGGCAATTTCTCAAGCGAAGGAACCTAGGTCTCATCAGAAATCTAAGCATGTTCTGAGGAGGTTCCACCTTATCAGAGAGATCGTGACCCGAGGAGATGTAGCAGTGGAAAGAGTTCCATTCGAAGATAACATTGCAGATCCACTAACAAAGCCATTGTCTCAGATTATCTTTGAGCGTCACAGGGGTCTGATGGGGATCAGACACATAGGTGATTGGCTTTAGGTCAAGTGGGAGATTACTAGTCATAAGTGCCCAGCAAGCCAATCACGTGAGTGATGGCACGTGTGACTTGATACAGAATCTTTTTGCTTATTATATTTTGGCGTATATCACTTTATAACTATTGCATAAATGCATATATATTGTGATGTCCTTGGATTTGTGCAATGGGAATCGGATCGTGATGAGATCACGATAATGAGATCGATTCACCTTTAAACACATATCCTAAATAATCCCGGTCATAGGTTACTCGAGAGGGACATCGTGATAACCGGATAGACTGGTGTGCTGTATACCCGTCCATATGATGGATGCAGCTGGTCTCATAGCTGCTCGTGTAGGGACACTAGGGATACAGTACAGGTGCTCATTGGAGAATGAGTTCACTGATTGATCCGCTTACGGAATGCTGGATGGTTGATGATGCCTTATTGTCAGACAACGATTCCGTAGTCCTAGTGGTGTATCTGGTTCTTAGACTTGAGACACCAAGGATGTCCTGTATGAGTGCTCCACTCTTTGATACCAGACTTATAGGTTTGGCTGTTCCCAGATCTAGTACAGCTGGTCATTGGGAGTGGTAGTCGACCTTACGAGGGCTATTGAGTGTCGATAGAGGATCATCCACTCTCGGTATCATGAGAGGAATATCCCATGTGTTCTTGCTCAGACAAATCCCTGGCCAGGGTCATTCGGGTTGAGAGAGAAAGAGTTCTCCGGGAGAATCCGATTAGAGCGAGACTCGAGTAGAAACCGTATGGGTCTGACAGCACCATGCTCGATATACGGTCTCTGGGATATTAGATGGATGAGGGACTATAGGTACATGGTAACTGAGGACAGACAGGTCCAATGGATTGGATTTCCCTGTATCGTCTAGGGACTACGACGTAGTGGCCTAGTACTTCCGTAGTCGATGAGTCGAGTGAATTATTACAGAGATAATAATTCACTTAGTTAGAAGGAGTTCTGACAGGTATGACTCACGGCCAGCTCGATATTGGGCCTAGAGGGTCACACACATATGGTAGGCATTGCGATGAGTAGAGGTTCGGATATGAGATATCCGACGGAGCCCTTGTCTTATTAGATGCAGATCCAATACCCACTAGGGAAAGGACCCATTAGGGTTTTGACACGGGATCTCTATAAATAGGAGGGATTCACAGCCTCATAGGCTAGAGTCTTTGCTTGCCCTTCCTATTCTCCTCTCCCTCTCCACCTCAGAGTAGGCCTGGAGTTTTGAGGAGCGTCGTCGCAACCCTGCTGTGTGGATCACCGCTAGAGAGGAGGACGCTTGACCTCCTTCACCCTCTCCTAAGGATCTGCAAGGAAACAGGGATATACGATCTCCCTAGGTAACACAATCTCTATACGCAGTTTTATGTTTTTGCGGATTTTGCGCACCAATCTTCGCACGACGATGAACATCTTTTTGGGAATCGGGGATTTTTGTTTTCTTGTTCTTCCGCTGCGCATATGATGTCGCCCCCCTATGATTTCCCAACAAGACTCGCCTCTATGGTATCATGATATTCACTCCTTAAATCAATAACCCTTTTGTTATTATGTTGTTTATCGAAGTGAAGCTCACAATAACTCACAATCATATCTCTGTATGATCAAGTTTCTCATGGGACTTCTCCCATATATGTCACATTGCTTCGAACTATATCATCATGATTTGCTACACCATATCACCTTACAGTGACATATTTATTATATTCTGATCTTTGTGGGATGAACATAGATTGTGATCTCTCAATATATTGTCTTTACTAACACATCTAGGGCTTTTGTCACCTTCAATTATGTTTTCTCTTTTGACAATTGGCCTTCATCCACCTACTCTCAAGTTATACATGAATGAAGCATAGCTCTAGGACATTCCATTGCCTAATAGCTCTTGAAGTCCATTTACCTTGCTGAAATTAATGGGCCATTATATGGATCCTAAGCCCCTGCCCCCAGCACAATCTTCGTTATGTACCGCTTCCTTCGTAATAACTCAAACGGTAGCACTATAATATATTCTTTAAGATTATCTACCTCCACATTCTTTTGCCTTGTATTAAGGCCTTTTGACCCCAATTTATTCTACAAGTTGAGTTATTTTAGTTTTTCTATCAAATGCTTCATTAAGATATGGTGCACGTGCCCCAAAGCTTCCATCAACTTTAGTACAATGCAAACTGAGTTTTCTCCATCAGAACTAGGGACCCATGGAACAATATGATCTTACTCTTATCTTCGCAAGAGTTCATATCCCTAATCTTTATCTAAGGAAAGCTTCATGCATCGACAGAAGGCTTCGGGTCGCAGATTTGGGCATCGGACCAAGAAGAGCGGATATTGCACCAAGGATATCAGAGTTGTAGAGTCAACTGGCCGATTGGGCAATAGGCCGCAAGAGAGGACGATGCGCCAAAGAATCGGACGAAGCGTCGAGGGACCAATGATATGCCGAATAACTTGATTAATGCTAGTGTTAATTATCTAGATTGAAGTATATTTTTACATGTGCAGGATTAACTACGATAGTAAGGCATGTAGCAAAATGAAGTCCCGGAGTCAAGATCGAGATCACGTTGGGAGTTCGAGAGTTCGTCGGAAGTCCGGTTGTTCGTTAGAAGTTCTGAGGGAACCAGCCGAGAAGTCTCAGAGCTTGCTAGAGAAGCTCGTCGAAACTCGCCAATAAGATCGTCATGAAGTCGAGGAGCTTGCCGGGAGTCCGCCGGAACATTGCCGAGATATTATCAGAAGATCATCGGAAGCTCGCCGGAAGAATAGACATAGGGACTTGTTTAGCTTAGCAAATGTCTTAGGATTTCGTAGTTAGCATGTAATTGGGCTTGGATTTGGGCCAACCCAATTAGAGGCCATCTAGGCCCATATAAGAACTGTGTTGGACCTAATAAAAGGCCCAAATAGTGCCCCAAGAAGTCTCACCGTCGTGGTACAGTCTTCGAGATTGTATCGGGTGGTGGTACCACCCCTAGTAGGGTGCTAGGCGGTGGTACCGCCCAGCACAGCATCCCAGGTGGTGGTACTACCCAGCACAATGCCCCAGGCGGTGGTACCGCTAGACTGGGCGATGGTACCACCCAGTGTAGTGTTAGTGTCAGGCTAATACTGGGCGGTGGTACCACCCGTGCTTAGGGAACCCGGGATGAGATGTTTTTAGGCTCCAAGTTTGAATCAACTTGAAGCCTATAAATACCCCTCTCATCCCTAGTTAAAGCACATAAGCATAGAGAGTCTAAAAGTAATGAAACGCTGCTGCAATCTCTTTAGATATTCCCTCCTCCAAGTCTAAGTGTTAGAATTCTGTTTAAGAGAAGAGAGTGAGTGCTTGTAAGGGTTATCTCCTAAACCCGATAAAAGGAGAAGAGGGGTGTAAAAGGTGGTTGGTCTTCGCCTATTAAAGGAAGACCGTTAGTGGATGTCGGTGGCCTCAACGAAAAATGAATCAGAGGAGTGGATGTAGGTCACGATGACCGAACCACTATAAACTGCCGTGTTCTCTGGTTTGCATTTCATTCTTGCTATTACCTTACTACAAACTTTCTTAAGTGCTTACTGCCTTCAATTCATTTTCGAACGTGTTTCAAGTTAAGATCTTTACGAAAATGTTTTCTTTGAAATCGTAGTTTTTACCGCTACACTAATTCACCCCCCCCCCCCCCCCCCCCAAGCCATCCCTACTTTTTATGCAACGTGTTCTTCCTAGTTCACTTGTCCTCATGGTACCTCTTGCACAAATGGTTGGCCAATTCTTTGAATGTCAATCTCGGATGCCCACTCCTCTAAGTAACTCTTTTTGTTACATCTCAATGCTCGTTTTTCTCAATCGATCACATATGCTAGTTGCCCTCCATGTAGCCCCATGAAGTCCCCTATGTTTGGATGTCAAATGTTTCTAAGTGTGCTTGTCTCGCTTTGATACCATCTATCATGGACTTAGCTGGTTTTGTCTAAGACATGCGACACTCTTGCATGTTTGTTCATAAATGGTCAACCTCTTTAACACATCTTATAGTCTCTTAAGGACTTGTAAAAGAGAAGATGAATTAGAGGAAACATTTAACATATGATTCAATAAGAAACTATTTTAGCAAACACCTGATAGATAATACAAATTATAAACATAAACTTCGGAAGCTCTGAGTGATCGCACGACAAAAGGCCTAAGGCGATCTCCTCAAGTATCCATATGACATTAGAATAAGGCAGCAAACCAATCCTAAACGCTACGTAATAGCTCATCTAATTATGTGTCACCCCGTTAGCTCTTGAGTACTGTATTGGCTAACACTTCACACCACAATATAGAGCTAAAAAATTTCCTAAAATAGCTTGTTTCTTGATAGTTTTTTCTCTATATGATAATTGTACACAACTTATGTTTATAATCTTAAAATGACTATAAAAGTCAACCAAAATGAGATTGTCAAACTTATTACAAGCCCTCTACATGCTCTGCAAAGAATAAACAAAATCAAAAGACAGAGATATATACAAGCATTATATCAAACATCTTGTTTATAGTTTTTTTTATGATACTACAATCGTCGGTCGTCATAGCTCTTGGCCCCTCCGTCATGTCTTTCTTCAATCCTCCTTCATCTTCCTCTTACCTCTCCCATATGTTATGATAATTTTGATTCTATTTATATTTGAATAATTATCTTTTGTTATGTGTAAATTTTTATATTATTAATTACGTTTGATAGTAGTTTTATTTTTTTAAAAATTGAATTATTTAATTAGGATGATAAGAAGAACCCATTGATTTCTCACCCAATAGGGATTCTCCATCCCTGGCCCTTGAGGATGAGGGATTAGAGATGAGATGAGGATAAGCATTTCCCACCCCATCTTGCTCCCTTGGCGTTCCTAAATAAGTTTATTTTTAATAATCAGATAATTTATTTTTATTAGGATTTTAATGACACTAAGAGGGGTGAATTAGTGTAATAGTATTTTTAATCAAAATTTGATTGATAAATCAACACATTTTGAAAACTCGATTAATCTAGTTAAAGTAGCAAGTAAAGAAAATAAAACTAAGTTATATGTAAATGACAAGTAAAGAGAGACAAATCAATTTATAGTAATTCAATCTTCCCGATCTATATCCACTTTTGATTCCTCTTCTCTCGAGACCATCGGCTTTCACTATCAATCCTCTTTGCAATAGGTAAAAATCAATTAATCTTTGTTATAACTTTCTTCTTTTTGATGCTAAAGAGATAACCTTCATACTCTCCCTCTATACAAGATCTCTCACCTCCTGTAACTTAGAATTATAATTAAACTTTAGAGGAGTAAAAGACTCAAACTATGCTCAAAATAAGAATTTATAATACTATTCTAGCTAAGGAATGGATGCCCCATCAACCAAAGCTTGAATAAGATATTTATAGGCCTAAAAGACTTTAAGAATAAAATTTAAAATTTAAATCCTCAAAATTTTGAGGTATGGACAGTACTACTATTGAAATTGGGCGGTACTACTATCATAATCATGTGACAAATATAGGCTCTAGTAATACTAATGTTGACCTAAGTGGTATTATTATTTGGCCTAGGTGGTACTATCACCACCATAGACAGTACCACCATTGGAAACACCGATAAGGCACAAATATCACTTGTTGATTGATTTATGCAGTACTATCGCTTGGGCTTAGTGGTACCATTACCTAAGCCTAATTTAGACCACCGATTTAATCTTCTAATAGGCCCAATTCAATCTCGCTTCAAGTCCAATGGCTTTTTTTGATAAATTGATATTATTTCGAACTAATACCAATTCAATTAATCTATAATAACCTTGATCAAAATTTTGATAAATCAACCATACTTCAACATGTTATGTGTTACTCCGGCATGTCATCTGATCTTTTGGCACTTCATTCGAACATTCGATATATCGTCCTTTCCTTTAGTATATAACTCATTTTATCGATATATTGATATTCCCACGACATCCAATCTTCCCGTGTAATATTCGATCCTTCTTGTATGATGCCCAAAACTTTAGCATGAAGTTTGATTTTTAACGTTTTGACTAATCCTCTAACGAACGTCAAATTTTTATATAATTTTTGACATAATATTTGACTCTCTTACTCAATAGTTAGCTCGTGGTGATCTGAGTCCATGATTGAAATATTTAGTATGTCACTTATCTCAATAATATATTAGCCCAATAAACTCATTGTTCATTTTCATCATCAAAATTTAAGATTCAATAATTTTCTGTAGCACAAAACTACTAATAGGATATTGATTTTACTTTATATTAGAAATTTTAATGAGAAATAACATGTGCAATTTATTAGATTTTCCATTTATATATGGTTAAATGGACTTGAGAAAAAATCATTATAATATGAAAATGGAGAAAATTGCTCTAAATTTATGATAATTATTTTTTAAAGCAACACATTAAAAAGATTATAAAATTTCATGGAATGAACAATTCCAGTAAAAAATTTCGATTTTTAAGAGCATATGTGAAATGTTGTGCGCATCTATTCAAAACTCGATGAGAGAGAGCTGTAATCTTCAAATGAAAGTGGATTATTATATAAATAATCCAACGAGGGCATTTGGTCTAGTGGTATGATTCTCGCTTTGGGTGCGAGAGGTCCCGAGTTCGATTCTCGGAATGCCCCTTTTTATTAATTGTACATTAACTATTAATATAATTTTTGAAAGCCCTCAATATAGCTGAGTTAGATAATTGGACTTATTGATAACAACCTCACAAAATACATTTTATCATTGGAAAAAAAAAAATCAATTGTAGGTCAAAAATCAGTATCAAATGATATACCAAACTATCTTGCTAAACATAAAATAATCCTTTTCATACTTTTGATAAGTTGCTCAAGTTCCAAACCAGGGTCATATAAACCATGCTAAACAAAATAATACAGTAGAAGATACAGCTCAGCTGCAAAGAATCCAAAATGTAAAAGATATCATCACAATGCCATGCAGATACATTCCCTTTATATTTAAATATGCAAGCAATAAATGATTAGAAATAGTGTATGCATAAGTTCTGGCACTCATGAAAAGAATACATTATGTAGAAGGACAATTCTGTCTATGAATACATCAGATTGGCATAAGCCTAGTGTGGGAGAAAGTCATACCCTCAGCTGTTCATCCTAGTTTCAGACTATATTTAAATTTCTAAGTACATGGGTAGATATCTTCCACAAACCTTAGAGGGCTACAATTGTAGTTTGAGGTTTTGACTTCCCGTGAAACAGTCTTCTTCCACTGAACGTATCTTTGGTTAGTTTCTTAAGGTCAAAAAAGCCGCCACCCTTTTTCTCTGGGTGCTTAATGGACCTCCTCAAGGTAACATTCTCTTCCTTCAAGATATCCAAAGACAAAGCAAGCTGTCTGATAACATCCCTTTTCTCTTCATCTTTTCCTGCTATTTCAGCCTTAAGTTTTGCATTCTCCTCTCTAAGCCTTTCTAGTTCATGTTTCAGTTTCATCACTAAATAACTATCAGTCCCTTCATCCGACATAACTCTTGGCTTATTCTCAGCTTCGTTTTCTTCTTGTTCAGGATCATCAACTTCGGATTCCTCTGAATAAAATGAATCGGTGGAAAACTTAGGGCCCTCATCGGCATCACTGCTGCTTATACTCCGTGAACAGCTTCTGTCAAAGAAAGCAGGACAAACTGATATTGAACGTCGCACTGCTGATCCCGATTTTAGTTGATCATACTGCTCAGCCAATGAGCGATGAGCCCGGTAGAAATCTTCGATCATGTCTACGAGTTGAGGTCTCCTTTTGTAGTACATCTCTGCACGCTTAGCGAAGGAGTCGGCATCTTCCTCTATCAGGTTCAGCATCTGCTTGGTCTTCTCTTCTAGTTCTGCACAAGAAAAACATTCTAATATCATGTTACAAATGACTGCAAAATATAGAGAGACACTTTAGATTTGCTAAATGACACCTTTCTTGTATCCTTGTTCAGCATTTAAGTTTTATAACTTCAAAATGTTTTCAGCAGGGAGACAAATTAAAATCACAGCAAGTTTAGTCAAGTTAAATGCGTACAGTTACTAGACCGACTACTTGGATGTATCCTTGCTGATACAAAATACCAGCCGTTGATGAATCAACATGCTATGATGACTGCTAGCAAACATCTGACGATCTGTGTTCTTCCTGCTATGTTTTACTTAGAAGGGTTGGCATGCATGGAGTGAAATTTTATCAGGGACATCAAAATGGGATCTTCCTAAGCTAATTATACATCAGACATCTAGTTAGTCCCGATTCTTAAAAAGGATAACTCATAAATGATATCTAGAGCTTAAAGTAAACACATCTCCCAAATGTCTACTGAATCAAAGAAGGACAAGAGAAAAAAAAAATAACAGAGGAGGTGAAAAGGTAAGAAAGAAAAGGAAATTAGAGGAGAAGGGAAGAGAAAAGAAGAAAAAGAATTACAGAAAAATTTTCTAATCTCTTTTATCAAGCTTTGACAGTAATGGATCGGACAGCTACAGGACTTGCACTACAGTCATAAGGTAAGTATTTGATATATATGTTTTCCATGCTTTCTCCGGAGTATTTTCAGGTATTTACTTCATTGTTTAGGCTATCCAAAGATCTAGCTCAAAATAAATAAATAAATAAAACTACACAATAAAACAAATAGCTATGGTCAAGACGGAAGGATTATTCAAGCATGCATCTGCGAAGGGACGAAAGTTCAGAATGGAAGAACTTTCAACAAGTCCTAAATTTAGACCTTCCTTGGTCAGATGTCAAATTTTAATTTCACTGTTTTGAAATATATATAATATCATTGCATGTGGTGGGTGTTTTAGCGTTAAAATTTTTTTGTCTTGATTTTGGATGAATCATGGAACATTGAAATCTAACATCAAACCTTGGATGGTTCTACTGATTTATGGAACCCAATAATTTGCCTGCAATCCAAATATCATACATTGATGATACATTCATACATGGTGAATAATTTAACAATTAATATTTTCGGTCTTGATTTTTCTTTTGGGTCTTGATTTTGAATGATTTACGGAAGACTGAAATCTGTACATATCACTGTGGATGGTTTAATTGAATATTGTAGTTACTCATGGGAACAATTGAAGATCTGCATGCATCTAAAAGTTACTCGAGTGTCAAAGCTTAAAGAATACTCCTTGTTTGATGTGAAATATTTCTTAATTGGTAATTCAAATTCCTTGCATAATAGATTAACATTAGAATGTGGGTCGATGTGGATTAAGACCACCGATGAATGCATTCATCATATGTTGCATCAATTGCACAGTCATTTTGTTCTAACAAAGATTCAAAGAAAACCATGCAAACTTAAGAATAGGAATGCTAAGCATCCAATTTCATGCATACATGATACAGGACAATAACCATATCAATCTGAAAATGACCAGCGGTTTCAAAGAAAAGACTGACCGGAAAGTGTCGATGACAACCATGAAGATTGTGTTGAACTTTGGAGCCTGTCTTGGCTAGCAAACCACCATGAATGCGATGGACCCTTTCTCACCGTCATCTTGCTTGCTCACTTACCTGCATCAACCATCAACCACCATCATTCAAACAGAAATTATGAGCAAGTGATTTTGCGGATAATAGGCTCATCCATGGGCTTCAAGGCCTCATGGTCTATCGGACATGGATTTCAACCCAAGCAACAAGATACTCACAGATCAGAAACCAATCTGCCCACAGGAGCTGATCAAAAGAGAGATTTCCTGGATCTTTCCACAAAAATATTCAAGATCCAAAGGGAAGAGACTATGCAACTAACAACGAATGGGAAATCAAAGGAAAGCCACAATTTAGGGTTCATTAGCCATTAATCTTCACGGAAACATCAATCAAAGGAAAGCAACCCTCTCTCTCCTCTCCCATTCCGTTTCATGTTCACTGACCGTATTCTTTCTTTACAGAGAATCTCCTAAACTAAGGGAAAAGGTGGATCAGACAAGGGAGAAAGAACCTGAGAGCCTCTTCTTCTTCGTCGTCGTCTCCGTCTCCTTGGGCTGAGGATCGGAGCACCTCTCTCTCTCTCTCTCTCTCCCTGCGTGATTTAAAACAAGGCGTTCCCACCAAGAAGACCTCCACGTCGTCACTTTCCATTCTGCTTGGGACCCACTGCGCTCACCAATGAAGCATCGACAACAGTGACGAAAATATCACCGCACTCCTCGACTTCCCAACCCCCTGTGCCGTTCAAATGAAGCTTCGTTCGAATCTTCCTAAGATGCCAAAAAATGCCATTGGCTCAGCTTATTTTTACAGATCATGCCATTCCTGGCGCAATATTGGGCCGGATACGCCTGGCGTATTATTATCACATTTATAACGCGAGAGCGAGGAGGTATTTATTGTTATAATTTTTAGGGTAAAGTTATTATTTTAATTAGTCAAAATTAAAATAATTCAATTAAAGTAAAATTATTTCACTAAATGATATAATTATTATGAAAACTAATTATGTTGATTTCATCATATATATCCTGATTTGACGACAAGATAACTTAGGAATATAAAATATTTTTGATGATTAGATAAGTTAGGAATATAAAATATCCTAGAGTATTTTTATAAATAGGGTTATAGTCCGATTTCAGTATCACTTTTAGATTTCTCTTGGCCCATCAAAAAAAAAATATAAGAGTTCTTAAAGATACTATGCAATTGGAAGATTAATTCATCAATTAAACTAAAATATTCTGATGAATTTATTAGGTACTATTAATATGTTTCATAATTATTATAGAATTTCATGTATATCATTATGGATTTAATAAGTTTTTATGAAAACATTCTAAGATTTAATTTTGGTTCTATAAAACATGTTTGATCGATGTGTTAAATATTTAACATTTATATGAATTTTCGATTGTATCTTCTTCTTCTTCTCAATATCCTCATAGTTTTTTTGTACTTGTGTTGCATGGGAAGACATAAAAGCATGTAGTTTAATTGAGATATCAGGACACTGCTGGGAAGTAGGAATCCGATCAGCGCAAGGGTAACTTGGACATTTTATTTAGTCCAGGGGGGCAGTAAGTTGGGACCCGCAGGCCTGCAACGGTCGGGAGGACCAAGACGACCCCACCGAGGCTTCGGATTCTCTTCCCACCTTACTTGCGTTCGTCGGTGCAGATTCAGTGACTGGCCAAGAGACCAAACACAGAAGAAGCTATTCCATTGGCGGAGACCTGTGGGGCCCAGAGCTCAACTGGTGTTTGGCCGGAACACGGTTGCCTCACTCTGTGTTCGCTGCATGATCTCTTCCCACGTTCTCGTGTGACGCAACGGCTAGTTTTTCTGCTCCGGCTACATCACCTTGGCATATCCCCTTCTTACGCATGGGAGTGATGAACCTAAATAAATAATAAATAATATAAATAAAAAAGGATGATCCAAGTAATAAGATTTTTTTTTTATTTTACTTTTCAAATAAACTTTTCTTTTGTCCATTACAGTGAGTCAACTTATCTTAACACCGTTTCAGTCAACTCTGCTGTGCATCCACAACCCCCATTGACTGCAATATAGATTAACAAGTTCTTTCTTAAAAGCAACATTGATTGAGAACAGTAGCTTCAGTTTTTTCTCTAATTTATACCCAAAGAATATTTAACTGTCTCTAATTACCACTTCAAGAACTTACCCTTGAAGTAATTAACCAGCTGAGTAATATTTAACTGTCTCTAATTCTCAAGCCTTATCAAAAAGATCAAAGTTTATGGAAGAGAAACAAAAGCCGATAAGAAAGCCAGGCTGTATGAAACGATCATAGAACAATTAGATTCATCAGCAATCCAATGGTAGCCACTGAAGGCCACCCATTTATTGCATTCAAGCTTGAACAGTGAAGTTAAAGTTGGAACAGGTGGTCATGATCCCCAGCAGAGTTGAGAGAAACCCCAGCCTCGAAGTCGCCAGATCGAACAGAAGGAAGCTGTTCTCCAGTTGGTATCCGCCTATGACCATCGCTTGCTCAGCCTTCGGCCCACCATCGACGAATGCCAAGCACGCCGTGTCCTTATCTACCTGCTTCAATGAATTGGCTCCGAAGAAGGTCCAGTTCCTCCCTCCTGCCAGCATCACGTCGATCTGTGGCACACCGTATCCGACCCTCGTCGACCCCAACGCCGTGCTGTTCAAGCACAGACCGAAGGGCTTCACCTTCGGCGCCCGCGGGATAGCCTTGGTTGCCGCAGCAAAGGCCTTGAGGAATGGGCGATATATGTGGCTCGTAAGGGTGGTGTAAGGGGCCGCAGTGCTTATCATGACGCCGCCATGGCCAAGCGAGTCGAACTCGAGCATGCGAGCCAAGAACGGCACCGCCTCCCTGTTCACCGCCAGGCCCTTCACTTCGAGGTAGTACGCGGGGTTCCTCGGGTTTCTCAGCAGAGTCGTGTACGTGAGACGCGCGGCGACATCCACCGGCGGTGCTGCAAGGAAGTAGAAGGGCTCGGTTCCGAAGAACGCCGCTCCCGGTGCCGCTCCGGAGCTCGGGAGGCAGATGGCAAATTGCTTCTTTAAGTAAAGCTTAGAGAAGAGCTGCGAAGGAACGGCGAGGCCAGACCGAGCGAGCCCAGCAACACCGACGGCTGCGGCCGGTAGCGAGTTCAGGAGGCCTTTTGGCGCACAGGACGAGACAACCTCGGGAACGCACACCGCTGCAGTAGGGTTCTTCCCATCTGTGGAGGAAAGGGTGACGCTGGTGAAGGTCAAGTCATCGGGGGAACACATCGTCGTAACCGGGTTCACCGGGTAGGCGGTGCAGGCGCAAGGCTGCTTGTCGATGGCCGCAATGCGGGGGCAGCGCGGAGGGTGGAAGGCACCAGCGGCGGCGCAGGCGGTGGAGTTACAAGGGACGGTGGGGTGTTCGGGAGGGCATGGAAACCATAGCAAGGGTCCTGCGAGGTCCAACACAAATTGCTTGTCGGTGTTGAGTGCTACGGTGTAGAGAGATGTGGAGACGTCCTTGGTAATGGGAGCTACGAGGGCTTTGGCTTCAGATGGGAACTGCTTTCCCGCAACAGAAGGTGGTGTTGTGAAGAAGGTGAAGGTGATCAAGAAGAGGAAACAAGGTGCCATGTTTGTTGGCTTTGGTGGAGTCGGAGTTCGAGGTAAGAAGCTTATATGAAGAAGAGGAGGGTTGCATTCTTCTCTCATACTAGTAGGATATTATTGTTGACTGTGGAGGCAAGCCATTGTCAGTGTGATGTGGTAGGATTGTTTAAACTTAAGGCTAAACACTCATCTTAATGATATCTTTGACTTCTTATCTTGCTTGCATTGCATGCTGTGCATGACCTATTTGTTTAACCCTCAAGAGTAGCTAATTTCTACTAGCTAAATGTTTGGAATGACATTAAAAATCAAATGTATTAGTCACCCCCTTCAAAAATATATTCGAAAAGAGTTTTCTCCAAAGTCAGCAATTTTTATATTTGTCCCTTTAAATTTAAGTTTAGCTATACATGGAGAATTAAATATTTTGGAGTTAACATAAATATTTGATATTTTAAAACTTGGAAAGGGTGAACGTGTAAAACACTAAAAGAACAACAACCTACACGTTCATGCCCATCATGTAAAGAATTATATATCTTCTCCAAAGCAGGATCTGCAATTAATATAAACATAATTTCAATCTGGTTCATGAATTCCTAACCAAATCCAGGGTCATCCCTGCACATGGTGGAATCCAAGTCCGATCCCCGTCCCAACTAATAAATAATGTGCCGTCCTTTAAACCCCGACCAACGACTGATGCGACTCACCCAATTGGTCGCCATCTGCGGGCCCCGGCCAAATCAGCCACTCGATGCTCCTCTTACTTTTACTATTTACCCCTCTACGGCCCGAAACGGTCAACTGAGGGAGAAGACGGGCAGCAGTCGATCACCAACCTCTTGCTTCGCTCTCGGAGGTCGCGACCGACGACCGGTCCAACCGACCAGTTCAAGAAATGGTCCACTATTCCCGTGCCAATATGGGGGGCCCTTCTTAATCTCCAATAACCACGCGGTACACTGGCGGGTTGAATAACAAGGGTAGAGGTACAACGAAGTATGGAATAACCTGATATCCTTACGCTGAACTTTTTTCTCTTTTCGCTTTACCGCGTCGACGTCACGCTGCTGCGTCGTATCGTGGGCCCGGGTTGGCCACCGATGAAAAGTAAAAAAGTGGGTAGTGAGATCGGTTTGCTGTTCGAAAGGCGACGAGATTTTGGGCATTTTGAGGAGTTAAAACCACGATACGAGTCAATCAACTGCGTGCGTAGCCGCAAACAGCAGCAACACCACCAGACGAACTATTATTTTCCACGTGACCAACTACCGGTCCCACTTCTATAAAAGAACATCTTTTGATTGACACGTCATTTCTTTTCACGGATTTATTACCGCAGCCGATTCCTCCTCCAATCTCTCGTAAAAACCACGATACCGAGCACACAACTGCATAGCCCGAAACAGCAGCGTTTTCACTGGCGAATCATTGTTCGCCACGCCATCATTAGTTGGGTCCCACCTCGCTGTAAGAAGACTCAAACGACCCATCATTGGACATGTCATCGGGTTGCAAGGATTCCTTATAGCAGCAGATTCCTCCTCAGATCTCTGCTACTCTCTCTCTCGCTGCCGTCTGTAATAGTTAACATACTAAATGGTGTCCGGAAACCGTTCAACAACATGTGAGTGACAGTTCCTAGGGTTCAACGCCACCCATCTCTGTTCGTCTTTGTTCTCTCTACATACTCTTTTTTGGGGGGGACTTGACGACGAATTCTGTGTCTGTCTACGCGATCCACACCTCCAATCTTTGATCACCGGTAGTTTTCCTTGTCGTTTCTTCTTCTTTCCACCCCGATCTCTCCGATCTTTGTTTGGAGTTGGCTTTTTGGTGTTGAATTCATTTTCTTTCTCATTTTTGGATCGGCGCAGGACGAAGGCGCGATGGGGGCTGGTCAGGTGCTCGTGGAAATCCAGCCTCAAGAACTTAAGTTCGCATGTAAGTCTCGACGCGCGAATTTGTTGCTTGATGTTCTTGATCGGTTGGTAGGTTTAAGATTTTGAATTGTTGGTTTGCTGTAGCATTGATGAGATGCATAATTTGATCCGATGGATTACCATCTAAGCCAGCAAACTTGATTATAATGCTTGTGATGCTGCTTATCAAAAGATGTTTTTGCCTCCTCTTGATAAAAGAAATGGATACCTATATGTTTCATTGATTGCATATATCAAATTGTATTAAGATCTGGTAGTGTTCCAGAATATTGTATAATACCGTTTGGTAATACAGGGTGATTTTAGTTATGTTTACATCATGATCTCGTACCTCAGTTCTCATCTCAGCATGAAAAGTTGCTATTTGGAATGCGAAATGATGAAGGATAAGGGGGAAAAGTTAAGGGAATTATGCTATGGACTTAGAATTGATAGTGGTAAAATAATTCATTATCCAGAGCAAGAGCCAGGGGATGCAAAGCATGATACATGGGTTTTGTTTGTTATTATTTTTATTTTTTGTTTTGTGGTGTGTTTGTATTTGCATGCTTCACTTGTGTTTATTGGTGTTCATTAGATAAAGATGCACATTCTTTCTGCTGCCAGGAGCTAGTGATATGATGCATCTCTTATAAAAAGTTACAGTAAGAACTGGTAGTTGTATCACACTAGTATTGGATTTCATGAAAGTCATAGCTGCTATCCTGCTGAAGCTCAAACATGTTAGCAAGGAACAGTCATCCATCTCTCTCTTTCTTTTGGAATTTATTATGTAATTAACCTTCATATTATTCTTTCATTGGTTATGATTTGTTTGGTATTGTCTTCAACAGTCTGCTCATGCTTAGTAGTTTTGTAACTTCAGTAGTCTCAAAAGTTTATATTATACATTATATACCCCAGAAAATTTAACTGAATCTGTTGTTTAAAGCTTCAAATTCCTATTTTTGAACATCAATCTGAAAGTTATCTTAATTTTAAAGTTAACAAAATTTCTGATCTTATATATTGGTACTGACATGATGTCTTTTCTTTGTCTATTCTAGTTGAATTGAAGAAGCAGAGTTCGTGTTCTATTCAACTTGAAAATAAATCCAAAGATTATGTTGCTTTCAAGGTTAATGCTTCTCTACTCCTGTATGTCTTTAATTTAGAGATAACAACTTTTAGAGATGGGATGTAAGCTGTATGTTCTGTGTCCCAGTACAAATTGTATCTTGGAAATGTTATATTTGAAATAGCTTCTTCCCATTTCATTGATTTACAAGTACTTTTGTTAGATTAGTCACTGTTGTCCACTGTATTCAAAGATTCTTTTGCACTCTTTTATGGTTTGCTCACACCAAATGTATCACTCGATAGCATCTGCTTCTTTTTTCTCTTTTACTTATCACCATATTGTGTTTTCAGCTTTGTTTTAACTTATTGCTACTTTCTATTATAAACTGCCCTTTGTTTAATTTGTTAAGCATCCTAACATCGGAAGCAATGTTCATCATCATTTTATTTGTCGACAGGCCAAATCATTTCCTTGATGCCAACTTGAAAATTGAAAAATATGTTGAAAATGGTCTAACATGTTTTTCTTTGGAGCTACTTGTAACTGTGAACATTCTCTCTCCATTCTGTCATTCCATTTTACATATGAGTGGTCTATAATGGTAACTGATTTGACTGTTATCATATTGATTAGGTTAAAACTACATCTCCTAAAAGATACTGTGTGAGACCAAATATAGGCATCCTTCTGCCCAGATCAACATGTGACTTTACAGGTCTGCTGTCTCACTTCTATTTCATCATTTTAACTATGTATTATCCAGTATTGCTGATTTATGTTTGCCAGCTAGCTATTATGGTACACTTATAAAAGCTGCTATATATAATGCAGCTCCAGAAATAGATGATTATGGGTTCAAATTGGACACAGTGTGCTATCGGGAACTACTTAAAATGGACAGACTTCATGATAGGTTTAACATAAGGTTTAAAGCAATAAAATGGGCCAAATTTCCAACCGTTTTGAGTCAAGGAATTATAGGGACTGAGGTGGAGTAGGTTGGCATGATGAGCTTGAAGGCACTATTACATTTTTCAGCTTTTATGCATGTAGGAATGAGGATGGCCTTACATGCTACACCCCCATGCTAGTCAGCATACATGTCATTGATACAGTATGGTACAGAGTTATACTGACATATGTAACTAGAGAAGCCACAAGACAAGATCTTCTTAACTTTAAAATGGATGGATTAGGATTGTAACCTTTATCGTTATAAGTTGAACTAGTTTGATGAAAAACTTGGATAAAATAAAAGCTTTGTGGTATTGTTTTACCAGTCGATGACCTGGTTTTGTCATGTCTTATTCATAGGAAGTCCTGTAACTCAGTTCCCAGTACAGTTCTGTCACCCATGTTTAGGACATTGCATAATCAATTGAATTGTTGAAGTATGTATTTAACTGAAAAGAAGACAAGAATAGATCAAGAAAGGAAAGCTTTGTAAAATATTTGTCTTTTTATCTAATCTTAGAAATGTTGGATAATCTTTTTTAGTTTGTTTTGTAAGTTACTTTAATTTATGCATTTGAAACAATGTAATAACTTATTATAGGCTAGTTGTTTGATGAATTTTGATTGTTATTTGAAGTTACATCTTGAAAAATTAAATCTATAAATTTTCAGCAACAATTAAATGATTATTAACAATACCATATAATATTTACAAGAATTTAAGTAAATTTGAAGATCTTGAGAAATTAAAATTATGTGTAATGCTTATACAATAACAACAAATCCATAAGTCTCAACTATTTGGGGATACTGATGATGAATCTGCATTGATTCTGGGCAAACAACTTTCTCTTTTTTGCTGGAATAAAACATTTGGTGATTGAAAACAATGTCATATAAACTAAATGGAAGATACAATCTAAAGCTGTTTTCTGACTGCTAAAGATAGCAAAAGAAGCATTTGATATAACACCAAGAATGTAATAGTTCAATTGATCACTATGTAAGTTAAGATTGTATGGATCATTTTCTACCAAATTTCCTCAGTTAACCATGTATTTGTTAAAGTGCAGGTCCTAATACATAAAATTGTTGGCTTTATGTCTTGAAATTTTAAGTTCTCTTTCTTCATGTCACCAATAACATGATCTCATGTGCTTTCTTAATATCTGACAAAATTGGTGGAGGAGAATATTAGAAGGCCTTACAAGTTAGCACTGAAGTAAAATAAATGATTGAATTATGTGGATTTTATAATAGTTACTGTGTTTTGGATTAATGGGCATCTATTCTTTTGTTTATTTATATGATTATGCAATACCATTTTAGTCACTATGCAAGCACCAAAGGAAGCTCCACCTGATATGCAATTGAAAGATAAGTTCCTTGTTCAAAGCACGGTTGTTCCTTATGGCACTACTGATGAGGACATTGTACCAAGTTTTGTGAGTATCCATTAAAGTATTACATTTGAATTTGCAATATATTAGTTTATGTTTTGATAACCTCCGTTTCGGTTCAACAGTTCTCTAAAGAAAATGGAAGATATATCCAAGAGAACAAATTAAGAGTCGTTCTTGTAAGCCCTCCACATTCTCCAGCACTAGAGCCAATTAATGTGGCTTTAAGGCAGGAGCCAGCTAATGAAATTCCTGATTCGGCAGTAACTTGTATCCCCATTGATGGTGTTTCACAGCAAGAACCAGCTAATGAAGTTCCCATTTTGAGAAACATTTCTGTCTCAGATAATGTGTCTGTGAAACAGGAGCCTGTTCAAGAAATTACTATATCAAAAGACACTTCTATTCCAAATGAACAAGCATTGAGTGGTGTGGCTGAGATTACCCCATCTCATGTAAGACACTTCTATTCCTAGTATGATTCATGTTCCTATTAAACCCTAGAAAGCTTACTTGAGCTAATAAATAGAATTTTGATCTTCTAAATTTCTTGAGTTTGGAAACAGATGTTTAATCGTGGTGCACATATACCAACACCATGGTGTCATTTGCTCTATATTGGGATTAGGCTTGATATAATTTGCATTCTCAATGTTGACATGGTCTTTGTATACATGATATTATTATTCTGTCCCTTTATTTCATGGAGATAGTTAACCTGGCTGATGTTTGTTTAGGTTGGTAAAGATATTGATGACTTGAAGTTGAAGCTCAACAATATTGAAGTTAAACTGAATGAGGTTAGTTAAATTTAATACATATGTGGCTATATTTCCAGTTTTAATGCTATTTGTGGTATCTGTTACTGCATCAGATAGCTATCCTCTGTTATTAGTACCCATCCAATATGCCACATGCTAAACTTCACTTATCTCCCATTACATGATTTAGCAAGCAGCCTTTCTCAGAATATAGTTATTCTTTGGTTCTTGATGTTTGTAACTAGCAATTGAGAAAAATCAAGATGTGATGTCTTAATGAAAATTGGTTGTGTACTGAACTATTTTAGACCATAAAAAATTATGCTTACCTTTATGTTCCTCTGAAAATTAAAAATTGGTCCATCTATATGGGTTTAGTGTGTGCAGAAAATGGATTCTCTGAATTACATCAGTACATTATTATTAGAAACTTACTTTGATTTTTGTCTATACATCCTGTTCATTCATGAACAGAGGAGATGCAATTTTGTGTATGCGTAACTTGAACAGTCAATGTAAGTGGAGATGCAGGTTTTGCATCATGCTTCTACTAATATCTGTAATCGATAGAACTGATGCTACATTCCATCCTCTTTTAGGAAACAATATTTTATAATAATTATTATAGTCTAAGGAATGGAAACTTTTTTGTAGGCTGAGAAGACAATAATGAACCTGAGGAAAGAGAACAGTGCAGCAGTACAGGAGAGCGAGAAGTTACAACAGGAAATTGTGAGTTTACCCTTTGTGGAAACAAATTTATGAGTCATGCTACTTATAAATATAGGAGAGACATTAAGCTTAAATATTGTACACAATTTTCTTAGATATATGCAGACAAGCAACTAATGCCTTCTTGATGCTGCAAAACTCATCATAGATTAGATCATCTCTATAAATGTACATTTATTTTGTCTTCTTTCTCTTCACAATCATGCTTATTAAAAGTCTATCCAGGGTAGCAACAGATAATCTCTCTTCTGACATTCTCCAATCTCCTATTTGGTAGATAACTTTGGCTTCCCTTACCTATTGGCATTTCTTTCTCCTAACCTACTGAAATTGGCAGAACCACATTCTGATAGAGCATGCTTGTTGAGCCACAACATCTTTTCGTCCTTACCCATTGATGATGAGATGCATGGACATAGTGTTATAAGTTTGAAATTGGCTACCTGCATCAGCTATATGCATGCAATTTCAACATGCATTGGGCCATTTGCATTCTTGGAGGATCATCAAGAATTTTAAAGTTTGTCTTGTGGCTGTTGATCAGCAACAATTAGCAGTCATTTTGATACATCATGTTCTGCGGTAAATCTGCTGTCACATTTTTCTGGTCTGCCATTAATCTGTGGTTCCATTTTCTTGTTTCAGGCTTTGCTGAGGAAGAAAAGTGCTACTAGAATTCAGGCTGGTTTTCCATTTTTGTTTGTTGTCTTTCTGGCACTTGTTGGCATGACACTTGGATATCTTTTGCACTCATGAAACCCATGTCAAAGCTCAAGCCTGAATAAGTAGCATCAGAGCTAGAAACTATAATTCATAGAAATAATCGCTGGTGTCCGCAATGTTGAATATCAGATATCTGTGTTAGTTTTTTTTCTAGGGCTAAGCTCTGTCCATGTGTATGACCTATATGCTTGTAAAATGACAATTTTTATACTGTGTACAAAAATAAAACTCTTACCATGCCACTATCCTGATCTGCTTCATATGACTATTTCCCGGTCTTAATTCTTGTATGCATATATGCATTTACTAATACAATTTTGCAAAAATATGCTGACTTTTGGGTATTCTGTTTTTCCAATATTTAAATATCCTTTGAGTTGATTTCTGAGGAATCAACAAAAATAGTAGAAAATTTGAAGCAGCACTTGAATCATGCTGTTAGGTTAGTAGCATAGCATGTCTTCCTATGATTCTGTCAATCTTTGGATTAGAAACAAGATCGAACAACAAAGGCTTCAATCAAGCTTACTATGATTTATGATGATCGAGGCTGGCTCTCAGAGCATCTTGATCCTTGTTAGCATCTCTTTATTTTGTTCTTGTTGAACCAAAAAAAAATGGGACATAATTATTTGCTCATTTTTATAAGAAAGTACAAATTATAATTACAAGCATAGGGTCGGTGGATCATTTGTAGGTCTAATTGGTTATTCGATGAAAACATAAACTACAAACAAAAAATTTAAATATTGATAATTATATCTACAGATTTTAAAAATATTTTCTTGTAATAATTATCCTTTTGCGCTATCCGATCGATCATCAACCATTAGGTTTTTTATATTTTACAGAAAATTGGACCGACTGATTAAATCCGGTGTCAATAACTATAGTTACCATTATGCATTCACTTTCTCACTCATGACTTTTTTCTTTCTGAGCTCCCCACCCACCCATGGGACCTTTACGACCAAATTCCCATGACATCTTTTAACTTTACCGTGCCCTGCATCGACTCTGCTGCATTTGCTTTTCCTTCTTCGCATGTCACGCGCATTGCAGTTATAAATCATGATCACAAGTTTTTCTTTGCACGTGATTCCCATCCATATCATTTTCGCTGCCAAACCTTGGGACACTCGGCAAGTCAATAAATAAGAAAGCATTGCATCAAACCAGATTCAATTTTTGTAAATTTATTCATCCATTTGACAAAGAGAGAGAGAGAGAGAGAGAGAGAGAGAGAGAGTATCTAACAGGCAGATCTACATGATGAGTGATTATGAAGTGCAGAAGGTGCAGCAAAACTTCAAGCACACAGGAAAAAAGAATTTAATCCAAGAAAAGAGATTGTTGGAGTGTGGAGACTATTATAGTTGAGATTCTATAGTAGTATGGCTTTGCAGTAGTACTTGTGTGATCTGTCTGAGGACCACCATCCTGTTGTCATATGTGGTAGGGAGCCATCAGAGAGGGAGAGCTATCCACCCTTTTCACATGAATCCTCACATGCATGTTCAATATTATATCTTCTTATTTGAAACAATCTTTGTCTGTAATTATGTCAATTGAGGTATCCAAGTCCAACTGGTAGATCCATTTGCAGCAATTCAATCCTAGACACATCCAACCTGATTAACCATTATTCTTCCTAGTAGAGATAAACCTAAAAGAAATATTATTTTTGTGACTCGAATCCTAATCACCAAAATCACGTAGAAAAACAGGACGATTATCATCGATGATATAATGGTTCGGTCGACTACATCGAGCAATCTTTAATGGCTTATGCAAACTGAATCAGGTTAGCTTGCTCAGATGGTCAGTTCATCATATCACTCTGCTTGTCAATTGCTGGCATTTACCTTCTGCCTAAACTAACAAGACCGGTAAATTATTCCTTTAAAGCTTCTTACCTGACAGGTAGAAAAGAAATCAGTAATGCAGAGTAACAGTTCCTTAGTCTGCTGCCTCTCTTGAGATCAGCTTGGAGCAACATATGTCATGTTACTGAATGAACTCAGTACCAAGACATAACAGCCTGTCTATTACTGATCTCCAGTCATCATCATCTTCTTCTTCCTCTGAACGTGATAAGGGAGACTCTTTTGTTTCTCACATGATAAGGCAGGTGTGGGACAGATCACTTATACAAGTACTACCAACATTGCATCATGCAATGAAATGGTTTCTGACCAATATTGGCAATCACTATCCACATTGGCTTTGTCTTGTAACACAACCTAATACCTGAACTATGTGATGTGACTCATGGATAATCTGTAGGTACACTTGATTGAAATCTTCAATGATTCTGCAAACCCTCATGAAGCAAAGACTGCAATTTGACAAGCCATACAAAAGGCAGGAGACACAAGGTTTGACAACTTCAACAGTCATTCAACATATAGCAACAAACATGGACTTTTTCTTAGTCTATTTTGCTTGTGTAAATGTATGAAACTTCATCTTAAGCACCAATATGAACTAGTATTGAACTAGTGTAAAGCAAAGCAGTAATGTCCAGTGATTGCATGTGGTACAGATCTGAAGAGCACATGAAATCACATTCAAGGAATTGGTAGCATGTTCCCACATCACACCTGCAACCTAGTGGAGGGGGCAGGGGTGGCAAGACTATAACCTCTCTCTCTCTCTCTCTCTCTCTCTCTCTCTCTCTCTCTCTATGTATATAAAATATAAATATATCATGAATGCTGGCTGCACTTATGAAATTGTGCTCCTACTCACATAGGAATCAGATTCCCACATCTACTTATATGGTTCATTCCTATAACAAGTTTCTTCCAACTTCGTCATGATTTTCTTTTTTGTGTTTTTAATAGTTACAGAGCAAGAGCAATGATGTAAAGCTGAGCATTCATCTAAAGTAGAATGCTGGTGTTTAAGGATGGATTTCTTGAGTGGATATTGGGGTCTTGTCATGATGAACACAAGCACCATTCTCTTTAGTGCTATGCTCATAGTCTAAGACTATGATCAGAGCCTCTCAATTGTCACAGCTTTTTCTTACTTAAACCCTTGTAGTCTTTGCTGGCTGTCATCATGTCCATCACCAGTGAGACTTAAGCCATCATCTTCTCTTCATTCTCCATCATTGTCCTTTTTTTCAGCACATAATCCTCATTTTTTTCCCTTATCTATTAGTTTGATTTAATGATTAATGTATAGTTTTAACAACAGCAACATAAAGATGTGATGTCCCAAATCTTCAGGGTTAACTATAGGGAACTTTTAACCTTGGTTAGCTTTAAAGGATGCTAAAAACCCCAGGCTTTCCTGTGATTTAGTGACAGTGATGGGGTGACTGATTTCCACTAGTTCAGTACATACATGAATCTTTGGCCCCCTGTTGCCTTGTTCTTCTTGACTTCAAAAGTGTCTCCTTCAAAACTTGTTTCTTTTCCCTGCAATCTACTTTTCTACCAAAAAAGGTCTCGAGAGATACCATGGTATCCTCTTCTTGCTACTGCTTTCAATTGCTATGTGGTGTTTGAGTCTTACAGGTCCTTTTTCTTGCCTTTTCTTTCTTTTTTCCTTCTTTTGTTTTCCTCATCTAATGCATCATTCCAAGGTGGAAGCCAAAAGACCAAATGTTTTATGTTGCAAATGCCAATAAACTCCTTTTTTTCATGTTGTATATATTTGGATATTGCTGCCAATAATGTTGATTTTAGATTAATCAATCTTGATCTAAATCCTAATCCAAGCTAAATTATAGAAATATAGAACTATATTGGGTTTTAAATGGAGAAATAAGTTTAAAACTCCTGTCATGTTTACTAATTTAAGTTGTATAAGTCAGTAACATAGCAATTAGACTCCGATGAACCCTAATTTTCTCCCCATATGATGTTGAGTTAATTCTTTGCAATCATAATTCCATTAAATCTATTCATTTAATATATATATATATATTCTCAATATTATAATTAAGTCATGTATTTTAAGGACACACATCAATAGAATTCTTCTCAGCCAGCATTGGCCGAGAGTGTCGGATCTCAACCGATTTCATGCAATCCCAAAACAGCAAACATGATATTTTCACTAATCATATGTTACCACGTACCAATATGAGTACATTGTACTTCGCATCGTATGCGTTCGTTTCCGCCGAGGGCGATATATATGAACGCTGCTCTCGATCTCCGAGCTCTCTCCAATATTCCTCAGGATTCCCGTCGGGATTGTGAACCCTCGAGCTCTTCGATCGACAACCAGCGGTCGCGTTCGTTCCCCGCGAGGTTTCCGCTCGTAAAGCTGTCTCCTTTCTGTTTTTTCCTGGCATTTTCGCAAAAAAAAACCCACATTTTCCCCGATTTAGAGTCTTTTTTCGGTATTTGCGGGCTGAGATGTCTCCGCTGTGGGCACCTCGGAGACGTGAACCACCCGGCTCCCCTCCATTCCGTCTAATTTTAGCTCAATTGTTTGCTTGGTGTTAGTCCGTTTGTTTCCTAGTAAGAAGGAGGAGGAGAGGGGGAGGAGTGCCATCAGCCATGGCGTTTGGCTTGGTGGCGCAGCAGCTCGTGCGCCTGGGGATATTGTCGACATCGGACCATGCCTCGGTGGTCTCCATCAACCTCTTTGTGGCGCTGCTCTGCGGATGCATCGTGATCGGACACCTCCTCGAGGAGAGCCGCTGGATCAACGAGTCCATCACCGCCCTCGTCATAGTGAGTTCCCTTTTTTCTTCCTGGCCTGCCTGTTGGTAAAGCTCGAATCTTTCTTTTGCTTTGGGCTCGGAGGAATTGGGTTGATTCCATTGTGTTGGTTCTTCTGCTGGTCCAGGGAGTTTGCACGGGGGTCGTCATCCTGCTGACGACAAAGGGGAAGAGCTCGCACATTTTCGTGTTCAGCGAAGACCTCTTCTTTATCTACCTTCTCCCGCCTATTATATTCAATGCCGGGTAAGCTTTTGTGGGCTGTTTGGTATTGGATATTTTAGTTTTTGGTTTATGAGCTCTATGCTTTATTTTTCTCTGATTATTATGGCACAGTGTGTGACTTTAGTGGTTTCCCTTCGTGTTTCTATCATCCTCCTTGACATTTGGGTTCAAGGCAGGAAAATTTCATTCTTATTACTTGTAGCTCATGGACTTTCAGCTATTTGTCTCCGGCAGAATCTTCACTCTTGCATCTTTCGCATAAAATTAGATATCTGACAGATGCACATGGGATATTTAAGTTGGTTTATTTCTGCCGTATTAATTGGTGGGACATGGTGCTTCATAAGAAATAACTTGTCTAAAATATCTTGTTTGTTTTTGGTCGAAAATTGATATCGAACGCATATATGAAAGAGAGCACCTTGTTGGCAACTGAAAAAATATCATTATTTTCTTTTATCTGGTGAAAAATCTTAAAGAAAGTATATGCTAAATACATTTCTGAAATGTGCCAAAATCATTGTCTTTGAGGTGTCTTAGCTATTGCTGGCAAAGTCTATTGTTTGCTCAGACTGCTAATCTGATTTAAAATTCATACAAGAAAAAAGGGGATAATTTTGATACCATTTTTTTCCAAGCCCATCCCCCAGTTAGATTTAAGAACAAGCCTATGGTACTTCCTTTGCAAGTTTTATCATAAGGGGAAAATATGTGAAGGTCTGGTTAATATTTTGACAGATTGTCAAAATTTTCTTGATGTGACTTAATAAATGCAGTTATGCAATTCCAAGGCAGCTCTGTTGAGTATTAATTATGCTATTATCACTTAAAGAAGTGGAAGCAATCTCTGTTCAATCTTTTGACAGAGTAACATAAATTTTTGATTTTTTTTTCGAAAATAAAAGCTGATTCATTACTTAAAAAAATGAGAACAACCTGTGCCCTGGAGGTCAGCACACAAAAAAAAGGGTAAAAAGAAGCAGGCCATGCCTGCCTCCATACAAAATTTGACTTAGTCACTCTGGCATGGTTTGCAAGCCAAATAGCACATTTGTTGCCTTCCCGGTAAATATGAGAGATTTTAGCAAAGACATTAACAAAAAAATAATGTCCTGAACCAAATGATGGCCATTCCATGGAGGATCATGGTTGTCTTGTAAAATATTCACCACAGAAAGTGCATCCATTTCCAAGAATTGAACTCGAGACCTCTCACACCCTAAGCGAGAATCATACCACGAGACTCTGCTCTGTTGATTTTGACTTAATAACTGTAGTTAAGCAATTCTGACTCTGCTCTGTCAATTATTATTATGCAGTGATAAGTTTAAGAAGCTGAAATAATCTCTGTTATTGGCACAGTTAATGATAGATATTCAAAGACTGTCTATAAATATGATACATAATATAGTTATCTATGTGCTTCATGCTTTGGAATGACAGATCTGAAGCATCTAAGGCTTGATATCAGCTATTGTAACTTTACTACAACCAGGAAATGAATGCAAAGAATTTTATTTGTTGCTCAACACAAGAAGGGATAACTTGTATAGAATGATATGGTTATATGTTAGAAGTATCTCTGTTTTATTAGAATATTTAACTAAAAAAGATTGCTTTCAGTGAAGATTCTTTCAACAGATAACATTTGAAGTAGATAAACATGGAATTTGTCCACTCTTCCCCAACATTATGGAACATGTTCTCTCAGTTGAATTGTTATATCCATAGAAGTTGTTGTGCATGTACATTGGTGATCCTATAAAGATTCGTGTAAGCCAAGTGAGCAAAATGACTAGCATTTTCTCTTAGATTGTGCTATTGAATGGGAGTTATAAGGGAATAATTAATACTTTGATTAGTAAAATCGAACTTCTGTGGCATGATGAAAGGGGGTTGCTTTGGTTCAGATCTCTATCATGCTAACTACTTATTTCTCATCATGTGTCATGCTGTCAATATTTTCCATGGGATATCTGCTGAAAATTTTCCTTGCTACCAGTATGGTTTCCTTCTTATGTTGATAAGTATTGATTGTTTTGGACACTGAATGACAGCTTGATTTTTCTTTACTGCCAGGTTCCAAGTCAAAAAGAAACAATTTTTCCGCAACTTCATGACAATCATGCTATTTGGTGCAGTTGGGACATTAATTTCCTTTTTCATAATTTCCTTTGGTAAGCTATTGGAGTCACTAGTGCAATTTATCTCTTATGAAAATCCAAAGTTTGAAAATTAATATAAAATTATGCAATTGTATGCTTCTGTATAATAAAAGTTTCCCTGTCTCAGGTAATAATCAAAAATCTTTTTCTTGATACTTTCTATTTCTGCAAGATCTCCTTTGTCGTGTTTGTCAAAATGTCCATCAGCTTTTTTAAACAAGAATGTGATAGTTGCAAAGTGTTCAATATGGATGACATTTATATTTTTGTGGACTAATAGAAATAATTCAGACATACTGAGTACTGGAACTCATAAGGAATACAAGTGGGCCAGAAGTGGTCTTGAGGATTTACCAAAATTTTATAGGATCAGTCAAAAAACCCAGCCCAAACAGTAGAAAAGAAAAAAAAATTATTGTAGGAACTATAAATGACAAGAAATGTGCCAAAAAGGATAATGTAGTGCCTGAAGTGATTTATGAAAAATAATAATTATCTATGAATCACTTTTGTATCTGAAATCTGATTGTGGAACAATTTCATTGGAAAATTCGTCATGCATCTTCCAAAACATCATTTTTGTTTTTACATTTCAATCTATCATCAGTGGGATTTTGTATTTGTATGCAATAATACAATGAAGCATCAGGTGTGCTATCGGTTAGTTCTGTTGACAACTACCTGGGTAAGTTTACAAATTCCTTAATGAAGGTTCATTTTTTACTTGTTGACAAGGAAATTTTCGCCATTTCAAGCTCTCAAACGATCATTTCAGAGTTTTCATTTATACTGATGCATGCCATAGACCATTGGATGCTAGGGGCCTCAGATTATCCAGTTAGCAACTGTGATTTTGGCACCTATACAGGAGTCCAGTTGGTTCTGAATAATTTTGTTTCTTCTTATGTTTTCTAATTTTAATATGCTTCTTTTGTCTTCTTCTGACTCTCTTTGATGCTGACACAGGGGCAATTGAATTATTCAGAAAAATGGATATTGGTTCATTGGACATTGGCGATTTCCTTGGTAAATTGTTCTATTATACCACATGTCTTTATCCCCTTTTAGATTTGTTATATGATCCATGTCTTTGAATATGCACCAACGTTTTATTCTCATGTATTTTTGTTCTGTTGTTCATGCAGCAATAGGGGCAATCTTTTCTGCAACCGATTCTGTCTGTACCTTGCAGGTATTGTAAAAGTTCTGGAGTAATTTGTTTATTCTGCCTTATCAGAGTAACAAATCAATCTACCCATGGTCTGTCTTGCATAACAGGTTCTTAATCAAGATGAAACACCATTATTGTATAGCTTGGTATTTGGCGAAGGAGTTGTCAATGATGCCACATCGGTGGTACTTTTCAATGCAATTCAGAATTTTGATCTTGTTCATATTGATGCCATCATCATATTGAAGTTTGTGGGAAACTTTGGATATCTATTTCTCAGCAGCACCCTCCTTGGAGCGTTTGTAAGTTCTGTAATTTCTACTTGTTACTAGTTCTTATCTGTACTTGTAAATGTATTGATTTTTTTTTACCTGTAGATTTTTGCTCTGTTAATTGCAGGGTGGATTGCTAAGTGCTTACATCATCAAGAAATTGTACATTGGAAGGTTTGTTGAAGAACTAACTGTATAGGTGTCATATGTAATGTATTTTGCTATAGATTCCATTTAGCTAAATAATGCATAGGAACAATCATTGGACGACATTTTTTAACATAGTTTTCTGGAATTTAAAGAGTTGATATATCTTTTCTTTTTCACTTCCCAGACATTCTACCGATCGTGAAGTTGCACTTATGATACTCATGGCATACCTTTCCTATATGCTAGCTGAAGTGAGATGCTTCTCTTAAATCTTGAAACAAGTCTTTTATAACCTAAATACAGAATATATAACTATACATTGAGTCGATCATGTTCTTAAAGCATTGTTTTGTCTTGCAGTTGTTAAATTTAAGTGGTATACTCACAGTATTTTTCTGTGGGATAGTTATGTCACACTATACCTGGCATAATGTGACAGAAAGCTCAAGAGTTACTACCAAGTATGTTGGTTTTTTCAATGTGTCTAAGTTGATGAATTGCTGTTTCTCTTGTTAAATCTACTTCTGAAGCATCTGATCATCCAATACATTCTACTAATTTATCTCTCTTCCTTTTCCCCCATTTCTTTTGATTCCAGGCATGCCTTTGCCACACTGTCATTTATTGCTGAGACTTTTCTCTTTCTTTATGTTGGAATGGATGCATTAGACATTGAAAAATGGAGGTTTGTCAGTGACAGGTATAACATATTATTCTTCTTTCAGCTGCAGGTCCCTTTCCTATGATAGCTTTAATGCTTATGCTGCTGATTCACAACTAAATATGCTAACTAATGACCTTTATTTCTTGAAAATTCACTTGGATGGTTATCTTAGGTGCCAAATTTTCATTGGGGAATGGCATATATTTCAATTAGTTAATAAGCTTCCATGACTTTCCTTTTTCTGTGCTTGAAGTTGTTGCTATACCGCCCATATAGCGCATGTTTAAAGTTTTGGCTCTACAAGTTATTTAGAACATCATCTGTTGTCTGCTTACTAGACCTACCATATTCTAGCTCTGAAAAAGGTTCTAGTGTGGGATATTACATAGATGGAGTTAAAGTTATCATGTCTTCTTATGATGGCTCAGCAAATTATTTATTAATGTCATTATGTGGTCAGAATTAGGCAACACACCAACCAGTACCCAACACAAACACATAGGGTTAATGCGTCAAATGAATGTCCTGGGACCCACTTATTTTGTTAAGTCAAATGCTAGCAAAGGCCTGTTGGTGTCTCTGGGTCCACTTTTAGATTATGAGTCCTCACAATCAAAATAAAAAAATAAATAAATACATGACAACCTTATGAGTCTAATTGGCTTTGATAACAAATGCTCCTCTGCGCGTTGGTCCAGTTTGATGAGATGAGGCAACAAAATGACGGAAACAAACTAAAAATGTATATAATATTTGTTAAAAATACATTGTGGACACGAAAAATATTGTCAGTTTCACTAGAAAAAGCCAGGAGGATATAATAAGTATCATGTGTTACTCTGATTAACACATCGGGTAAAATCAGTTCCAGATCACCTCAGATATGCGGCATGCTTACTACTAAATTTGAGGTCGGCCCAAGAATTTTCAACCCTACTATAGTCTATAAGGTTAAGGTTGGCATTACAACCCTATTATAGGCTATCATCCACTTATTCCTTAGCTTCTATGGTCAACTGCATTTCAATCACATTTTCTCTTTGATCCAACTAAAAGCGATCTAAAAACAATGATAGTATAATAGTGTTCTTTGCCAAACTGAGACATCAATCTATCTGCTTACCTGCTTACCATGCCTATCTTATGAGCTGACCACCAATTAATGCATATTTCAGTGATAACCTAGGGAATGCCTACATGGTGCTTATAGTATAATTTTATTCATTTACTAACTGCAGTTACTTTGGTCATCTTGCAGCCAAGTTATCTATCTTTACTGGCATTTTTGCCCATTAACATCTTTTAGGCATCTTTTCTTTGACATACTATATGAAGCACGCTATAAGATGTAAAGTTACACTATCTTGAGCTAAAACTTAAGATGCATAGAAAACAGCTGAGATTTGACTTGTAGATTATGCACTATGCACTTAAATGGACCATCAGTCAATTATGAGAATAATGTTTCCTGTATTATATATAGTTTGAAAGAATAACAGCATGTCCAAATGTACATTAGGATCAGTGTGCTTAAATTAGTCCCTGCAATATTTTTTAAGCATCTTACTAGATGAATACAGTTCACGTTATCGCAAGTTGATCTCTGTATGAAGCCTGGATATCTCTGTTTTCAATTCTGGGTAATTTTGATTGCTTATCATTTTTAATTATCAGATCTCTTATTTTAGGTGATCCGAATATGTACTGAACTAGCATAATTTGCAGCTTTTCATGTAGTTAATATTACTTGCTTTCAGTCTGCTTTCTTCTCTGACTGAGAACTGATGTGTGTTATAAGGCCTTTGATGTTCACTTAACTATATTTTTGTTATTCATGAATTTCTGTTTCCTTTGCAGCCCTGGAAAATCACTTCGTGTTAGCTCCATCCTTTTGGGCTTGGTTTTGGTTGGCAGAGCTGCTTTTGTTTTTCCACTCTCATTCCTATCGAACTTAACAAAGAAGTCTACAGATGAGAAAATTATCTTCAAGCAACAAGTGAGCACAAAAAAATCATGTTCACTATATTTGTTCTGGACTGTTATATTAAAAAACTCATGCAAATTCTTTTGACAGGTTACAATATGGTGGGCAGGTCTCATGAGAGGTGCAGTGTCAATAGCCCTTGCTTACAATCAGGTGAAATACAATGCACATTTGATGTCGAGTTTGATTTTAATCAAAGTTTCATTTGAGACCATAAATTTTAAACAAGGGCTCTGACTTCTTAAATACACTCACCAGATTCCTAATTGAATAGAAAAATGGAGAGCTTATATTTGCATTTCAACTGAAATAGTGATGCCTTTTAGTATATGATAGCACTATAAGAGCTGCAATGGCTTGTACGAAAAATGGCCCCACATATTAAGGGGGATTGCCAAAGGAGAGAATAACAAATAGCTTATCCATATCTTCTCACCATCACAGGCAAATGGTCAGCAATTTTCTATTTGCTTACATAAAGCTAATTATAAAAATCAAAGTTTCCAAAATCTTCAAGATTGTTCTTTGCATAATTTACCACACTATGTATCTCCAATTTTTTATAAAATCCTTTTGCATGAGTTGTTATTTTTTTTCAAATTATTATTTTTTATTTTGTATAATCAAGTTTTTTATCTGCATGTTTTGGAATTTTATGTATATATATATATATATATATATATATATATATATATATATATATATATATATATATATATATATTCGTCTTAACAAGCTGCTTGCTGTATTGAATTTACAGTTTACAAGATCTGGACACACTCAACTGCGAGGAAATGCTTTTCTGATCACCAGCACTATTACAGTGGTCCTCTTCAGCACTGTGGTAAATAATTTTTCCAATTGTGTCCACAGAAGTGCATACTACAGGTTCTAAAGCTACATATTTCAAAATTTATAATTGTCACATGATAGGTGAAACATTTTATTTACTAAGAACTCTAACAAACTGACCCATCCATATGCTAGTTCATTCTTTTACATAAATACTGCAACTGGAATTATCTGTCGCTTCTTTGAGGAATTTACTTGAATTATGGTACTGATGAAAAATTAGTGATACGAGCATGGATATCTGGATTATCCGATGCTTGCGTTTCCTGAAAGCTTCATATCATTATTTTGATTTTTTACTGTAAAACTTGTAAAGTGTTAAAGATCTGAATTCATCAAATGTTAAACTCTTCTTACGATATCGATATCAACACAAAAGTTAAGATGCTGGCTTAGCTATTTAAATGTTCTTTCTGTGCATAGATCACCTGGCTTAGCCCCTCGTTAGTACTTGTTCGTTTCTACATTGAGTTGGTCAAGTTTTCATGTGTATCTTCATTGAGTTTTATTGCCAGTAGCTAGATAAATAATATTATTAGTAGAAAATACAGTTTCCTTTCTTTATTAGTTTAGATATTTCTGATTGTTAATGCTAACTTGTCATGCCTCAGGTTTTTGGGTTGATGACAAAGCCACTTATAAGGTTCTTATTACCTCATAGTGCAAAGCATCTCAGCAGCATGTCCTCTGAGCCATCAACCCCCAAATCCCTCTTGTCACCCTTTCTCGAAAATGGACAGGGATCAGAAGTAGAAGTAGGAGGAGAATTCGCAAGTCGACCATCCAGCCTCCGAATGCTCCTTAGCAAACCAACTCATACAGTTCACTACTACTGGCGCAAGTTTGATAATGCATTCATGCGCCCTATGTTTGGTGGGAGAGGTTTCGTTCCATTTTTTCCTGGTTCGCCAACTGAGCAGAGCGCCCACAATTGGCAGTAAGCTAAGAAGGACATGACAACAAGCAAAAACACAGTAAATAGGAGGACGAAGTTAAAGAAAGAAAAAGTTCATGATCTTTTTTGAAATGTAATGTTTTTAGTTGCATTATTATCAAGGCAGCGCCTGATCTTTGTGCTCATCAGGTCTTTCTGTCTATTTTCATGGCAGCATGGAGTGTTGTGTATCGGTTATGTGATTCTTCATTTTCTTCTCATCTGTAATTCTTGTTCCATTCCAAGTAGATCCTTTAGGCTACTTTGGTTTGATTCTATCTTTTTGGATTTGCATGGTGTATAAACTTTTTTAACTCCAAGATCAAGGAACTGAGGTTAATCTGTTGTATGTTCAATCTTTTTGTAATTGACAGTAGAGGTAGACATAAATCATAAGAACGTTTTTCCTTTCACTACTTGTGTTCAAATCTGTCCCAGTTCACTGCAAATTTTTGGAACTTCTTTTTGAAAAACTATAACATGTTATGTTAATCACAAGTGTGTTTTTTTTTAGATGGTCAAGAACACACTGCTAAACTTCAAATGACCACATTTATTATGATTAGATTACATTGCTCAATCACAAGTCTATGAGCTTATATTTTGTTCCAATTCTATGATTTCCACAGTCCTTGCTGATAGATTACAATAGAAATAGCCTATATAAAGATATCTAAATCTTGTAAAAGCTCAAAATAAATTGAGTTTATTGTATTGATGCAATTTAACTCAATACAGCAGATTTGGAGGAAGCTTCAGCCCCATCTGTGCCAATCTCCCCCATACCACTGCCACTATTATGCATGGTGCTTACACTGTTCAGATTGTGAGCTCAATAAATCCTGAAAATTGCAATTAATTTCTTAGAAACACAAATCTGTATGTATCTAAGAGGATAGATTTTGGTATAGCAGATAGATTGAATCACAAAAATATTTTTAGAAAATAAAATTATGGTTGACTTTCCTCATATGAGATGGAAGTCTATTCATTCCTTTTATAAATATATATATGTAGAATAAATACACAACATTAAGCTTAGAGATAAAAGAAACTTACTACCAATTCTTACTACAACCTTTACCAATTTGCAAAGACTTCTTCTCCAATCTTGGTTATTGTCTCCTCTTTCACCATGTAGGATTAATGATGCTTATTGTCTCCTCTCACTGTTATACTAAATGACACCATGAAAGATTCATATCCAAGTGAGAAAGATTACACCCCCATTAGATAGCATGATATCCATAGACTTGGATTCGAAGATCCACCACAACTAGCATCACATCCACAAAGACCACAAGACCTCAAGCTCTCTTCCTCCCACCCGAGCACAGTCCACCACCACTACCACTTCCAAATGTCCCTCCTTTCCACCATCTCCTCCTCCTCCAATTCCCTTCACCTCCTCCACCACCACAATCACCTCTCTTCCCTTGCCAGCTTCCATTCTTCTTCTTCTTCTTCTTCCTCCTCCATTATCCTTTCACCTCTTCACATTCCCAGACATGGCATCAAAGCAACAAAATTCACCATCACTGCTTCCACTTCTCCTCCTCCTCCTCCTTCCATAAGCAAATCCACAGCTTCTCCTACCCAGTCCTTCAGAAAGAGGTCTCCCAAGGACGTCAACGTCCTTGTGACCGGCTCCACCGGCTACATCGGCAAGTTCGTGGTGCGCGAGCTCTGCCGTCGCGGCTTCAACGTGGTGGCGGTCGCGCGCGAGCGGAGCGGCATCCGGGGCCGCGACGACAAGGCGCGGGCCGCCGGGCAGCTGGCCGGCGCCACCGTGTGCTTCGCGGATGTCACTGATCCCGACGCCCTTGGCCGCGCCCTCGACGCCCTTGGCCGCCCCATCGACGCCGTCGTCTGCTGCCTCGCCAGCCGTGGCGGCGGCATCAGCGACTCGTGGAAGGTCGACTACGGTGCCTCCAGGAACAGCCTCCTTGCGGGGCGCCGCCTCGGCGCCTCCCACTTCGTCCTCCTCTCAGCCATCTGCGTCCAGAAGCCGCTCCTCGAGTTCCAGCGCGCCAAGCTCAAGTTCGAGGCCGAGCTCGACGAGGAGGCGGCCGCCGACCCCGGCTTCACCTATAGCGTCGTGCGCCCCACCGCGTTCTTCAAGAGCCTGGGCGGGCAGGTGGAGACGGTGAAGGACGGGAAGCCGTACGTGATGTTCGGCGACGGGCGGCTGTGCGCCTGCAAGCCCATCAGCGAGGCAGACCTCGCGGCCTTCATAGCCGATTGTGTCATGGACGAGGACAAGGCCTGCAAAATTCTGCCCATTGGGGGGCCAGGGAAGGCCTTGACGCCATTGGAGCAGGGGCAGCTGCTCTTTAAGTTGCTCGGCCGGGAGCCTAAATTCTTCAAGGTGCCCATAGAAGTGATGGACTTCGTGATCGGAGTGCTTGATTTCCTTGCAAAGCTATTTCCATCATTGGAGGACGCAGCAGAATTTGGCAAGATCGGCCGGTATTATGCAGCAGAGAGCATGCTGGTGTTGGATCCGGAGACAGGGGAATACAGTGCAGAGAAGACACCGAGCTACGGGAAGGATACATTGGAAGAATTCTTTGCAAAGGTGATCAGAGAAGGAATGGCTGGCCAGGAATTGGGGGAACAAACCATCATCTGAGTTCTCAGGCTTTGTGAATTTACTGGTACAAGAAGTGAAGAAGGCCTTCTCACTCTACTGCTAGTTCCACTGGTAAAGGTTTTATGGCACATTCTTCTTGTACTATGTTTGCTTGTACGACTCTGAAATGCTTCTGAATGCCATAAGATTTTAGCAAATTTTGTTGTATGGCATGCATTTGTCAAGCATTAGAAGCTGAACATGATTGTGATTTTCTTTGATTGGTAATGCTATGATATTATAGATGACATCTTTTTCTCTCCTTGTTCTTAAGCCATTCAGGTCTACTTACAGATATAGGTGCCTTAATTAGCAAACTTACTGTATGCATAATGTTATTAATGTACTGTGTCAAGCCACATTGTCGAAAGGGCATAAGAAATTTGTCATTGATGAAGTTTTTGATTTTATATGAAGCAGATATAGGTATATCTTGTTGATGTTTTCTCTGGTTGACTGTTTTGATCAAAGGAAAAAACTACTCCCTTATGAACATGCTCTCATGCTCAGCGTCGTCTTGCTTGAAGAAAATGCGCATGAACTAATGAACATTCTCTCATGATGTTCTTTAGTGTTTTCCCTGAATAAAATAAATGTCAGCCACTAATGTTAGTGAAATTAGTCATCTTTCATCAAACTGCCTTCATCAGTTCTCTACATGTGCCTCTTGAATTGGTAGCAAAATTAGCACTTACGCTTTACTCTCTTTCTCACATTTAACCATCTTAAGTAGGTGAAAGTTCTATGTGGTCTTCCCTTCGTATCGATCTATCTATCTATGTAATCAATTTATGGAAGGAAGTCAGTAAGTCGCCGCTATATCTGATTGTCCAATGTAGACAATATTTATGGAAGGAAATAATGAAATTTTAGTCTATTGCTTGGTTTCATGATTACCAGTCTTGCTTATTCATTGTTTAGCTATAGTATTACTAGGATCAAACATAAGTTGCTCATGCATGTAACTTGGTTTTACTTGTTTAAACCAGCTGTTAGTATGCAGTTAAGCCAATCTGCCGATTTCATTTCAGTTTATTGATCCTTCCAACTACCCATACCATCACCACAAACACACAAGTTAATGGTGCATTATGATTATTGAGTATGGTTTTGTAAATATCTCGCGAAGTTGATCACTAATACATTACTTATTGCAGACAGGATTAGGATTCCATGTTCTGCCGCTCACTCTGTTACCAATCTTGGCGTGGTCCATGACCCCATGGAGTGCACCTCTCTTCCATGTCAATGTTTTACTGGGTGATTGAGTTGCCGTGCTCATCTACCGGTTATTAAATGGTACTTATTCATGATCAAGCAGTACAAAGAGTACTTGCTATAAAATATTTTCTATTGGTTTATTAAATGAAATGATTATTAGTCATGTCAATATGGTGACAATAGAGTTTTTTTTGCCTCTACTCAGCAGTGTATTTGGGACAAGAAAGAGTGAGTTTATGTTCACTTTGAATGAGATTCTAAATTGTATTCCTAATGCTTCTTCTCAAGGTTTTTTTGGCTTCACATTCAATATGTCATATTAACAGCTTCTGAGATTCTTTTCAAGTATGCCAAATGTTTGTGAATGAATTCCAATTGCTTAATTTAATGATGAAAATGAAGACAATAAAGTATTGCTAGACGAAAAATGAAGCAGGTCTGCAATTGAAGCCTTTGTGTGTGTAATGAATCCAATACCTGTAATGATGCATGGTGCACTTTTAGTTGATGGGTAGGAAGTTTACACTGTTTGTAATACATGCAGCAGCACCAGAATCAAACTTCTATACAGGTTTTGGAACATTAGATGAGTTATATCTGAAACGATCATTTTGTTGTAGAAGTTCCATAAACTGTGTATTCATTAACACATGATTTAGATGATTTTGCCTAATCCGTGCAGCATCTCAAGTTAGATTTACTTGCAAAGGGGTCATAGTGTTGGCGCACCTTCAAGAGAAAAGAAACCCGCAAACAAACTATCTTATTTCGCTCTGTCGAAGCACACAAATTTGTGATCACTTTATTATCACAAAGGATATAACACAAGCTTAGAAGCATCCCACAACAAAGGATCTAAGATTAGTCGGCCGCATCCCACAACAAAGGATAAATTGTAGATCTTTTCCTTCAGAAAATCCTGTGTATTCCATAAAACTAAGGGTTAATAAAAAATACTGGAAAAAAGAAAAGATTCAAGTTCCTCTCTTCCACAGTCAACTAGAATTGTCTCATTGTATGCAAACATTCAACAAGAACAATATCCATACTTTTAGCTGAATCATGCATGACAGTGCTCATAGAGATGGTTTCATCATACAGAACTTTGATAAACACACCAAGCACCAGCATTCAATATAACATCAGTTCACCATAATATATGATGAAGCCTATGCATTAAGTTATCATACAGGAAGAGCACAACCAAATTCTAGACCGACAAATTCAATTTCTGGAATAAGTTCAGAGACATTGGACAGGTGTCTGGCTAACTCATCAATCCCAAATGGAACCCAATCACTGAGGATCTGTGGGGGGAGATATCATGCGAGTGTTGTAAGATTGGCAGTGACTGCACTTCTGGCCAATGATGTGGTAAAAGACTTCGGTGGTGTCGTTACAGTCATTGCAGAGGATCCAAACCTGTGAAATCACAGCAAATTAATGCCTCATCTGTAACAAGCACTAGAAGATCAACAACAAAGGAAACTGTTAGATCAAACTCGAACAAAGACTGTTTGCAAGTGCTGGATGGGAACTGTTCTGAGCCACAAAAGAAAACTTATTTGAAGTGTAGATTACAAACCGTCAGAAAAGACCAATAAGTTGGTCATTATCACATAAATTTGCAATAGGCAAAAATCTTACTCTTTTTCAGATTCTCTTACTTAGTATCATGAAGCAAACATCACCTTTGTTTATGTTTTATTATTCTGTATACCAGTCTCTTCATATGCGTAAGTTTCCTTGTTCTTGCTTGTACAGAAGCTGTGGTTATTATGTTCATTTAACAGTTCAAAGTTGAAGTGGAATTGGATATATGTATCGGCCAGTTGATGCATCATGTATTATCATTACTTAAGTATGGTTCATCTATGCAAAGTACCAGCATGGGATAGACTAGCAATAACTGGTTGGAACAATCAGTACATTTTGGTAATTGAATCTTTGGTCCAGAAATTAGTGTGTTCAGATTATTACATAAAAGAAAATCAAGTTACATGATCTGATGGTATTCTGTGCCATATATGCTATAAGCATTGCAGCCACTGAAATTTCAAAATGTCTAAGTCTCACTCCAACAATTTGAAAGGACCACAATAAGAGACAGATAGCACTGACCTTTCTTGTTCTGTAATCCTCTGGCATGGCTGTTTCTTCTATCTGCAAAATAGAAAATTATAATTTCTTAGGACATCAATTAATCTGAAAGAGAAGACATTATATGAATCTGTATCTATCCGTAAGAGTGAGAAATACTGATTAAAACATAAGTTAATACTTGGGAAACCTTCTATGTATTTGTTTTGTATACTTCTTATGACCCTACTTAAATCATAAACCAAAACCTGTACAAGTCAATAGAAGACCATAGAAGTTTTTAACATCAGATCAAGTCATTGCATGGGCCATGATTATTTGCAAGTCAATTAGATAGACAAGAAGCCGGCATAGACCATACACTAAGAGGAGACATCCAACATTGTGATATCGTCTATCTATGAAGCATTTCAAAGGCCATTACACAAATAGTTAAGATATCATGGCTTGTTGCTGTAATTTTCAGTCACATGTCTACCATGAGACTGCAAGCGAGCCGCCTTACACTAACAATTACTTAGATCTTCACGTTTCTGCTACTCGGTGATTAGATATTCCAGTGTGATAACAGAGTTGTCGAATCCAAAACTAAACAACATTTTATCTTCAAGCTCTAGAAAATGGTGAATTCAAGCGCAGACACCAGACATGATGTCTAATGCTTTCTCGATGTAATGATAACATCATGGAGGTATCTAGCTAGCCGGATCAAGGCAGCTGCTAGATCCTTCTGCTGAGGAGGTTGCATACCAAGGGACTTCCAACATACAAGGAGTTTGGAACCTCCCTATTCCAATATCTGCAGATCTAATAAATGTTGCACATGGATAAGACATATTCATGGCTCTCCTATGGTTTTTTCTGTAGAAACACATTATCAGATCTCTAAGTGTAGTGTGATGAATAAATTTGTTGTGCTCTCAGATATACCTGGTTAGAGATCTCTGTTCAGAAGCATGAAACATTTTTAACACTTAGTGTCATGCTCTTTTTCAAGACATTCCAACCAAAGAAGAATAGAAATCTAGATTTCTTATTGTTAACATTAAGATTTGGTTTCTTTGGTATGTTTGGATCATAAGATATGACAACCAGAATATCTGGAGTCCTAGGGCTCATCTCAGTGGAATTTCCATCCATGATAACATTTCATATATGCTTGGACTTGAGAAATCAATGGATCATGGTTAAGTGGTTCAATCTTCTGTGGCTATTTTTGATAACATTTCATGTGAGGGAAGTTTGCTGCTCTCATCATTCAGTAAAAAAAAAAAGAAATGTTACTCACTATAACCACTTCAGTACGAGTGGAGCTTGAAACTCAAAATATGAAAACGACATCTTTACATAATCATATTATTGGCACAAATTAATTTATAATAACTCAAGCATCGATATTATGTCTTCTGAATTAATTAACAAGGGAAAAAAAATTCAATGCATATATATCCAACAGTTTCTATATAAGAACAGTGAATTATATTTTCTCTTACCTCCTCATCCATCTTCCTCCAGATTTTTGACATGTCAATTACTGACTTGGAGCATATGGGACAACAGTATCTATATCTCATGATAAACAGAAGTAATTAGATCAAGATACCCAAGTCTAAAAGCAATTCAAAATTCTTAGTTAATTAAATAGCATCAAGAATTACTTGTCATGATTCAACATCTCACTGAGACAATCTGAGTGCATTGTGTGCCCACATTTCAATACAGTTGTTTCTTTCATCGAGTCGAAGAGATACTGCATCAAAGTTTCCAACAGTGAGACATCCATAAAATTTTAAAACCAAAAGAAACAATGCAACAATATATAAACCTCATAACATATGGAACAATGATGTCTCATTGAGTTTTCAACACATGAATGCTTGTTGAGCAAGCCAAAAGAGTAGCAGGACCCTGTACGCATGTCAAAAAATAAGATCCAATGGATTAACATATCAGTAGAAAAAAGGAGTTGATATATAAAGAGGTGAGTCCAAATTTGGACCAATTCATGTGTACAGACTTTCTTAATGACGATGACTAATGACACAAATGCTAGCTAGTTAACTTCATCCTTTGATGAAGACAAATCCACAAACCTAATAGCGTCACATGAGAAATGAGATAAGCACAAATAAATACAAGTAAAGAGATTTTATTATCATTAGTTGCTCTTGTTTTCCAGAATATATAGTTCTCAGACCCAAATTATGAGCTCTAATAGCTTTTAATCGGGCTTGGATATATAACTAATCTCAAAGAAATGTTTCTTTGTTACATGTGTTTCTAGTTGATCTCAAAGAATTTTTTATTTTTTTTTGCTACAAATGTCCCATGATTGATCCAGATTTCATTGATTAATTAAGGCACGCTACAATCCTGCAGGGATTGGTCAAGGCACTCGTGAAGTCTGATATATGGAACACTAAAAAACCCTGCAAGTCCTAAGCAACTATCAGATCCCACAAATTTGCACGGTCCAGTACTCCAGATATGTTGAAGAAAATGGTTGATTTTTGACCAACTTACAGTATGAAGTTCACTTTTACAAGAAGATCAACTAGAAATCCAGTTCTTAAGATAGTTGTTTCACAAGATCATGCAGACCCATAAACAACTGAGTTCAAGAGGCACTCATATTGGAGGCCTAAGGGACCAAGAATCAAACACCTCATTAGCAAGAATACAGAAATGAAGAACCAAATCATATAAACTATTTTTCACATTGTATAAGCATGAACGACAAGAAACTAAGATCCATCCCCACTAAAAGGAAACCAATATATCATCTTCAAAAGAAATCTGACTGTTTTCCGTTACGAAGGAAAAAGATATTGAACTGTTTAAATAGAAGAACCAAGCAATGGCTCAGACCAAAACCAAAGGACAACTTCAAAATCTTCCTTTTGTCCCAAGACCACTTAAACATCATGCAGACAATGAAATGCATCATGGCTATTCTCCATCACATTTCTGGGCCTTCAGAGGACTGCATTAAGCTGGGGAAAATTTTCGAGTAAGATGAGATGAACATACCACATTTCTGGCAGTGGAAGAAGTTCTCTCTGCCACCAACTCTGCTCGAGTATGCACAAGCTTGAATCATTCTACCAACTCTCTATGTGCAGTAACAAGCAAGATCAAAAAACAGATGTAAGGCTAACCTGCAGATACCGCAATCCTCGCAATGGTAATGCCCTTTGGCAACCTGAGAAAACAAAAACAATAGGCATAAGAAAACGATCAAACCGGAAACAATCAGAAAGCTCATAGATCATCAAGTTTACATCGTCGTCGTAAAATCTGCACACTACACAGAAGTACTCCCCCATGTTGACCCCACAATTCGAGCACACTTGGGCAACCTGTAAAAGAACAAGTGCAATCCAAAACTCATCTTGTAAACCAAAAAGATAATAGCAATAATTAATATAAAAAGAAAAGAAAGACTAATCAACTCTCACCGGTTGCTCGGTGTCGCAAACCACACAAATTACCTGCAGAATCAGATCATAGATATGAACCTAAGCCGCTCAAAACCCTCACGAAGGAAACAGAATAAGCAAGGAATCGGAACTCACCGTTTGAACATCGAAGCGGCAGATTTCATGTCGATCCTTCTGAATCCGGAAAACCAAAATTTCCCCAAAAGAGAGACGACAAATTCTTAAAACTCGTACTAAACAAATACTTAAAACTCGTACTGACAGAGATTCGGGTACCGTAGACTCGTTATGGCAGTGGCGGCAGCAAAAGATCTCATTGCAGCATGGCGCTCGAATCTTGCACCTCCTCTTGTAGTGCTTGCACCTGAGCAACATCCCAAGAACAAACAACTCACGAACTCAAAACAGAAGCTTTAGAACATATCAAACAAAGACAACAATAGATTCAGCAAACAAACCCGTAACCCATCTTCCCGAAGCCCAGTCGAGCATCATCAGCGGAGGCCTCCATTCCCGAGAGAGCTTCTACGCAATCCAGGAGAAGAGGGAATGGTGCAGAATCTCAATCCAAGACTGTTCATATATAGGAACATAAAGGTGAGACCTTTATTGATCATGGATTATAATAATGGTGGAAACAACAAGTTTTTTCCTTTTTTTTTTCTAATAACAAGTTACTTGAATAAAAGATTGGTGGGTGCATCAATTTGCATACAAAAAGTGTGGAGCTAAAGACCAAGACAAGAACACCTTGTGGATTTTATCTTCTAAACAAAGAGGAAATTTTAGTAGGGGGAGTTGAGCCCATGTGGGGGAGTCAAAGGGTCTTTATAGGTGTTTGGTGCAATGTCATACAATTAATTTGGAAATAAATTATACAGATGAATTCAAGAAATTCACAAGAGAATACTATGTCGAGGATTCCACATCTTGACAATCAATTCGAGAAGGATCCATCTTATAATGATGCAAAGATCTAAGGCTAGAAGAAATATTATACAGATATAGAATACAGTGCATTACAAAATTCTTGAAGCTGCCAAAACACAGAGCATTCAGAATGAGAGGATGAAATATATTTTGGTTGATGTGTCTTCATACAAGAATGATGACATGTTTACAAGAACAACTTATTGGCAGGAGTTGAGTGTTCCAGACTGAAATCTTTAAAGGCATTTGTTGGGCTGCTGTTTGAGAAGAGATAGAGAGAGAATTAGGAGTAATTGTTGCCTCTATCTTGGACCAATCAGGTTATCTTCTTTCTATCTTCTCATCTCCCATTGGTCCTGGGTTTTGTATTGCAGGTGGGGGAATGAACCTTGGGAGTGATGACATGGGATGGCAGACACTGGAAGGCACCCTTGTGATAAGCTTTGGCTGCTTGCTTGTTGGGTAGCATGTCATGTGAACTCAACAAGAAGTCTTCTTTCTTCGAGTCGAAAACCCAGGGGACCTCTGTTCTTGATACAGGAACAGAACTGGTGGCGGTAGCATGCAGAAAAGCTAAGATGGACAGTGACATGTACTACTGCATGCAAGAAAATTCTGTGTAGTGCAGCCCTTCATCATGAAGTTTCCAGTATCAGATGGACAGTTGCATCAGATTGAGAGTACAACTTGATGTGAGTCAAGTGGATCATTAGAAGAAGAGGTCCTAAGTGAAACAATTTGTGCTGTATAAAGTGATAGATGAACTTGCTAATGTAATGCCATTAGAGACTCTTGTGGCAATTTTATTTCTGCTGAGTGCAGGCACATGTAGAATGGAGATTATTGGTCTTCTTCTTCTTCTTCTTCTCCAAGAGTTGCCTTGCTTGCCAACTTTATCCCATCCAAAGCAGTCTAGTGCAAGGACAAGAGGTCTTCCCTTGGCCTATTCATCTTTATTGCTCTGCAATTATTCTATCTGCCTCAATTTATTACACTTTGTTGCAGCTCTAATACACAGTGATAGAATTTACAACTCCAGTTCTACACCAGTATTGCAATTATTGCAGTCCACTTCCAACTATTGAAGACACAATACTAGGTTGATGCACATTACTGTCCATGTAATTCTTTCTTTCCATGGAGAATTTTAGGTACTCATCATCATGTATAAATTTCTTCATATAAGAAAATTCTAGTCATATCTCATTTGTAAGCACCTGAGATTTCTTTATGTACCATCTTATACCTCTGCCTACAAGCATTATTACTTCCTTTGGAAGCTGTAAAAATGAAAATTATCCTATCACAACAAAGTGTTCCATTACTCTATCCATCTCAATCATTAAGATGCCTATAAAGATAAATTTCACTTTGTAAATATTTTTATTAAGATAAAAATGCATTGCACCCTATGAGATTTTCCCAACAGATGATATCCATTTGCTATAGAATATTTGTAATGATGTTTACTGAGGATATTAGCTATTTTAATTGGTCAAGACTTTATCTTCAGCACTTACTATTTATGAAAAATAATATTATTATTTGTCATTATTATTATTATTATTATACACATATTCGAATACCACAAAAAAACTATTTATATCCCATTCAAAGGTAATTTCTTTTTTTAAAAAAAATTATGGCTTTGTTTTAGGGGAAAAAAACACAAACATTTTTCTTGCTTCAAGCAAGAAGACATAGAAACCCCAACGTGCGCCCAACATGGCGAAAAATAGACAAGAAAGAAAGATTCTGTAGAAGCAACCTCAGCCAATCCCCTTCCACCATTGGAATCAGTCAGATTCAATCAAAGCTTTCCTGGGCGTGACAGCCTTTTTCATCACCAAATCTTGCTGCTCCCTCCCTCTTCCAAGCTGTCAACACGTCTATTATATCACCATGACCTCCTCGCCTTCCGTGCAGTGTTGCACTCCTTCCTTCCTTCCTTCCTTCCTTCCACCTTCCCGGCCCCTTTTGTCTTCGACCTTATCGCCCTTCTCCACCAATGGGCTGCGGCGGCTCGAAGCAGGACGTGGCCACCGGCAACACGATCACCCGCCGTATCCTCCGCAGGCCATCGAGTGTCTCCAAGAGCAAAGCATCTTCGGCGTTGACGAACGGCGACGCCTCCAAGAAGCAGGCGGCCGAGGCAAACGGTGCCGCCGGTGAGGCCAAACTCGTGTCGAAGGAGTCGTCGGAGGAGTACTTCTCGTCTAGGAGGGAGATAGACTGCTTGGACGTGGTGACGGGGAGCGAAGGCGCCGAGTACTTCTCCCCCATCGAGGACTCCGACGCCAACGTGAAAACAGCGGAGGGAAGCGGTGAGATCGCCGTCTCCGAGGCGAAGAACGGTGCCGCGTTTGGCCGAAAGGAAGAGAAAGAGCAGATCGGCCGCAAAGAAGATGACGGTATGCATCACATTGTCAAAAGATCTAATTGGATTAACAGAAGAATAGATTCTGATACTCGTCGATTCATCTACTGCTTCAATGTATACTTGTTGTAGTATAACTAGTAAGAATCATTTCTCGTATGTTTCGTTCGATCCTACTACTAACATGTGATATTTGTAGGGGAATCACTTGGAAAGCAATCTGTAGATTTCAAAGAGACCATTTCCATCGATGAAGCAGAAGCAGAAAAGAAGAGTCCAGGAGAGAAGGAGACTGCAAAGAAGTCATAAGCTCATTGACTGATGGAGAGAGATTAATGCAAACCTGTCATGTTCTTTCCATGTATTACATATGATTAATAATCAAATATTAGATACCATATTTTCCGACGCTTGGCATGTATAATAGCTCAGTGAGTTGGAGACAGCATGCATGATCATGATTAAATGTAGTAGTAATTGTACATTGAGATTTATTATGTTTGTTTTCTTTTTCACTCTGTTACTTTTTCTTGGTTTAGAGGGAGAAATGCAAAAAGTTACTCAAAATTATATATGAAAATTTAAATACTCTTAATTTAAGTAAAGGTGACCTCATAGGAAACTTAGCACAATTATAAAACATCCTATTGTGTGATTAACCAAAAATTTTATGGAAATGTGATGCATCCTGTTGTGTGATTTATCCAAAGTAAGTGACACTTTTTGATAATTAAGCTGAAAGCAAAAAAAAAATTATACTTAAACCTATTCTGTAATCCTAACTATGATCCAAATCCACTTTGCAGTTTCACCACATCCTAATATTGTTTGCATTTCCACTTGCCACCATGAAGTAAAATTCCATGTCAGTAGCCTTTTCCCATCTTTTACATCAAGAAAGTGCTATCAGATTCCCATTGGATCATTCCTTCAGTGAACTCGTTGTCAATGCATTAAATATCACATTCCAACCTAATTAGCCACTGTTCAATTTATAAAGAGACCTGCTGGTTACTCACTGTTGTAATCCAAACTGAACCTTAATTGGAGACAAGGTTACTAATAAAATTATCTCATCACCTAAACCTCAACTTGGGAAGTTCAATCAATAATTCTGTATGATATAGGTTTTCTATTTCTCCCTGACAAAACTAAAAGTCTAATACAATTTTTATAAGCAGCAGTAGCAGTGGTCCACTCAATTTATGGCACAGAGCTATATATTCACATAATGCTGTACAAGGACATGCACATAGAAATATGCCTAGTTCACCACCATCATCCGGTTGCATAAACATTTACAATCACTAGAAATATGACTTCAATTGTCGAGGTCAGCTTGTTGCAACCGTGGTGATCTGGACGCGCAATACCTCATGAATTGCACCACGGTTGAGCACACCAAGAACCTCTCCCTCCTTGCCCATCGCAAGCTCAGTCAGAGAAACAATGCGAGAGCGGTGCTCATCAGGCAAGCGGAAGCCGTACAACCACCTGCCTAGCATAAACCAACTCACACATACTTGCTGCTCTGAAACTTGGCAGCTTTCAAGCACCTCCATCACATCAACAGGCTGCAATGTCAAATTCACAGGGTCTGTAGAGAAGACAATTACTTGGACAATACAATATCTTCATCACAAAAAAAAAAAGAAAATAATTCACACTGTACATAGTTTCATGCATCACTGCCTTGCAAGAAACCCAGCTACTTGATACCACACAGCAGAAAATTAGAACCAGAATGGATAAATATTATCAGTTAATGTATAATGTTCACAAAATGCAGAAAAACTACATAGCAATATGCCGTTAATATACGAGGAATGATGTAGCTTGTAGCAGAGACAATAGCTGTCTGTTGAAGAACTATTATGCTGTCTATGACTTCTAATGCATTAACCAGTCCTAGAAAAAAATGCAACTTTGAAGCTAATTGTTGGCTTTGACCTTACATATGGAAACACCAGATTATTATTTTAATCCGAGTATTCTTACTTAGATCTGCCCCAAATTAAACTAATTCACAATACAATTCTTTTACACTTCCATTCAGGATGGTAATTAATAAAGCAACATATGGCCTATGATATCTGCAAATCCTTGGTAAAATGTTAAGAACCAAATGGAACTCAAGACAAATTGCCTTGGATAGTCAGCAATACCTAGAAACTAAGCTTAAGCAGTGGTTATATACAATATTTTACACTTCTATTCAAGATGATATTTGATAAAGCAACATACGGCCTATAGTATCCGCAAAACCCTTGGTGAAGTATCAAGAACCAAATGGCATTCAAGACAATTGCCTGTGATAGTTGGCAATTCCTAGAAACCGAGCTTAAGTGGCAGTTAACAACCACTTTGCCGTTAGCTTATTCTGTGTCATTTATGCAAAATAATGTTCTCTGGGAAAACTTCCGTTCTAATGCTTTACCAGGACAAAATGGAAAACTCCTTTTAATGATGTTTCCTTAGGACAAACTTCTTTCCATATTTCTAGGAAAAGTTGCCTTTCTGTTTTCATGATTTTCTCTAGAAAACTACTCCAATTTTTTTTTCCATTATGTTAACTCATCTTCCCAAGAACAAAAGAGACCAAGTTTTACTTTTCTTGCATTCCAAACAGAACAAAAGGAAAATCTTTTTTCAACAATCCAAAAATATTTTTAGTTTTCATATAATTAAGATTTCCAACAATAAGTATTTTCCACCTTTTTCTATGCAATTAGACAGACCCTTAGCTTCTGCTCAATGCTAAAACCAAGAATCATATACCATAGCAAGTAAAATATAACAAAAATTCAGCTAGCAATTTGTATTCTGAACTCATTATAAGGTTTTGCCTTTCGAACTCCAAACAAATTTTGCTAGCCTTGCAATCTGCATGCCATAAACTTCGATAGGAAGAGTTTTGATACAACACTTGCTTAATAGGTGATATAGGTAATGCATAAAATAAAAATTGCAACTACTGAAGAAAATCTTGCAGGCAACAAAATAACATCATAAGAGTAGCTAAGAGACGTCCCCAGGTTGTATAAACATTGGCTCTAAGAGAACCTTGTAATGGCAAGAAAAATCAAGCAGCACTTTCGAGATAATTTATTAATAGCCTATGTCTACATTCCTTTGTTTTCTAGACCTTTCATTACTAGAAATCTAATTGACATATCATAGAACCAAAATAAGAAGTTCAACTGAGAAATTCCAAAAGAAGTTCTTTAGAGAATCACCAAAAGAATAAGCAAGAAAAACCTGTTAACAAGAATCTAACAAATTCCAAAGAACAACAGATCTACTGAATCCTGTCATCCTGGTTAACAATTATAAACAAAAATATGAACATGAAGGAAATGTTACAAAAGAAATTTATGTAGAGGAACACTAACCAGAATGTCCAGTGAAAATATACAATAATGCAATCCAATCAGATTTAATAGCACATTATGCTCCCTTCTGAACAGGAACAGCTGCACATCTTTAAAACCAAGTTCCATCGAGCCCAGGTCACTAATTGCTTTTAAATAATAACCAACTTCCATTGACCCACTTTTTGACCACTCTAACACAGATTTTATTACATCAGAAACAGCACTGGCCAATTTCTTGTGCTTATTAATGTAAAAAGTTTTACATCCCTACAAAACAAAAGCATGATTAACAAGTATATCTGACACTATTACTTTGTAATATATGTTAAACTAATGCTACATTAAGCAGCCTTTCAAAGTTGTTCGTTTTGCAGAGCATGCTTGGCAATCATTTACAGGTAAAAGGTACTTTGCAATAAACAATAAAATCAATTTACATGCACCAAGATATAGATTCTCTGTAGCTATTTCATGGGAACTAACCAGATAGCTCAAGGACAATATAATTTACAGGAATCGGCATTTTCTTCATATTTTGACATTTGAAGCTCATAAATCCTCTACAAATGGCAAGGCCATGTTTTGTCCTTATTTAATTCACAGAACTCAGTTTCTGTACAACAATAACATGTGTACCGTCTTCAACTGGTACAGTAAAATCCTAGCAAAAGTATCAAGTATGACTCAGCAAACAAGATCATGGTTAAGGTTTCCCCTTTTTAGCTATTATTTGTCTTTAAAGCCCAAAATCCTCTAGATATCAGTCCTCGTTATCCTTTGATATCATATGTATGGGTGGAAGTTAATATTTTGATGGTATCTATTCCGGGATCTTTATATCATATTAGTGTCAACATATCTCCTAACTTTATATTTAATCTCCTCAAGCCACCAAAGTGCTGTCAACATGCCCTCCAAAGATCAAGGTCTTCTAACAACGAACATACATAAAGAAGATGTACAAGTTATTGCTTACATTTTCAACTTTATTTGCTTGATTTTTTTGGAAGTAACAAATACAGACAACTGAAAAAACACACTGGAAATGGAAACCAAAAAGGTAGGTTAGATACCATATTCAAGCCCAGATCCTCCGGATCAATCCATAGTTCCATATGCCTAAGTTCCTCAATACAAGTAAATGTCATAATTTGTGAAGTTAATGGTTATCATGTCCATCAATATTTTATTCAGTATAATAAGAATGTAGAGTGGGACTAGAGATTATATAACTAAAAATAACCTTCGAACCATTTATCTCTATGGTGCCTATGTAATGCTTGGACTATTAGGCTATTGCTTTCATGATGTAGAACCAGAACAATCAGCATAATGTGCACAATAACCAAAGATGTCATTAAAATTTACCAATTATATGCTCATACTTTCCAACTATGCGTTTTAACTGTCTGAAAAAAGATTCACTCAAGACCATGCATATGCAGATTTTCAACAAGGATATAAAATGTAGAATTTAGCACCACCTTTGTAGATAAATACAAACACATAAATATTAATGTGCATATATCACAAGTATATGGCGCCCTATATGTTTTTTGACGAAGAAATTGACAAAAAGTACCACAGGCTAGAAGAATAATTCCAAACATTTCGAGAATAGATATCAACCAACATATGGATACAAAAAATGGCCCAAGACACCACTTAGTTAAAGATAATTAGTATATTTTAGCAGATCTCAATTGTGAATGTTTTGATGGACTAGCAGATATCTTCCTATGCATTATTATGTGTGCACAAAGAAGTAGCAGCGCGTGAATTACCCATCGAAAAATTTAATTGTAAACCCGCAAATTTTCCAATACCAAACAGCGATGAGAATAAAATCAATTTAACAAAAATCATATCTTTCTGACCTGCGAGGGCAATGCACCGAGGTCGCCAACCGCGGAGGGCCATCGCCGCTTGTAGAGCGCGATCCAGACGGAATCGGAGGCGCAAAGGCCTTGCCAGAAGCGGGAACAACTCCCCAACGAGCAAACATCGGAAGCCTATTGCACCGAGTCAAAGATTGAGAGAAGAGGAAGAGGGAGAGAAGGAAGATGGACCGAAAGGCACCTCGAGCAAGGAGACGATGTCGAGCGCGAGATCGCATGGGAGCGAGCTTGAGCCGAGGTCGAACCGCGAGCTTCCGCCGCCCTTCTCCATTTCCAACCCAAAAGGGGAGGTTTCGGTCCGGTAAGCCGGAGAACCAAAGAGGGACGGCGAAAGCTTCATCGCGCAGAATATGCATAACAATGCTCCGTCTTGCTACGACTTTGGTTACGAACAGATGGTGTGTTGGCGCACATCAAGAAGAGCACAGTCCCGACCCCACCACCTCTTATCCCGCTGGATGTACGCCACGTAACACGTCCTTAAAATCGAAACTCCTGAAGCATTCAACGTGAGCCTGTTGGTATGACTCGCGCTCACGTCGAAGGCACCGTACAGCTAAATGACGCCTCACGATTGGCTGGATGGTGGAATACCAGCGACGAAGTTCCAGCTGTGACAAGTGACAAGCGCCGGTTCCGTGTATGGCGCTTGGCTTTTGACAGGAGAACCAAAAGGAGTATTAACTGCATAAACAGTTAATAATCCTTATTATGAACCGTATAAACAGTTCCCAAAAAATCCAAGTTCTCAATATGAACTGTATAAACAAAAGGATTATTAAGGTATGATGATATTTATATAATGATAAATTTGATATGAAAATAAATTCAATAAGGTTTACCACCAAAACTGGCATTTGAAAGTGTCAATTAAAGATTGATGTTATGAATGCAATACTGCTTAGTAGATAAGAGCAGTCGAATAAAAGTTCAAGTCAAATATATAAACATAAGTCTGGAGGAAAAATCTTATGTTTATCTTCAAAAAGAAATTATCATGCCAATATGGGATGTTTACAAGGACACTCAAAATATAATCCAAAGAAATAGACATGAATAGAAAGGTGGAGAGATCAGGGCAAGGCAATGCTTTCACATCATGAGCCAAGAACTAGAATCATGAATTTGGGACACCTGCCAATACTAATCCAATAAAGACCCTTTTTTTCAGGTGAAGTTAACCTGTTTTTCTCCATTAAATACTTGCTTCTCACTTTTGATGGGCTGAGGTAGACAGTCAAATAAAATACTGCAAAAGATTGGAATTCCTACAATCACAAGCTTATACTTATGACCAAGTTGTCATATGCTGGCCTAGAGATGGTGAGAAAAGATTGAATACTAAATGAAAAAACAAAAAGGTTGGATACAGAAAGCAGAAAAGCCTGATGATTCCCTAATTAAATAATCTTTTCAGTGCATGTTTAACACCTTTGCCCATGTAACAACAATACCATTATGGTGAACAAAAGAAACCAACAATGTCATCAACAACATCAGCTACGCATAGTCCCATGAGACATAGATACATAAATGAGATGTCTTATGCAAACTGCTCTGCAGTATAATGGACAAAAATCTGATGACATTTACTTGTACTCTAGGCTACAAAAAACCCTACACAGAAATGTGCACCAACTTGCATGTAGGAATTGCCAGTATACATTCTAAAATAAAAAAAAAATCCGAAAATTTTCTTTAATTTTTTACACTGCCTTCTTGTATGTTAAAGGACAAGGCTTGGTCGAGGCATGACACACATTTCAGGAAAATGGTATCAGAAGATGTAGCGGATTTGCGGAAAAAAAATAGAGATTCCACAGAGCATCAGCTTTTTCACAGTGAATTTGGTATCATAATGAAACCTGTGATGTCTTGTGTGTCCTGACCAGCTGAACCCTGAACTATATCTTTCCATGAAAATAAGGCATGCAAAGCAGTATCCAAATGAATGGATCTGAAAGGACATATAGTCAAGTTGTACTGTGGAAGCTGCCTGGTGTATTTTTCCGTTGTCTCTCCCGCCAAGTTTCACCCCATTCTTTGGCCTCTGCAACAGCACGCTCTCTGTCAAGTTTGTGGCAAATATCTTTTGGGGAGTCTCTCACACTCCCTACTTGTGCTGGGCTATCCATCTGAGACTCACGAGTTTCCAACTCTTCCAAGACCCACGTGTGCCCAGAACACCCACCTGAACTCCCTATGCCAATTTTTGCATCCTCACATGCAATCATTATTGGATCCCTTTGCCTAGAGTCCGGAGAATTTTGATGTGGTGAATGGACAGCATGTTGATTGTCAATCCTGCTTGTGGACCTTGGGGTAGATGGACCATTCCTAGTACTCCGAGTAGAAGCTGCAATTGGATCATAATTTTGTGAAGCTAAATATGAAACTGCTGTCACAACATCCCCTATGAGAGGTCGAGTAGCTGCTTGCTCCTGCAAACACATTGCTGCGACAGCCAGTGCCTGATATATGCCTCTCGTCGGATAATGACCTTGTAGCAATGGGTCAGCCATTTTGGCGAACTTTCGACGGTCTTTAAATAATGGACGAGCCTGTGCATGAGATCAAAAAGCAGTGATAGTTTTCGTCAAAAACAGAGACTGAAATTTGCAAGGTCAGCCTAGAACTAATTTTTCATTGTTTACGTTCTGAAATTCTAATATCTAGTATTAGGAGCTAAGGTCGATAATTAGAATATGAAGCATCATAAAAAGTAGCATGTCCTCAAATAAAACCTATTATAAAGCCAACAGGGACTGGATGTAGTACAAAAATGTGAAAGAGCAACGTACCCATGCAACTAGATATTGTTCTCCAACAGGCCTGCTGTTGTCGATGGCTTTACGGCCGGTGATCAGTTCAAGTAACACAACACCAAAACTATATACATCAGATTTCACAGTTAACTGCCCTGTCATAGCATACTCAGGAGCACAGTAACCATACGTTCCCATCACTCTGGTTGAGACATGAGTCTTGTCACCAACAGGACCAAGTTTCGCAAGCCCAAAGTCTGACAACTTTGGATGATATCCTTTGCCAAGAAGTATGTTTGATGATTTGAAGTCACGATAAATAACTGGAGGGTTTGCCGTATCATGCAGGTATTCTAAGCCTTTAGCTGCACCAGCTGCTATCTTCATCCGGGTATTCCAGTCAAGTGGTTCCACATCAGCTGGGATATCTATTAAACCAAAAGGGCAGAAACAATCAAGTCTCTAATTTTTCAGGGATTCCGAATCATTTGTCATGGAAAGATCATACCACAAAGATCTTACTATAGTATGCTTTTCACTGTGTTGCAGGAAAAGATAAAAAGGGAAAAAGATGGAGTGATGAAATAAAAATCAATAATTCCATGCATACCCAACAAAACCAATCAATCAGAACTAAGAGCAGTTGACACCTATCCTTGTCCATAATGAAGTTCTTTAACAGTTCATATATGTAATATCAATTCTCAATACAAAAAAAGAAATAACCAAATGTTTTTATCTTCGGATTGATTTCCATTAATGTGAAAGCACTACAGAATAGCAATCGGTAACAGTATCTATTGAAATTCAGGTTATTTGAATCATAAATCTGACTTTTTTTTTAGCAAATGGCATTTATCTTAATGAATTGTCTACCAGGAAGATTGCCAAAGTTATTTAAGTATGATCTAACTGCCAAAGTTATTTTTAGTCAATTCTATAATCCAAATGAATCATCAGTGAACCATTACTTTACCACTTGCACACCTCCGGTGATAGTATTTTTACATGGCAAACAAAAGTAATCCAAGGATTCACAGAATGAGGTTCTAAGACACTTGCAAAACTGACCTGATGAAGAGTAGCATTAACATATGATGCACATGAACAAGTTTAAAGGAGAAACTTTGATACTTTGAGGAGACAGTCCTCCAATTGGCAAAGGCCAGTTGCAATATGACTTGCTGGCGTATACAGCTTGCATTTCCAGCATAGTAATACACAGATTGCCTTTCCAGCATTAATTTCAAGATCTCAGTTCCTAATAGATCATTCAATATGATGACATAATAACTACTTTATGAATCATTCTTATCATTTATATTTATTTAACAGTTTCTACATATAATTCTAGATCTGCAAGTATAGCAATTAAGGAAAATCAAGAAGAGAAACAGCTAAGGAAAATCTAACCATGCAAATGATCTTCCAATGAACCCAATGGCATAAACTCATAAACGAGCAGTCGTTGATCACCATCAGCACAATAACCAATCAGATTGACAAGATTCAGGTGATGTAATAGGCTAAGCATGAGGACTTCAACCAGAAACTCCCTGTTCCCCTGAAGACCGTTTCTGTCAAGTTGTTTAACGGCAACAACCTGCAAAGTTCTATATCAGCTGTATGCTCTTTAGACAAAAACAATTTTCATATCACCACTAAAAATACAGATGGTTCTTATTTAGCAACTGTAGAAGCATAAAACAGCTTTTGCTAATAACACAAGGATTTTTTTACCGTATTTAAGATAAGTTTCATTAAAGGGATCAAGATACTTGTTGATAGATAAAACAGGCACATGAATGTACATAAAATCAGGCACTATAAAACAAAAAGAAACCAACCTGCCCAGTCTCTAACCTTCCTTTATAAACGCGACCAAAGCCACCTTCACCCAAAAGGCAATCTCGTCTAAAGTTCTTAGTGGCTGTAGCAAGCTCACGGAAAGTGAATGTCTGTGCCGCAATATTGCCAGCATTGCCTTCTTTCGGAGTTGATGCCTCCTTTATGGAGACTGAATCGGTCCTCAACTTCGATTTGTCTAGGACCACAAGCAATCCACAATAGTAAACCAGAAAGTTAGATACTCAGCGCTCAAGCAATGACCAGCATGTCATTGAACTTTAAAAGCATAAGCTACAAAGGTGGATAAGATTCTCGAATGCTACACTCTGAGTGAAGTTTAACTAAGACCAACAATGTGCATTACATCGGACAAACTCTTCTAGCAAGAAGGCATGATAATTTCATGCGTGACCTTTTAATTTGTCTATCTGAATTCTGATCATTTAACGGCGCAGTAATCACCCTAGTGTCTTTGACCAAACAAGATATCCTTCTTAGGAATGAGCAATCTAGGCGTATGACGATAACGATGACGACCTAGCGACAGCGGACTGACCTCCAAATTCTGAAAGAATATCCGACGAGAGAGTTCGCAAATAGCTTGATAATATTTTGCTTATTTCCTTTTTAATTCATATGTATTCTCATGATACCGTTCGACATTTATCCAAAAGAGACGTTCGAATGTCCTAAATTCAAGACATCCACAGAAGCTCCACAGATCCGGCAAGAAATGTGAAGAAACAGAACGATCAACACAAAATAAACAAGCACTCCCAAAAGCAGCAGATAGAGTCCATTAGATCCACGAAATTCTCATAAACGAACAATCTATACCATCAAAAAATCCCAACTTTCTTACCAGAACTGCCATGGTGAGATGACGGAGCGGCGGAAAACTCCTGCTTGCAATCCGCACCACCTATCCCTTCGATCTTCTTCTTCACCTCCTTCTCCTTTCCCTGACCGGGCGATCGAAAACACGGAAAGCAAACCATTATCAATCAGAAGAACTAAGATAAATTCCCGAATAAAGACAGAACTCCGCCAACAGCTCCCCCTCGATTCTCCGATCTATCGCGAGGGAGCGGCTCGGAATCCCGTCGGCGGGGGGGGGGGGGGGGATGTGTGGGTGTCGGGAGCCAAGTAAGAAATTGAATTGAATTGGAGAGACAGGGAGTAGTCAGCGAGCGCGTGCGAGGTAAGAAATTGGACAATCGCGAAACGCACGGGGAAGAGATCGCTGGGTAATGTTCTCATCGATAAAATACTCTGTACCTTCAGTTCCTCACCCCTCTCACCTACCATAAATATGGGTCCCACAGGGTCCCACAGTTTGCCGAACGAAATGACTGGTGAAGAGAACGGGGAAGTTATAGAAAAGATCTTTTTGATATATAAAATTATTCCCAGTATTAATTGGTCATTAAATATTTATTTTTTATTTGTAGAAATGTTGTCTTATTGGAGTTGAATATTTTGGAAGGTCGATTTGCTTCCATTTCGGTTTTTTATTTCTAAAAATAATTTTAAAATATTTTTTTTTTCAAAAATTTGACTTAGAAAGCATGTGTGCTAGTTTTCATATTTTCAAAATTTTGACATAGGAGGCATTTCTAGAACACAATATTTTGGAAGGCCCTCATGTCATTATTTGAATTCTGTATTTTTAAATATGAATATTTTAAATTAAATTAAAAATTATATGTTTTTGTCTCTATCTTTTATTCTTTATTGAATTAATTTCATTCGGTTCTTTAAATTCTTGAAATTAAATGAATTTATGCATTTACCTAGAAAAGTTCTTGTGTTTTATCTTCTATCTAAAGCACTCCTTATTTTTCCAAAATTTATATTGAAACATTCTTTTTTTTAATATAGATATTACGATCGCCCTCATTGAACCCATGTCTTTAAAATTTAGATTAAAAAATAAATAATCATGTATAATCTAATTTAATTAAGTAAATAAATATAAATAAGAAAGATGAATCGTTTTATAATGACCCGATTATCTGAACCTACATGGACTTATGATTCATTTAATTTTATTGATTTTTTTCAATGTTATTGATTTTTTTCAATAAATGAGCGTCAACAACTCTTTACAAATTTTAGATTTAACTTAAATGTTACATTCAATCACTAAAACTTTTACAAATTACTTCATACTTACAAATACTTATGAAGCATAATAAAAGATGTTCCCAAAAAGGTATTTATAGCACAAAAGTCCAAAAGAAAATGGAGAAAATAAGAAAAAAAAATTAAAAGAAAGGTTTGGTACGTTAGTGTCATCGATAACTTTGAAATAGCATTGTCAACGATATTCACCCGAGTTATCATGACTCAATCTAATGAGACAATTGATTTATTAAGTTCATCGAGTTTAAACACCAGCTCAAATTTTTAAGTTTAAATTAATAGTAATAGACTTATCATACTCATATAAGTTGTTTAGTTTTTGTTGATAAGAGACTAAATCAGGGTGTTACAATATCTTCACTTATAAGCTTAATATTTTTTTGATAATTCAAATCCTAGCAAATTACATATCACACAAGTCCAACAATGGCTCTACGTTACGATGTACCGATTTACCCAATCGATGGATAATTCTTTCCCATTTAGCCTCTCACAATGCACTTATTTGGGAGCTTTGATATCAATTATTATGACTCAACCTAATGAGATAGTTAGATCTATAAACTTCAATTAGCTTAAATCATTGGCTCAAAATGCTTGAAGTAAAATTAATAGGAAACCTATGATAAGACCCCAAGGGTTTTATCATAGAAGAAGAGGAAAGAAATGAAATGATCACATCGAGGAGATCGACCTCTTAGGGTTTACTAAAGGCTAGAATAATATTTCATAGATGATAAAAAGAAGTAAATACATCCATATTTATAGAGTTCCACCCTTGAGTCCATTAGGACTTAGACTCCTTATAAAATTAATAAATCTTAAATAAGCTCTTATCCGACTCCTAGATTAGAAAAACTTAATAGAACATGATTCAGAGCTTGAAAAATAAAAGGGATCATAATAGTTCCTTCTCCTTCAAATTAGCCTTATTCTCAAGGCTAAGAAGCATTAAACTCTCGGAGCTTCTCTTTTAATACTTTAGTCACACAGGATATTTACAACATATCACAAACTATTGATCAAGTAAGTAGGGTCTCTACTTTGTGATAGTATAAGCAATAGATCGTCCTTCGAGTATAGTAGTCATTGTAGTCTTCTAAAGAACCCTATGCATCTGATTGCTAGTGGCAGTTGTGACCTTACTTCCATATCTTACCTTTAAGATCATCTGCTTTCAATTAATAAAAAACTTCATGATTAGTTTAGAAAAATTCCAATAAACATCACCCCAGAATTGATAGTCATTCAATTCCAAGCACCATTTCGAAGTCTTCCAAGGGTAGTAAAAAAAAATCCATAAGTAATTCTTAGTCCTGTATAATCAATTTTATCTTCGAACATTTGCTATCACAAGTTAAAATATGTCCATTAATGATATTTACTTCAAATTTATCATAATCTTTAATATTGTAGGTCAATCGATTAACAATCTTACTATCTATAAAATTATCAACGCTATCAGTATCAATCAAAACCATAATAGGCTGATGTTTCAAAGTTCCTCTAGCTTTCATAGTTTATAGGTTAGAATAGTTGGTTAATGCATACATTATATGTGTGATAGGTCCAACATCAGAAGTCATACTTTCATGATCGGAGTCCATATTGTCAACTTTTGGTTCCTCCCCAACTAGTTCAATCATCAAAAGTTTCTCTTATTTATAGCAATATTTATTACTCCACTTTTCATTATAGTGCCAACACAAACCCTTCATTGATAATTTTTTTTATTCTTCTTGAGTTAGTCTTTTAAGTGTTAGGGTTTCAATTGGGAATAGATAGAGTAGGTGGCTTGCTGATCATCTGTTTGTTGTCACTTCTGTTTCAATGATTCTCCCTACTTATTTTTTCCTCATGCAAATATATAAATAAGATTACAGCTATCATAATACGAGGTTGGCGAGCTTTGACTTCACACCAGATATCTAGATTAAGTCCTTCGATAAATATTCCCACCAATTATTTTTTGAACCAGTCTTTGACTTGATTTAACAGTCATTCAAATATGCGATAAAATTCTTGCATTATAGAAGTCTAACGAATTTTAGTGAGCTGCTCATCAATATTCTCGTATTCATATGGTCCAAAGCAAACAAGAAGTCCTCTCTTGATTATTCCCACGAGGGGATAGGTTTCGTATCAATCATATAATTGGATTGTATATCCATCTAGTTGAATTGAAGTTATTTCCACATTGGATTCTTCTAGAGTTTTGTGAAAACAAAAATAAATTTCTGCCCCAGAGATCCAACTGGTCAGATCTCCATCTTCCTATCTTAGAAACTCCACCTTCATGCGTGGGTAGCTTGTGTGTTGTTCTTGGTTCCTTTTTATTATGTCTCCAGATCAGTTCAATGTAAGACTTGAACTTTCATCTAGTTGAAACTTGTTAAAGCTCTTCAATATGCTCCTTTTGAAATCATTAAGGGTTTCTTATAGTTGGTTCTCAATTCTAGTTTCCAAGATTTTTAGTTGGGCTTTCATTGAGTTATTAATAGCCATTGCGGAAGACTTTATATCTGTAATCTTCAATTCTTATTTTTGTGGTATAGTCAAGGGCATTGATACTATCCTATTCAGTGTGGCATCAACATTGCCCTATTCGCTAAGGCATCAACACTGCCCTATTTGGTGTATGGTCAAGGGCATCAACACTACCCTAAGCAGACTTCAAAAAGACACTTGGTCAGATTGAGGTGCATGTTGAACTTCGGTATAATTGAAATGTCTTGGCTAAATCTGTTAAATATGAGACAGTTATTTTGCTTTTGACTATTAGATCATTTATATATATTTAAATATTCCTCCTAATTTGGTACTTAAACATCTTGTTCACCATCCTTTGGTATGTTACCTTTGTATTTTTTAACCCGAATAGTAATATGTGCCTCGATCGGTGATAAAGGAAGTATGTTCCCGATCCTTTAGTGTATTATATCTCAAAAATATATCAATAAAAGTGAGAAGCTCATGATCAAAGGTAGCGTCGACCAATTGATGAATACGAGGAAGAGGATAGCCGGGAATGTTTTATTGATGTCAATATAATCAATACACATCATCTAGCTTTCATTATACTTTTTAACTAGTACAACATTAGCAAGCCATTGAGGGTACCGTACCTTGGTGATGAACCTTACTCATAGTAGTTTGTCTATCTCATTATCAATTGTCCATTGGTGGTCAAGAGCAAACTTACAAGGCTTTTTGTTTTATTAAAGTGTCTTAGGAGAAATATTTAGGTGATGTTGGGCTATGTATAAATTAATTTCCGACATATCTTTTGATAACCATATAAACACATCAGCATTCTCTTTAAGAAAATTGAGAAATTACACTAATTCCTCCTTAGGAAGTGTCTTCTTGACCTTGACAATTTGTTGGGGCAGGTTTTATCTAGGAGTGTCTCAAATAATGATTCCACCAGCTTCGAGTGCGGGAGAGATTTGGTGAAACTTTGAGGATCTATAGATGATACCTCGGATCATTCCTTCTTTAGTAGGAAGACCATCGTAAGGTAGTATTGGCATAACTCCATCGAGTTGCTTCTCAGCTCTCCAATGTCAGCCCTCATCGAAAACTTCATCACCATGTGGAAGGTTGACACGACCGCCCTTAGCATATTTCAGCATGGGGCATCCTATGATTGCATTGTATGCCAAAAGGATATTAACAACCGTGAATCTAGTCATCACTATTTTAGAGTATGACTCATCTCCAAATATGACGAATAGATTCACGATCCTAAGAGGAGAGATCGAGTCACCAATGAACCCCGTCAATAAAGAGGTCAAAAGGTAAGGTCGTTAGTCAAGATTTCGAGCTTTTGGAAAGCATCAAACTAAATGATAACAACAAAGTTACTTATATCAATTATGACCCTCTTCACTCGGGCCTCACAGAGATGACCAAGGCATCGTCATGATTCGGATCAAGGCATTTCATCTTTTTCTCTTTTAAGATTATTTTGGGGTCATCCCTTGTTTGTGGGCGCTTTTCAATTGTAACTTGGGTGTAAACTTTATGATCTAAAGAGCTATCATTTTATGAGGTTAGTCCAATAATGATAACATCAATGTATCTTTCTATCAACCCCATAAGATTAGGGTGAAGGTTTCCAATGCCTTCGGACGAACCGCCTGAGGTGTCCTTGACGAATAGTTTTTCAATTTATTTTTTCAAGTTATGACAATCATCTATATCGTAATCATAATCTTGGTGGAAGTGACAATACTTAGATATATATCTCTTCACTAATAGAGTCATCATCGGTTGAGAGTCTTTTAAGAGTCTCCACTCTTTTATCTATAAAATAACTTTAGTTCTCGTCGTATTTAGTGGGATTGACTCGAGTGAGGCAATTCGGTTTAGTTATGGCTTCACCATGGTGACCTTGGGGTCGGTAGGGATTGTAGTCAATCCTGTCTCATTCTTTTGTGAGTCTCTTTGCATTTACCCGAGATTATAGCTTCGATTGTGATAAATTGATTGGCTCATTGGAGCACTTTAGGTATCGTCATTAGTGACATCCCCACCAATGACCAAAACAGATGAGAGGACATGATTCTCATCATAAAAGTCTATATGACAAGTGAAGGGTGTATATCTTTTACACCTTGAATCTGGTTGGTGAATCGAGCGACAAAGTCTGAAAGCATCTCTTCCTTCCCTTGCTTAAGTTTGAGAATCATTACTGCTGATGACTTCAAGCGTATATTCTAATGGAAGTGGAGCTCGAATTCCATAGTGAGATGAATGAAGGAATTGATAGAGAGTTGTTTTAGATGGGTATATCCATTCTCTTACCAACTCTCTTAATGTAATTGGGAAAACGTGACATATTAGGACATCGAAAGTGTTATATAATAATATTTAGGCAAAAGCAACGATGTACTCTAGCTGGTTGATATTAACATCAAAGACTTCTAATGATAAGAGATGAAAGTTGGCTAGATCGGCTCTTCCTGAATGTCGTTAGTGAACGATGAACAGTGACTAACCCGAGGTGGGGTTAATCAACCTTTTCTCTCTAGATTATTAGAATTTTCATTATCATTCTTCCCAACATTGGCTCATTTGTCATATTTGGATTATCAGAAAGTCATTTGTCGAATTTACCGACAAAGTTTGGGATTTTGGTGGAACAAGATGGTGGTATGGCGATCTGTTTAATTTACAGTTGGAGAATAAGGTGCTTGCTTGATCGATAGCTCGATGTGCTTCGAGCGCTCTTAAAATATTGGTATTACATCGAGTGGGGAGACCCCATCGGGCATTGGTATCAGTGTCAATTGAACTGTTGACTACGATTGAGATGGTGGTGTCGCTTATTAGGTTAGTTGGAGCAAGAGTGGAGTAACAACTTGAATCATACTCATCAGCATTTGCACCTACTTGGTGAGGTTAAAGAATGCGTCAATGAGAATGAGTAAGTGACTTGAGATCGCCCTCGGGTCATCAAACGAATGTTAGTATTGCGTCTGTGTTTACATCGAGGTAAATACGTCTACATGTGGAAGTGGTTGGTGCCCCCCGAGTGAAAGTATTGTAGGTCGGTGGCAAGGCTTCCTCGCTCGGGCATTCGTTAAGAGGGTTGGTAGATGAACATTTCTATAATGTTAAACCCTCATTCTAGCGTCAAAATGTTAGAAAAAAATATCGTTAACATATTGGTTAGTTCGATGTAGTCTAAACCCGTATACGCAGAGTCATTCGAGGTGCCTTTGAGAAAAAAACCCCAAGCTTTGAATGTACCACCTATGCAAAGACTTAGGTTAGGAGATATAAGAGTGTGGATGTCGATAGTTCATGATCATCTTCACTTTTTGTGTTAAGGTGAACTTTTATATCTTGTTGCATATGGTATGAAGGAAGCTTATAATTATTATTTTTTTATCATAAATAACTATAAGAAAGCTGTCTTCTTTTCCCTTGCAATGTGGTGATCTGTTGGATGATTAATCGATAATGTATTTTCTAACAATAAATATAAATTTATTTTAATTAAAATAATTTTAAAAAATTATTGGCTAATTCTCATCACATAGTGGACCTACAAAATATACCCTTGCATTAAGTTTATGACTAAATGATATTATTACGAGTGATTATATGAGTTTTAACATAACACATATAAGATATAAATAAGTTTTTTATATAAAGAGAAATACATATGAGAATTTGGAATGGTATAAGACATATCATACAGTTAAAAGTATTTTTATCAATATTCTAAGATTAGCTATCGCATCTGTTTTCATGTCAATCGTTCTCACTAAATATAATACTTAATTTATAGTCAAAGTATTTTTTCAATATTTTCATATTATCGGACTTGTCACGTTCTAATGTTAATCTTAGTCTTTGTGTACCCAATGCATTGGTAGTTATTCCAATAACCTAAATGGTTATTTCTATTTCTTTATATATAGTCAACTTGATGTGAAATATGCTCTTCTCAATAAAATACTTCGTAAAAATGTCTTTTATGGAAGAACCATCTTGATTTATTGATTCTTCGTGTCCCTCATATATATATATATATATATATATATATATATATATATATATATATATATATATATATACTTTCAGTCTTTTATCTTTAATGCTTCAATCTTTACATTTAATCCAGTAAATTTAATGCCAATGGTATCAATTAAAGATGCATGCATTAGAAAGATGCATGTATTTGTATTTGGTGAATTCCCATTCACCACTACAAGCATTCATGTGGTACAATCTCGGTAGGATTTGATGTGATAACTCCAGCTACCAGACACCAACATTCCTATGGTAGCAAAGGTGATCAGCGTTGCCTCTCCTCATGTCCCCCGTGTCCGCATTGGCGAACGCCCTCTTACGTGTCGACGACAGAGAACCGTTTAGGTGGCATTAAATAAAGATGCATGTATTTGTGTTTGGTGAACTCTCATTCACCACTACAAGCATTCAGTTGGTAGCATATCGGTAGGATTTGACGTGATAACTCCAACATTAGACACCATCATTCCTTCGATAACGAGCGATCCGTATTGACAAACTCCCTTCTACGTGTTGACGATAGAGACATCGGTTAGAGTGCTGACATGCACATGATATAATAGCTTACTTAGCTAAAAAAAATTAACTATAATAACATATACTTATGTTTCTAGGTATTTGAATTTGAAGTGAAGGACTAAAATAGCATACGCTTGTGGAGGGTATGATAGGAGGTCTTGTTTTATTATTATTATTATTATTATTATTTTTATTGGTATTAAAGGTTTTCATATCATCTTAATATATTGGAATCATATCAGTATGATAAATTACCAAAAAATAATCTCATTCCACTATTATACATTCATCCGATCGCTTTCCTCTATCCAAAATCGAACTTACTTGATCCAAATCAAAGTTGTCATTCTTACTTTCAATCTTTCATCTTTAATGCTTCGATCTTTACATTTAATCCAGTAAATTTAATGCCACACAACCGTTCAGGTGGTATCAAATAAGGATGCATGCACGAGAAAGATGCATGTATTTGTATTTGGTGAATTCCCATTCACCGCTACAAGCATTCACTTGGTCGCGTCTCGGTTGGATTTGACGTTATAAACCCGACACCAGACACCATCATCCTTTTAGTAGCGAGTGATCCGCAATGGCGAACTCGCTTCTACGTGTCGACGACAGAGACGTCGGTTAGGGTGCTGACACGTCATCGAGTCAAACGCGGGTCTCACTCTCACCTCATCCCCGTTGACGAAGCGGCACGAAGTAGACGAACGCAGTCGCCGAAATGACAAATTTGCCCCGAAAGTATCGAAGAATCGACATTAAATGAAGGGTATTAAGATAATTGTGAGAACTGATCCCACTCGAATACGGCAGCGCGGGGAACGGCAATCCGGACTCTCGCACTACATTAATGACACGCGTCACGCGGCGACCGGCCGTCTTCGCCTGATCCCGCGTCCACGCGCTGTGTTGCGACACGACAACGAAATGGGAGGCTCCGCTGTCCGTTTCGTCGCACCAGACAGCTTACTTATTGACGTGGCAACCTGGGATTTAATCCAGGGCTTTGGGACCCACATTTAGCGAACCACGGAACCGCGAGTAAAAGCGGTTGGTTGTTGGGTTGCGCATGTGAAAGACCAAATTACTAAAAAGCCCCATGCACACACTGGTGTAAATTCTGGAACACATAAAATACTGAAAGGACAAATATGCCCTCATCATTTAGGGATTAGTCATTAGCTTTACATAAATATGATTATTTATATATTATATTGAAAGACTAATGTGAATTCAAAATTTTCAGACTCATAAATGAACTATGATTCCATAATTAACCTGAAGAACATGACAAAGTAAACCTAAAAAATCTCTAGAATCATCTAAAAAATATAAAAGTTAATGAAATCACTATATAATAATATTTGCCCACTATCTTGAAAGATTAAGATGAGTTATACAAACTTTAAAGCATTACATTCGTAAACGAATTAAATAAACTGATTATGCAATTGAGTGTTATATGATTAATTTACATTCGATTTTTTACAATTTTTATAATCCAATTTAAGATATTTTGATACTGACTTATAATCGAATGTGGAACAATTCGTTTACAAGTCCAAACCCATAAAACTATCCAACTCACATCGACCTATTAAAGAAAATTTATGATATAAGTGATTGCTCAATTATTATTTTAGAAAAAAATTAAATCTAATTTGACAAAAGATAGAACCGGTTCGGTTCATCTAAACCGATGGTTCAATGAATAGATTCAGAGGGTTTTATGGGCATTCGAGCAGATTAGGATGGCTCGAGTGAAATGGAGTGCTTCCCAATAAAAGGCCTAAGAAAAGGGAGGATTTTTAGGTTATAACATTAAGGGAGGGCGTTTTTGGTAAATCGCCCCAAATGAAAAAAAGGGGTGCTACGTGGTCAGCAACGGTGGGACCCGCGACCAGGGGAATATTTCACGGGTGATTCGGTCACTCGAGCAAGCACCGTTACTGGGCGGCTGAACAGGGTCCATAATACAACTAATGCACTAACTATATCTCCAAAATAGAGACAGGGAAAAGGAAAGAAATTAACCTCTTCTGGTCTCTTTCGTCTCTAAATTAAGGGGGGTTACTTCGAGTTTCCCCTCTTTCTCGTCTCTCCCTTCGCCTTCTCCTTCCCCTTCCCTTTCTCTCTCCCGAGACGAACGATAGAGACATCGAATAGTAACCCCGCAGGTGCTCGTGGTGATCGCCGATCACCACCTCGCTTTCTGCAGTTTCGATCCCCGATATCTGATTTCGCCCTGCCGCGGTCCTCTCCGGAAGGGCCTAGGGTTCGGGAGATCGGAGATGGATGAGGAGAACGAACTCGAGGAAGGCGAGGCGTGGTCGGGACGGGAGGACGACTCCTGCATCGACCCTGATGCATTCTCCTACATTGTGAGACCTCTCAACGCCTCTCGATACCTTCAGTTCGTTCTTATACGAGAGTTTTTGGAGTTTTCCTGGTTGGAGTGTTTCAGAGTTTATGCCATTCATGGAACTTAACTGAAACTAGCAGTAGATGTGGGCATTTTCGTGGTCTCTGTTTCTTTTTTGATGTCTGCTTCCGTTTTGGTGGCTGATTATACTGGGTACTGTTGCTGATGTTCTCTCCTCAAAGAGCATGGTTTTGAGAATACGTGAAATTCTTCAAAGACAATTTTGGTGATCTGAAACCATAGAGATCCGTGATATCATTAGTTTTGAATGGTTTGCATGTTTCTTTAGGAAGCAGTGGTGCAACTTGAAGTTACTTTCTTGAACTCTTAAACCTCATTTGTCAGATTATTGGCACCGTGAGAGGTTCACAATATGCAGAGCGGTTTGCATGAGAAACCCTAAAAGGTTTTTGCATTTGGCTGCACCATAATAGTTGGGATGGAGGGAACCTCTCTTTCGTGTCACAGGATTTGTCTTTCTTGTCGCGGAGTTTTATTAACTCCCACAATGATAGAATTCGTGGATAATTTTGTTTAAGCGTTGAAAGTAATTTTAAAGGATTCTAGTCACATTAGCTGAGATTTTGACACTTGCTGTTGACTAACTCCCACGATGATAGAATTTCTGGATAATTTTATTTAAGCGTTGAAAGTAATATTACAGGCTTCTACTCACATGTACAATTCTAGCTGAGATTTTGATACTTTCTGTTGACTATGTTTGCATTTTCATTTAGGATAAAAAGATCCAGGATGTACTGGGGCATTTCCAGAAAGACTTCGAAGCTGGGCTTTCTGCTGAGAACTTGGGTAATGCAGATATAGCAGTCTCAACCAGGATATTAACTATTCAAACTATGGTACTGATGGTACAGAGAATTCAACTTATTAACAGGTGCAAAATTTGGAGGATATGGTTCTTTCTTACCTACCTATCAGCGTTCTCCTTTAATTTTAAGTCAACCTAGAAGTGCACAAGATGTTCCAAGTCAAAATGTCACAAAATCTCCCTACAATCCATCAGTCAAGGTACATTTTTCGTTTTAGGTGATACAAGTGATAGTTGACCCTTATACAAGGAATTTGATCATATCATCTCACACCAACTCTCTGTTTGAATTCTGTTGATATGCCATCATGATTTAAATTAAAGAAATTTTTACACAAGGATTGTTGCCAAATGGCTCAAGTAACTATTTGAAAAACATGACAGCTTAGTAGATTTGGTTTTTCACTACTTTATCACCTGATGCATACAGGTTACAAACCCAAACGTTTCAGTTACCATGAGCTCATCTTGTTTGAAAAATAACAGTGTTATGGTGCCACCAGTGGACAACTCATGCAAAAGGGACATGTGCATGAATGAACCATACATTCAGGAGTCCAATTCCCAACATACTTCCTTAGATAAACCATCTAACATTACTGACCAGAAACCACTGAAGGTTCGCATCAAAGTGGGTTCTGATAACACCTTGGCTAGAAATAATGTTACCATCTATAGCACTCTGGGCCTAGATATGTCTTCACCATCATCGTTTGAGGACAGTCCTCATGGGAGCATAGGGATCTCCTCTGAATTCCAAGATCTGCCTGATGAATCTCCCAAGACTATTTTCCAGGTAAAGTACTATTGTTATCTAGCCATCTTTGTGCAGGATCCCAGTTTGCTAATTTCTGTTTTAAATTAATCAAACAGGTTATGACATGTTTTGTGGTTCCTGGTGGCCTTTTACTTTCACCTCTTCAAGAAAGTCTATTTCAATTGGTTTTAAAAGACAATTCTTTTGTCAACAAGGGCAAAAGAGGAATGCTTTTCCCGGGAACGCCTGAAATGAATTCAGACTTTGCATATTATTCTACATGTTCAAGAGAAGTCAAAGGTCAGATGGAGCAGCAAACGAAGTCTAGTGAGCACAAAGGAAGACCGAGAGTAATTAAGAATGCAGAGGGAAAGAATGATGTAAACTTGATTAGGGAAATTGACATTGAAACCCAAGGAGGACAAGAGCTTGCGCCATCCTCTATTTCGAACAATGCAGATAGAAAAGCAGAAAGACTGATGGTTGGGAATACTGCAAAGGATGACACCAAGATGTTGGATCATCAATGGAAAATGAATGAGGCATCATTGAAGGGCATATCAACTTTTCCTGGTGCAGTAGATGATAAACCTTATGACTTAATTGAAAGTACAACAAATAATGAAATTACTAATTCAGGAAATGAAATAACCTGCTCAAGAGGGAAATTGAATTTAAGAGCAAGCAGGACAGAGAAAAAGTCGGAAGAACAAAATTCAAACAAACAAAAGAATGATAACTCTGAGTTGCAGAAAGAAGTTAGAAGAAAAGTTGATAAAGATTTTGGTCCCTACTCAAATGGACAAAAGAGAAGGAATGGGCAAATTACTGAGCCTGCTGATCACATTGAATCCAATTCTTTTCCACACAAGGAGAAGGCAATGGGAAGAAAGGACCAAATATCTGACGGGAAAAAGAAGCCAAAAAGTCGAATCAATTTCAGATCATCAGGGGAGTTCTTGAAAGACAATATCAGTGGTAGCTCATCTGCTGCACTGAAGGAAAGAAAGAAAAATTCTCATGCAAGGACAGACCATGCTGAGAAGAAGTCTAATGCTCTAAAATCACATAAACAGTCAAGTGGGGCTTCCTTTAGAGAATTCCATGGAAATATTAAATGGGACAATAAATCTGAACCATCGGAGAATGAAGTTGGTTCACAGGATTTTCATTCGAAACGTAAAGGGAAGTCCATGAAGCCTAAGCATGAGAAGTCTGTTGTGTCTACACATACATTCAAGGAAAAGTCAGGTTGTAAGAAGGTTGAGGAAACTTTAACCTCAGGAACATTCATTGATGAACCAATACTGACCCCTTTGACATGCAATGTCCTAGCTACAGATGCAACTGTTGCCCCTCCAGCGCCTGCTATTATCAATGATGAGTGGGTATGTTGTGACATATGCGGAAAGTGGCGTCTTTTACCATATGAGACCAATCCTAGTGATCTTCCCAATACATGGCAATGCAATATGCTCAATTGGTTGTAAGTTTCTCTTCACAAAGAAAGAAAAATGTTCTTTTTACTATATTTTGGAATTCATATTTTTCTCCAAAATCTTATGTAGGCCTGGGATGAATAGTTGTGAAATCGGTGAGGAGGAGACAACAAATGCCCTAATTGCATTGTATTTACCCCTTGCCCCAGAAAATGGTGCTACCTTAGATGTTTGTCACAATGTTGCCAGTTCTAGCACCTCTTTGGCTGGTGGATTGCCCCTTGGTCAGAGAATTGAAGTTAATATTCAAAATGTACATACTACTGGGAAGAGGAAAAACACATTAAAGGATGCTTCAGATATGCTAAGTCATTCAACTCCTAAGTGCTTTCCAGATACTGTAAACAGGGGCCAGCTGGCCTCTGTTAAATGCGAAATTTCAAATGAGGCAAATAAGCATCATCCTGTGGAAATGAACTCAATGAACAAAGTTGGCCTTGTTAATGAAAGCAGATCATCCGATTTCAACAGTGAGAAGCAGAAGATAAAGCAAAAGTATAAACAAAAAAATCTTGGGTTCTACTCAGATGAAGGTACCATCTTGCTGATTGTCCCTTTAGTTATATGAACAGGATTTTTCCTATCTATAATATCTCTTTTATTATGTTTCAGATGATCATGGTAGACAAAGTGAGAAACATTTAAAATTGAAAAGCAAGAGAGAGGTTGATCAAGATGATCTTGGATCTTCTAAGAAACCTAGAAAAGAAATCTTGCAATATTCTGACAAAGAATGTTCCAACGATAATTTATCTATGAAGGCTTTTGAGGAAAATGGCATTGGTGGTTGTTCAACCGCAGGAATTGCTACTAATGAGTCCAAGCAGAGGAAACTGCCAATGCCAAAAGACTTAAAATGTGACTCGGAAGCCAATTCCGCTGCGTCATCAAAGAGGTTGCGGGATGAAGTTCAGTTCAATGCTTTATATGTTGATAAGTCAAATAATATGGACCTTTCTGCTAAGAAAAGGAAAGTAAAAGAGTGGCAAGAGGGTGAGCCCAATCAGGAGGCTCTTGTGACTAGCCAACGTTTGGTAGAAAATGAGGTTATTGTTAAAGGAGCTCTAAGTGAATCAAAGCCTGTAAAGAACAGGAAGGCATTGTTATCAATACCTGAAGGAGAAGGATCTAAAGCAACTAAACTGAATAGCAAGATGGATCAAAAAGGTAAATTGACCAGAATGGCTTTGCCTGCCAGTATAGAGCATCTACCTGATCGAATAAATAGGAAAGCCTTATATATGATGGTAGAAGAGCATAGGTCAAATCAGAGCCGAGGGAACTCAGCATCTCCAAGGAACTTGGAATTCAATTGCTTGAAGGGGGATATGGTCCATGCACAGCCTCCTGCTGCAGCTAACTCAAGTTCTTCAAAGGTTTCAGGCTCCCAGAAAAGTAGATCCAATCTTAAGGAAACAAAAGGTTCTCCAATTGAGTCAGTTTCTTCATCACCTTCAAGGATTCCTAGAATTGAAAAACCTTCATGCAAAAGGATCTTGGAGCAAAATGTTGATGTGAGCAATGCTGGTTTCTCAGTCTTAAGGAGCCCCAAAAGATGCGCAGATAGTGAAGTTAATGGTGGAAGTGCCCGGTCTGGAAATGATAGGAAAGAGAGAGTCTTTTCTCTTCAACATAGAGGTTGTAAATCTGATTTGGGGAAGAGTAAACTTCGGATTTCTGGTTCTTGCAAGGAGATGAATTTGCAATCTACAAAGAACAGCATCGGATGCAGACTTGAGGATAGCTTCGGTCCTTGTGAGAGTGAAAAAGGCAACACCCAGGAGAAGGATGAGAAGGATATCTTGAGGAAAAAAGACGTTACTTCGAAATGGATGACCGTTAGGCAAGAAAATATCTCAACTTTGACAGTGCAAGAAAACATGAATGCTAATGGCACTTCTCAAAATGAAAAAGCATTGAACCACCCTTGTTCAGATAGGATTAATTGTGGAGAATTGCCTTCTGAACTAGGAAGGTCTCAGTTGAAGCTGACTTCTGGTAATGAACAAGAAACAAAGTCTTGGGGTCCTCCTTTGGTATCTTCACCTCTCAAGGCAAGTAAAACAGCTCTTGAGGTAGTTGATGCAGTTAGTGCTGATGCTTTGAATTTTGTCAAACAACATAAACAACCAGATATCCGCAATGGATTGCACCATAATAATCTGAGACATGCTGCTCCTGATGGTCCTGACCCATCGAGTCCAATAAGAAAGGAAAATCATTCTGTTATGTTGAAAGAGGCAAGAGATCTTAAGCATACAGCCAATCGCTTAAAGGTTGATATAACCCTTTCACAAATCACTCTGGCTATCATTCATTAATCTTGTAATTTTTCTTTTGCCACTTTCAAATGGAATTTCTTGCAGAGTGAAGGACTGGAACTTGAAAGCACTGCCCTGTACTTTGAGGCAGCCATGAAGTTTCTGCATGTTGCTGCTCTCATGGAACCTATCAATTTTGATTGTGCTAAACAAGCAGAAGCAGGCCAAATGTACTTTGAAACAGCAAAACTATGCAAGTAAGTTAGTCATCGATATAAATTATACTTGGCTGGTCTTTGTTCATATACCACCAAGGTTATCTTCTATCACCTGTTAGTTCTTTGAGTATCCACTGTCAGGGGGCCCTTGGTAGAATTAGTAGGTTGTAGACATTTGGTTTGAGCAGCATCTTTTTATTTGATTTTTTTTATGTTATGCATAGAAATATTATTAAAATATCAATGCCATTGATTTACTCTTGTAGACCCTTTAGAAGGAGCAGCTTAGTGAACAATGAGCATAAAAATAAGATGTCTTAGCAACTTAAAGCCATCTAGTTGTCTCATAGTCAAATTTGTTGAACCTTTATTATGTGATCTCATACTTAAATGGCTCAAATACGAATGTGGGTGTTTGTGCCTAATGTTGGATACTAAATGTAGCACAAGAATTTGCACATTACATGCATTAAACATGAACAAGCACTTGATTTGAAACTCATCTTGTCATCATGAGTAATGATAGAAACATTTATGTTGAAATAAAGGGTCCTTTTTCTAGTTAGTGAACATGATAGATAGATTCTTGTTTCCTTATGCAGTTGTTTAGTTTATGATTAGCATAAAAATCAGTAATACAATACTTAACTGAAGCATTACCTATACAGAGTGCCCTGATTATTCAAGTGTATCAATTTGTATGTTCAATGGTCAGTACTCTAACTTGATTATGATCATCACATGCAAAAATCCATCAGCAGTGGAGTTCCACTGGTAAATATCTGGCATGACATGTGCATGTTGATTATGATGATTAAAAAAGTGTTACATTAAAGATTCTATGTTGCCAATTTCCAGATAGTGACAACCATTTTCTTGTCGTATGATACAGAAATTTGTTGATGAAAAATTGGAACTATGGATCTTTATTTTCTTTTCTCTTAGAGGGGTTGTGTTATCGAAACCTATTTTCTTATGAACTAGCAAAAATTTTAGGAGAGAAATAGTCATAGATCTTTGTTTCTTAATAAATTGTTGTCATGATTTAACTTTTCATGTAACTTAAGGTGCAAAAAATTGTTATCATGATTAACTTTTCATGTAATTTAAGGTGTAAATTAGCAGTATCGAAATTGTGCAATAAGACTTTTTGTACTATGTTTGATGATTGAGAGTAATTTTGGAGAATAACTTTAACAGCATATCATGACATAAATATTAAAATGGACTTGCAAGTTATATTGAGACAACAAACTAGCAATATCTGATCATGTCTCTGTTTAAGTGTCAGACTAAATTTTGATCCTTTGGATGTTCCTAAAAGCAACGATATTATGCAGGAGGTATGCAGTAAGTTGCTGTGTAAGCAGACACATAAATGGTTAATTTTATATTTAAATAGTGTAATAAAGTAAAACATTATTTTTTTGTTAAAATATTGTTAAATTACATCCAAATCAAAATTTATGGAATGATTCTTAATATTCTTTAAGAAGTTAAGTGCTATGTTATAAGAAACATGCAAAATTCTATGTGATTTAAGTTGCCACAATGATCACATATGTATACTTATATGGACCACAGGTATAAGTTGTACTGCATAGTAACTGACAGGTTGTATATACAACTGCATTTGTGCCTCTGTGGTTAACCACATGTTGAAGCTATGTAGGCCCTACTTTTTGAGTCAATGCACACATCCACATATGTGGTTTCACAGACTGTATTCCAGAACTTTATATAAAAAATATTCTTATTATTTCCTCATGTTTTTAATGCTTGTTTTCAACAGATTTGTGGCCCATGAATACGAAAAGATCAAGGAGATGGCTGCTACTGCTTTAGCATACAAATGCGTTGAAGTAGCCTATATGAAGTCTGCATACAGTAAAAGACCTAATGCAAGCAAAGACCTTAATGAATTGCAAGCAGCTTTTCAGTTTCTTCCTCCAGGTTATTGAAATGTGTTGCATTTCTAGAAATTTTGCTATTAGGGTTCTAATTTTTTTTGTAGCTTTTGGTTTATCGGGTTAATCCACATGGGTATTCTTAGAATTTTTCTTTGTAAGGTTCCTAAAGAAAATTTACCTGTCTATGGTTAACATCGCAACTAATTTGGGTAATTAAAATGACAGATGCAACTTGCCTATCAGAATCAAAAGAAGAAAATATGTAGTTCTGGCATTTGATTTTCAATGAATTTTTAAACTGTTATGAAGTTTTATCCATCACATACTATTTCCATGTTTTAGGTCCTGCAAGTGATGCAACTAAAGTGTGTTAATATTAACCATTGTGAAGAAATGGCAGTACAGTACCATTAGTATTTAAGAAAAACCCGTAGTCTAAATTAAAGTGTGCTAATGGAAACATTATATGGCTAACTGCTGTGAACAATTTGTGCTGTGTTTTCATATATAAACCAATGAAAGACAAATGAAGTGGCATGAACGTATTGAAAGAAGACAGAGATAGATTATTAGATAAATGAAGTGGGTCAGTTGGGAATAATGGTAGGAAAAGAGTAGAGCAAACCTAATGTGAATAAAATTGTTGGCTCTTAGATGTTGCCCTCAGTAGAGCTCCATAATGAGGAAATATCCATGCAATTGACCCTAAACAGTTTGGAACTTCTAGCTTCTTTATATACATGGAATTCTAATATATTAGTATTCAAGTGTCTGAATTTCGTTTTGCTGGTCAAGTGTAACATGTATGTGAAATCTGTATTCTGTAAATAATGTGTGCACTGTTCAAAACACTATCAACCAAGCCGGTGTCCTAACTAGTCTCACTTTTGAGTGTGCTGGTCATGAAAATTTTTTAGTGTCAGAAAGATATCTTATGTTGAAGTTGTTATCAATTGTTCCAAATTTCATCTAAATTATGGTTTAGTTATCAACAACATACTTAAAATGAAAATGTTGCATGAATTAACATTTGTCTTTCACTTTCATACCTGTTGCTTCATTCTGCATTATGTTTCCATCCATTTTCTCTAGTATTAGTTGCAGATTTTTATCATAATTAGCAATATATGCTTTGATTTTGACTATTTGCTTTATGTACTAGGTGAATCACCATCATCTTCTGCTTCAGATGTTGATAATTTAAACAATCAGGCTATATTAGGCAAGGATGCTTCAGGCAAGGATGGAAGTTCTCCTCAAGTTGCTGGCAACTCTGTCATAGCTGCACGCCATCACCAACTTATGTGGTTGCTCCATTATGTAAGCTGTTTACTAGATCATTATGATATATTGAGTACTATATTTCAAGAATTTGTTGCAAAGACTCGGCGATTGAAAGCTGACTACGTTTCACTCTTCTCAGTGTCCAAGAGGACAAGTTCATTGCTTAGACCTTTATGATTGCAACAAATTGGAAGCACTTTATCATTTGTTGCATGTACATTAACTAAAATTTTTCCGTCAGTTAATGAGAGTTTTCATTCAAATATGTCTAATAAAGATTCAGCTGCTGCTAAAATTGCGAATGATTCTCATCGACACATTCTCTAAGATTATATTTTCTTGACAAATTGCATTATGTGTTCAATGTGTAAAAAGTTTTCATTAGCTTTAGTTTATAAAAAGCAATTATGCTCTCAGAAGTTCACAATTGGCTTTCCAAAATGGCATAAATGACATCAGTTATGTACAACCTCTATATACATATATATATATATATATATATATATATATATATATATATATATATATATATATATATATATATATATATATATATATATATATATATATACACATAAATACACACACACACACACACATATATAAAGCAATCTTGATTCCATTTAGTCTATGCATGGGTCATTTTTCCAAGAATGCTCGTGTATTGTTAAAAAACTGAAAATTTGCTTTTTCCACTTTGATTTTTGTTTAGTTTTTACTAAACTAGATGTGAACACCTCCAAAAGACTGGAAGTGCTACGCTTTATAGTGTGAAATGTGTGTTGGCATTTGGTGGGTTAACACAACTAATCAGATATAGGGCCATTTCTTTTTTTGCAATCCTAATTAGGCAATCCTTTACAAGTACCAGGGATTTGGAACAGCTGATTTACTGTCAGAAAGCTCAAATTTCAGGGACAAGTATGTTATGTAATAGCAAGATTGAATTAATAACAGGGGCTTGGCAACAGCGATATTATTCACTGAACATAAACATTCAGAGGATTAACAACAGTCAATGTTGAAATACAAAAGGCTTGAGAAAAAGAGGAAATTGCATAATTGGAGATAAGGATAAGAAAAATAAACAAAACAGATAATTCATTTTTCCTGTCAACAAAGAAGCACAACTTCTGACTACTTTATTCTTCTACCCAGTTACTTCTTAATAGGGGTTGATCATCACTACTCAAAAGGATTCAGATGACTAATTTGATTACTGTGTAAGCTAAATTATTTGAAAAATTGGAATTGGTTTGGCTTCAGAATCTAATGAAAATTTGATATATAGTTATGCAATATAATTAGACTTAATGGACTTGGGACTCAACCTAATGGTGTAGAAGATCCTGTCTAATTGACTATTTCCACATCCAATTGGATCATTTTAGCTGCAATATGATGATCTTATGACAGCCATTAATTTGCTGAACAGTTTTAGGATTTATCTAAACATTTGACTGTATTGTGTTTTTAATTCAAAATTTATGGACAATGGGTTCCTGGATATAGATTGATTATGTTTTCTTTTCTGCCTGGTCTTAAGATTCTCCTAAATGTGCTTTATTGCAGATAAATGATATAAATTGTGCATTTGAAGCGACTAGGAAATCACATATTGCTTTTGAAGCTGCTATTGTCAGCCTGCAAAAGGATAGGGTGGATGGCATGTCGTATGTAAGAAAGGCTCTTGATTGCAACTTTTATAACATAGAAGGGTTACTGCAACTTGTACGGCTTTCACTGGAGTCTATTGGTCGTTAAAGGTCTGAGATAAATTCTTCTGTGAAAAATAACTGTAGATAATGTCTCTTCCGGCCACTCTGCTATGCTGGACATGCTGCGGTGAATATTGGTGATTGGTAGTATTTGACTTTCTGATAGGATACTATTTCTTCTTGAAGATATCCACATTCTTTGGGTTCTTTTCCTGGAAAATTTGTAGGAAGAGGCCAGCTTGCAAATTTTGTATAGTGTCTTTTGCACCCAGCATTGTATCAGACTCTGATAAGAGCTTAGGCTATCAACCGACAGCACTATTGATGTGAGATATGAATTGGGTTTCTTACTGTGCCTTAAAACAAGGTGGAAACTATGCAACAAATAAAGGTGTTTTTCACACTCCAGATATGAATTTGGGCTTTCTGGCAACTGTGCTATGAATGAATAAACTGACATGTTATGGTTTACTTGATCTTCAAGGCCTTTTCTTCCGTCACTTCAAAGTATCTGAAAACAAGCCAGAAATTTATACATATACAAGCTTTCTACTAACAGTTTGATATGAAGTGCCAAGTATCTCTTCCAAACGCAATGCACCTCTCTCAATTGCAATGAAACCCAGAATACTGACATAATCTATCATGGTAACTGATGTTCTAAGATCTATTCAACTCTTCGCTTGCTTTTAACTACTAGTTATTGAGTTTGTTTTTCTTTTCTTGAAGTTGTCTATGATACTTCCATTTTTTATTCTTATTTGTATATTGTACTTTGTAGGTTCTTTTTTATTGTGAGGGAGAATTGCTGAGTTGTTTAAAGACATCTACTTTGTAGGTTTTCTGATGTGAAGATTTCCTTGAGATGTATAATAGTTGAAATTTCCAATGTAGTGTTTCATTGTTCCTTTTGTATTAATTTTTGAGTGTTTTTCACTCACTGTTAAAGGGGATGTTTGTAATATTGGCATTTATGCTAACAATATCTGGGGGCAGGAATACTACAGTTAGGTCTATGTTGCCATCATCCTTTAGTAGCAGTAAAACAAGTAGAAGATATATTCAATCTGAGAAAAAAGAGAGCACAATTGAAATATTTATTCTATTTGGGGTTGAAATTTTTTTAAGTTATTTAGTGGATTGCAGAAGTTAAACCTGGAAAAAGGTATATGCACAGATATAGGCCAACAATTACCTTCAAACACCTCCAGTCCACCCAGATGTCTAACTTAATTACCACTAGGATAGTAATGTCTAATGAAACTCAAAACTATACTCACTTCCTTGCAAGTTATTGCTATTAAGTCAGATTTACATTCTCCCCTTGTTTTTTATGCAACCAGTTTAATTAATTAACAATTTTTTACTTTGTTTAAGAAAAAAAGGCATGCTGATTCTATGGTCTATAAATTGAGCTTTAGCAGTGGTCTGTTTCAAGGTTTAAAATTTGGGTCGATATCAGTTTTTGCAATTAGTCACACTATTACAGACTCGTTCACCAATTTGTACCTTCTAGTGTCACTGAAAAATAATAAAAAGAATTACCTATCAGTATTTATCTTTATAGTCCATTGTCAGTCTATATGGCTTTGTTGGACCTTACAGCATTGTTGTTGTTGTGATCGTCATTGTCATCCGTCATCAGTGGACTGGTAAATATCAATTAGTATATGCTAGTTCCAACTGGAATTTGAAATTTTGTTCTGTTTAAAAGTACATAAATAGTTAATCTCCTTAAAAGTACTTCTGCAACTAGGACTCTGTTCACTTCCATTGTAGAGAAGCAACTTTTCTATGATATCAAGGCTTTCCCTCTTTGTCTTTTAGAATCATGCTGCAGCATCTTATTCTTATTTATATTTGCACTAGCCATGCCGAGTGTTAATCATTAGACTTCAGATTAGCCATTGATGAGTCAATGCATTCATTTTGGGCATGAATCTGATGGAACCACTTGGCAACACCTAGAATCCGAACTATAACCAGAAAGGGTGGATCGTCAAACTTTCATTTGTTTATCATGATTTAAGATGCTGAAAATGCCTGACTGCATAATCGTATTTAAGCTATATTGTTGGCTGGCCATGTTATGCACAGCTTCTGGAATTAAGTCCATGACTTAGGACCGGTTACTATAATATAGGATAATGGTGACACCCCTGATTTTTATCACCACCTCTTTTCAAGATTTTTATCACCATCTTTTTACAACTTGGATATTTTAGATGCAATTCGTAGCAAGAATTAAGCTAGAAGATTATAGTAGAAGCTTTAACTGATTGAAGTACCCTTGTATTTTCTGGAGGAAAAAAAGCATCGCTTGGATTATCATAGTTGTTTGTGTTAAAGGTAGTCGTATTATTGGTTCAAATGACATTTTATGTTAATCAGATCAGAGAGATACACTGCATTTGTAGCTGCATTGACTTCCTGCATATGCAAACTACATGCCTTGTTATTTACCAGTGCTAATCATACATTTCATTGTTTCAGATTGGATATGGCTGCATGATTTGGCATCGACCTGGCAGCACTTTGCTGTTGTCATCAGTGAGCATTTTCATTTGCGAATTGTACAGAAGAGTGTTTGGAGTTGGAACTCTGACTCTCTGCCCCATTTGTAATTAGAGAGTACTGAATTGAATTGATTCATTTTCTGATAAAAATCTATGTAACTTGATATGACATTGACAGGATTATGGGCATAGAAGTGCCTAATAGATTCTTTGTACAGTTCTTGATCTTATCCTTACAGAATGCAGGTTCTTATTGTTTCTATACCTGTCTCATTATATGTTTTCACACTTGTTGCTCTGTTTTGAAGCTTCATTGTGTAGCTGAATCCATTTATATCTCAGAAAATGAGACTTGTTAATATCTTATACAATTAGCATCTGCAGATGTGAAACACAAATTTTGGTTAATTTATGGGTGTCTCTGATGCTGTTATTTTATGTCATATTATCTTAAAAAATTAGAATATGACCAATGCAATATTTTTATTACATATCATCTGACACAGTTTGCAAGTGCAGTCTATGAGATTGGTTTCGAGAACCATTAGCTGAATTATCCCAAAAAGAAGAGATCGAACAAGAAAAGCCACCTCGTTACTATAATATCAGGGAACACGAGTTACTGCTGAAATTAATGTATGCCCGTTGTTTTCATGAGCTTTGTATGCATGCAGCTATTACCACTTGGGATGTGATGACCAGCTCAATCAAGTAAACCCTAGTTTCTTATATGATCTCACATGTTGATTCTTAGTGCAGGTAGTGATTCAGACTTATGAATCGGTAGTGCTGTGAAAGGTAAGAACCGGAGAAAAGAAATCACTTCCATTCATGTTTCTATTGCATTCTTGGATTATTGCCTCTTGTTTTCTCAGTAGTGAATGGCTAAAATTTCTTCTTCTTCTTCTTTTTATCTTTATTTTTAACAGTAATTGTTTTTCAATCCCTAATGACTATTGTTTGACCAGTCGAGTACAGGCATTAAAATTCTGATTGATAATAATATCATTTAAAGATTTGTCACTTAATGCTCATGATGGTAATGATATTAAATATATTATATCATATTTTAGTTCAAATAAGTTATTAGTAATCATAATTAGTAACATTTTCTCTCACATATAAGTTGAATTAGTGAAATTCAAAATTTTTACTAGCTAAGATAGCTATCTGATACCTTCCAATATATAATATTATGTTATTTTAATATTATTCTTTATTTGACACATGTATCGGTCCTTTATCAGTATTCATACAATATCTTTCCATATGTTTGTGTGGATTCATCCTAACCCACTCGGAGATGATTCAATCTACTTTTAAGTTCTAACACCATATCTCATCTCATCTCATGTGTAGGTTTGGTGAAATAGAGGGCACATGCATACAAGATGTTGGATTATTCTTTAGGTACCTTTCAATCATCATCTCACATATAAATATTTTATTAACATCTTCTTCCTATTCATATGTAAATTTCGTGGCAACTGAAAAATTAAATTGGATGGGTCTGAGTCAAACTATTAAAGTTTCGGATAATTCTTAGCAATGCAAAATTATTCATTAGTCCTCAAACAATCTTCCTCTCACCGAGCTGACTGACATGAATGTTTTCATGTAGCAGTGGAAACCTCATTGTTCGTTCAGTAATGCTTAGGAATCTGCCAAAGATTCTCCTTTCTGTCTGAATTGTTTATTAGAGCCTTTCTGTCCTATGAACCTAAAGAAGTTCCAATTGCTAAAGTAGTCGATCACAAACAGCAACGACAGTGAGATGTTCTCCCCTCAGCTCAGCTGCAAGTGATCTAAACTTTTGTGCCAATGACACTGGACAAAAGATTCTGACAAGCTGTGATGATTCCACAGGAACTTTATTCACCAGAATCCAACTCAGTGGAGTCTCTGTCGACATATGGCACAAAGCCTCAAACACCAAAGAGAACATTAGTCATCATTCCCAGCAATAGCATGGTGTTTGCCTTCTTTGTTACTCTCTGTCGGGCATGGCATTCTTGTTTAGCAAAATAAGATGACATTGCACAAGCAAGAACAACAGTTTATGTAGCTATCTCGTGGTGGCAATGAGCTCCTTATTTCAGCTAAAACTATCAAGGAATGTGGGTAAGATTAGAGAGAAAGAATGAGCTTCAAACTTTAGAGCTTCTCCTCAGAACATGTAGCACATGCTTGACAAACCTTGGATTCGGCATCTGCATCAGAAAAAGGAACCCGAAGAGCACAGGGCTACAGGAGATCTGACAGGTGTCTTTATAGAAACCCCATGATCCTCAAAAGACTTCACACCTCCTAGGGCTTCCCTTTTGTCTTTCAAGTCCCTTTCATGAATAGGGTCCTCATGCCACACAAAATCACATAAGCAATAGTCGCTGCCCAATCGAATAGGATTGAACTGTACCTTTGAAAGTGGAAGAACATAGAGGATATCTGTCAGACAAAATATAGTGTCCGAAATCAAAGTTTAGGAACCCTAGATATATGTCCTTCATGTTGCCACCCTTTGGTGGTTTTGTCTTTGATGTTCGGGTCAATGCCTCAATTACTTTCTTGGTATAGAGAAGAGGTTTCCAATTCCAGTTGCATTGATTGGTTAGTTTAACGTTGGCAATTGTGAGCTCTCAGAGATTCTGCAACGAGCATCGAGGATTATGATTCCTTACTTGAAAGGAAGAGTACTTGTAACAATGCCCATATGGTGGAGGATACAAGTCTTAAGCATCTCAAAAGGCTTTGCTGAATCCCACTCGGTTTTGATTAAAGACAATAGCTAGCATCAGAAGGATCATACAGACTAATAAATCGAAGACTTGCAGATAACTTCAAGTTAACATGAAGAGAACATGATGTATATCACAACAACAAAATTGACCTTCAGTAGTAAAAAGAACAATTTCACCAATCTCATTAGTATTATTATGTGTTTGGTTATTCAAACATTTGAGGAGTGTAGTAAACTCGACTTTGATGAGAATTCATAAAACCTATATTTAGTCACCATATGCATTCAGCTACTGCATGTCATCTGAACCTCCCAAATATTGGCAGCCATTGCATGGCTCATTAAGAAACATCTGCTGAAGGGGATTAGAACCTAACACTCGATACATATATGGTGTTTTTGGCGGTGTCTATCGACCTTGATGACTGTCTTTTTCACCTTGGTTGGCATCTCTCAAATACAGTGAACGACCACCAGGTTTGCATTTCTTCACTTACTTATCAACCTGACACTATTATGATCCAATTAGCTCCTACAAGGAAAAACTGGGGCTTCCACTGAGCTTGAATTTGAGCTCCAATTAGCTCCTACTTTGGAGCGCCAACTTGTGATTCCTTCCACTGAGCTTGAATCCACAGCAGCATAGGAACTCATGATCGATCTCTTTAGTTCCATAACTGGGGGACCATCCCAGCTCCCATTATGATGCCTAGTAGGGTACAACCATCAGACACGTACACACATTATATATTCACTTAGTTTGGGTGAAGTGCTCAAGTAAAGCTCTGACAAGTCCCAATAATGGTGTTAGAGTTTGAATATAAGATGGCTTTCCTATCTGTTTAGCTTTTATGGCATTAGGTCATGGATTGGAACTTGAATTTGCCCCCCTTTTTATTTTATCCTTAGACTTGGAAAGCTCACTAGTTTTTGACTTGGAACTATTATCTTTCTTCAAGCACATAAAAGTCCATAGATAAGCTGGATTCTCTCCATCAGTTGAAGTTTTCAGGAATTTGGTAATCTGCAGTTCAAAAATTTATTGGATTCCAATTCTTTTTTGGATAGGAAAAAGAGAATTATGGTAATGAATCCAAGCTTCTGCTAAATAATGTCCCCCACCTATCCTATAGATTTCTGATTCCAAAACATGCCTTCACCTGAGGACTAGTTTCACAACGTCACCGAAGAGACACACTACTAATATGGCTAAGGTCCATCAATGGCAGCCTAAGGAGAAAGAAAAACCACACTGTCAATTGGCAGTGTGGGAAGAATCATGGCATCCAGCTTATTCTAATATTTCCAAGGAAGAAAAGTAGATGATGCAAGAGTGTGTCTAGTAGATAAGCTCAAGGCACCCATGACAGTGAATGGAAAAGTAGCTTCAGCATGTTTACAATGGTTACGCTTGCTAAGGTGATGAGAAGATAATAGCACAAGTATCATAATGAAAGAGGAGGATATTAGGGTTAAGTCGATGTTTAACGCGACGACGAAAGGAATAATCCTTCTACATTAAGATGAATTTAGCATGTTGACCTGCACAAACATACATGTACACAACTGGTATTTGCTGATGTTGGTGATGATGATGTGGTCACCAAAGAAAATAAAAATCACTATTTTGACCTGACACAACTTGAGCAAAGTACAAATTTTCTAGTTTCCTTAAACTCCTCTAGACAGCAAAGCCCAAGAACACATCTCTTTCTCCAATAACTTAGTGTCTAGTGAGTGTCTCTACTGCATGTATGGGAGTTGAACTTTCTATATTGGGATGATAAATCTACTTGCAAAAGTTTGACAAAGTTGAGCTACTAGCCCTAAATTTAACTGTATTTTACTCTGTGTCTTGAAGAACTTGAATCAGCTTACTTGCAAGTAGCAGATTTCTTATGAGACAGTGCTCACTAAAGGAAGACCTCAACTTTTCAGATTCAGTTCACTCGAGAGCTCTTCTACAGAACCTCGATAGCCGCTAGGGTTATCCTGCAGCCCTTCCACAGGCAGGCAGGTTTTAGGACATGGCCTTAAGCAATGGGAATTATCAATCCACCGCACGCGTTGCACGGTTTGTCGGCAGGTGTCACTCTACTTTCTCAGGCTTTTTAAGGATTAGAGTGAAAGATTTGCCCCCTTGTGGTATCTTAGGCTCCTTATAATGGTAGGTGTTAGCTCATATTAGCAGTAGACTAATAGCAGACCTCCACTGTCTTGGTTATCTAATGCTCAATCTGCATGATCATCTTTTCTTCACTTGGAGTCATGATTTCACAGTATTTGCAATGATCACATAAGTAGCAGAAAGCTATTGTCATTCACATAACCGGAAGACAATGAACCCTAAAAGAAAAGGAAAAGGAAGAAGAAAGTGCTTGTCTGAGAAAGTACAGAGTGTCACCCCAAGATTTCTGCCACCATGAATGCAAAGTATTCTTGCAGTCTGCATATGCTAAAGCACTGTAAGTTAATTTTCATTTGATTCCCACTATGATATGCTGAGGTGCATGTAAATGCCAACATTTCTGGTTTTTCTACCAGTTGAAGATTTTTGTCTGAAATTAACCATTTGAATTATAAGCAAAACAAATAACCAGTAATACCAATTGAATGACAAAGAATACAGAAAGTTGTGTATTTATGATCAAGAACTTTTGTACCTGAAATAGGGGGACTTATGAGGAGGATAAATTGGAGATCTTTTACGCTCACAGCAGTTGCATTTAGTAGTGAAAGTTCATCAGCAATGCACAGATCAACTCAAGAGCTATAAAAGATTGGTTATCTTGAAGCAAATTGTTGGTCCGGAAGTGATCCCATGATGAACATGCTGTAATCAAATATATGTTTGATTGATCCAAAGTCAAATAAATACTATCCATGGCAAGTTTGCTTCCATGCTTGCTTGCTGCCTTCTCTGGAACCCTAAAACACAAAATCAGTAGTAATTCACTCAAACTTAATCTGATCATGCATCCATTGATCTAGCGGCAACCGTGCCTAACAATGTCTCAATGCATCAACCATACTAGTGTTCCTCAAAACCTCAGCTCATTGAACCTCACAAAAATGGACTTCTTTTTGGAAGGTTAAGTGTGTTTTGGACATGCCTGGCTATAAATTTTCAGTAATATCAATGGCTAATCCAAATGCAGTAATCGTCAATATAAGAAAAAGTATTTTGCACTCAAGAGTGGATGGATGCCTTTGGACTCCCATCATCTTAATAGTAGCACCTTAAGAATTCTTGTTTGTATTTACTGAGAATATGAGATGACATCAGGCAAACGAGTCGAACCAGCATCGCTTTTCACCACAAGAAGAAGAATTAGTGTACGAGACTGGTTCTCCATAAATCCAATTGCTCATTGTTTAGGACAAGTGGTTCCAAGTGATGAATGACCGACCGACACACCGAACAATGTTAGGATTCTAAGCATTACTCTACTCGACCTTTGTTTTCCTTTCGAGCACTTCAAGAAAATGACACCTGAGCAATTGCACTCCCACTTTATGCTCGAACAAGGCGAAAGGTGTCAGATGAGTGGATGATATAAGCATCCACATTGAAGCTACATGTCGCCCTCTCATGGCCTTGTAGCTTCTCCTCTCCAGGGAGATGGATGACGTTTCGGAGAGGCAAATGCAACGTCGCGGCCATGGCTATGAATTCCATGCTTCCGAAGCTGCCAACACTTTGTCAGGAGATGCGTACACCAGCGGGCAGGATCACCTGCTGCCGATAGCCAACGTGGGGCGGATCATGAAGAAGGCGCTGCCGCCGAACGCCAAGATCTCGAAACAAGCCAAGGAGACAATGCAGGAGTGTGCTTCCGAGTTCATCGGCTTCATCACGGGGGAAGCTGCCGACAGCTGCCAGAAGAACAACCGCAAGACCATCAACGGCGACGACATCTGCGCCGCCATGAAGACGCTTGGCCTTGACGACTACGCTGATGCCATGAGAAGATACTTGCACAGGTACAAGGAGCACGAAGAGAAGGCAACCTCTAGGGATCACAACAGGATTGCTTGCATCGATGTTGTCGATGAATTGTCGGTCTCCAAGACCAGCTCATCGAGAAGGCATCTGTTTCCTACCAATCCTTCGGTAGGTTGATGGATAATGGCATGATGTACATCTACAACTGTCGAATGATACGCAACGTTTCCAATTTGATTTTGTGCATTGCCAATTGATCTTAGAATGGCATGATTTAGGCATTTGAACACAGAAAATTAGCAATATTTCTCTACGATTGCTGTAGATATTATGCATATGATCTGATCTTCTTGTTCTTGTGTGGAGATCAAGAAGCCATAGAAGGGCTGCTGCATTTGAACATCAAAGCACTTGAAGTTTCTTGACTTAAAGCCACATAAATTTTATTTCATGCTTTAAAAGAGGTGAATCATTCCTGCTTGTGAGAATCTCGGAATTCCTTTGTAGCCAACAAAAAAAAATGATAATTAAGAGAAAGGAAAAAAGAAGATGCTAATCTTGTTTCAACTAAGAAGTAATGCTACCAATTTTCATATTTTTCTGATCATAGGTAAAATTAAGAGGTAAAATTTTCATAATCTTGTTTCAATTAAGAGGTAAAATTTGTGTAGCAGCAGAGGTTAGATTTCAATTGTACTGAGACTATAGATATCCAAGTTCTTTCTTCTCTTCTTGACAAAAAATGACTTCACACTTTTGCGTTATAGATTGTGGTCTAAAGAAATTTGTATTCTATATATTTTTTGTTATGAGAAGATTAAAAAAAAAGGGGGCATCTTTGATTAAAGTTTCAAATGAAGATCAATCTGACGCTAATACTATCTCAGTGACTGTACCAAGTTTATAAAACCAAAACTTTTATTGTGCATAACATTTTTCTGTTTCTTAATATCTAAGACAATGTTCTTAAAGAGGATCATGTTCATTTTCCGATATGTATCTTATTCTTTAATGAATATTGGAAATAAATTAAGATTGTTCAATATCAAAATCATGTAATCTTTTGACAAGTTCGAAGTTGGAACGGAAGAATAATAAGTGCGACACACGGTGGAATCACACTAATGAAGATATTTGTTCATACAATAATATGATATCATGAGATTCGCACGCGAACTATCAGTAGTAACGTATGCTTTTGAACCTGCATCATAATTTCATTATGGATAAGATCTCTTAATCCATGAGAAGGTCATCAGATGTTGATAATACATAAATTTTTTAAATTTATTATATAAATGAAAATTTGATCACACGATGATTTTCTAGATTACAAATTATTTCGTTAAATATTAGCTTAGTCACAACCTTTTTATGATTCTTAACTTAGTGATGAACTCTTAATGAAGAGAAAAGCCTCTCTTGTGATTAGATTATAATAATAGGAAACAATTTGAGGAAAAATCATAATAAACAAAAATTAACTCATATATAAGGGATGATTGTAATGACTACATAAGACTATTTTTTATATTATTGACTAAGATGACAAGCATTTTGTATGAAGTAAACTCAAATCATTGATAGTGATCAAGAGTGATTATCTCAACCAGATGCCACTAATTTAAGAAAATAAAAAAAATTTCAACTTAGATTTATGGATTATTGGTTTCCTCCACTATCAAAAGAATAAGAACAAAACAAATTTCAATCTACATGGGAGCTTGTATTTTTGAGTGATATATATTACTAAGAAAGGTAACATGTGTTTTCTAGAGAATGAAACAAATATGAGAGATTTGAATAGACCAGAACAAAATGGCTACCAACACATGGATAAGAAGAAACTAGCATTGGCTTTAAAGGAGCCTTAGTTGAATGCTTTCAAGATAATCTTAGTAATCATCCAAATATGCTTAACACTCACTTTCTTTATTTGTTCCTCCTTTACAATTATAAACATTACCGTCATAGCATATTATCTCATCATTCTTGCATGTAAAAACAGTTCAAGCAATTATTTTTTTTAAAGATTTTTTCTCAAGGTATTGAAATAAGGACTTCTTTATTTTTCTTCCCTGAATTTTAGAAATTATCTTATCATTAGAGTTAGTTGTCATAATGGTTGTTTTCTTCTGAGTAATGACAAGTTCATGAATGCACAGAGGTAAAAACCTTGTTATTGTGTGTCAGACATCTACTTCACATAATGGTTGTGTTTCTCTGAGTAATGACAAGTTCATGAATGCACAGAGGTAAAAACCTTGTGATTGTGTGTGAGACATCTCTACTTCACATAATGGTTGTTTATTGTGAATGACAGGTTCATGAATTTACAGCACAAACATTTTCCATAAAAATAAGGCAACCATATGGTATGCAATTCATTTAAGTGTATCATAAATTGTGAATGCAGAACAATTTGTCATGACACTTGCTAGAAATGTGTAATATATGCTTCAACATTATCTTATATAATGTGTACATTAATGCAAGTATAGAACTTCAATTTAGGGCAAACATACAATGTATTTCATCAAAAAATTTAAGAATTTATGAGCATAGAATCATTTAGTTCTTATAGTAACAATCATTGGCAAGCCTAAAATTTACATATGATGTGAAACAAAATCATGACTCCAAAAATAATAAGAAGAATGATCAACATGACAGATGATAAATGAATGATGAGTAAAAGGAAATAATAGGTTGTGGACCTTTTAAGCCTACATATCAAGTAAATAGTTTGATCAAAATATTGTTTTGTTCTAATAATCATTTTGATCAAAACGAACATATTTCACATAACCTGGAATACAATTTAGTTTATAAAAATGGTTTTCATTAAACATTCATAATGATTTAATAAACATGTAAAACTACCTTTTGTGAGAATGAGCTCTCATTCCTAGCCCTATATTTTATCTTTGTTGGTAGGATTATGCACCTTTTATTTTTTCAAAGATGAGGATGTCAATCTTTTTTTTTTTTTTTGCCTTTTAACAATCTTGTGAGACTCAATCTACAGAGACTAAAATGTCATAATTTGATTAAGTAGGATTAAAAGTGTGATTATCTCTAATATTTTTCTTTGGCCAGGTTACTTGTTCTTTTCACATCCTGAATTCTAACTTCTTCAAGTAGCTTAGGGTTACACACAGTCTCCCTGAGTAGCTAAAAGGCTTGCAGCTAATGGATAATAATGCATTCTTCTTACTCATTCTTCCACCATGGAGTTGCATTCATTTCTTACATAGGTGGCTTTTGCTTCTTCAGATATGAAGAAATGATTTGCTCATGTTGAGAATGCCATTGATGTTCTTCCTTCCCAACCTCTGAAGATGTAGAACAATACCTATGCACTCAAACATAATATCACATCACCAATGTGACTATTCAATATCATGTTGTCAAAAGTTCTATCTTTTTCCTACCATTCCTTGTGGTGTTTGAGGGAGCAATCACCATTTTGATTTGATCATTGTCAGGCCTCCTTCAATAGCTGCTATCGAACCTCAAAATGTGCATAGAGTGATTTATGACAACTTATGAGATTATTCAATTGTGATCGTAAATGTTAGAGACAACTTACGATTTCCTTATCAATCATAACCACTTAGTTGAGTCTCACTCAATGCTGTTTGCACTTATTAAGTTGAGGGAAAGGGATCGAGGTTGGAGCCTAGAACATGATTTCCTGAACAAAGCATAACCGGAATTGATCTACAGAAATCCCACAGAGAATTGTGCTTGATCCAGCAGAAAACTGGAATTTATAGGATGATGGCCTAAACCTTGGATCCAATAATTCGCCGTACCGAAGCAATCTTATTTGGATGTGGATCCACCAAACAGATTAAGGAAACAACTCAATGTAACATTTCTATATGCCTAGAATTCTTCACTGAAAGTATTGAAGACAACATGTTCATTCTTTTATGGACTTTTAAAATTTTCTCCTCCTGAGAAATGATTATAATTATCGATTCTTATCGCAGTATTTCTTGAGAGGTTAAGATTGTTGAAGTTAAATTTACTGATCAATGGGACTGGAGATAGAAACCTCCTCTCTACACTAAGAAAACAATTGAATCATTGACCCAAACATCTAAAACCAAAACACCAAAGGCTAGCAACATGAAGGATATACATCTAGGGTTCCTGAACTTTAATTCTGGATACTATTTTGTCCAATCCAAGAGTGGTTTGAGAATCCTATTCATGACCAGGACTTCAAAGACAAAGGGAGTTGTGAAGTCTTTTGAGGATCATGGGGTTTCTGCAAGGACACCTGTAGGCTCTCTTGTATCCCTGTGCTCTTTCAGATTCCTTTTCTGATGCAGATGCTCATGTGCTACAGGCTACTATTCCTTCAGATATGTGCTGAGGAGAAGCTCTAATGTTTGAAGCTCATCCAAAGCTCAGTTTTGCTCTCTAAACTTACTAAATTCTTTGATAGTTTTAGCTGAATAAGGAGCTAATTGCCACCACAAGATAGCTATATAATCTGCTGTTCTTGTTGGTGCCATGTTCACTTGTTTTGCTAAACAAGAATGCCTGTCAAAGTATAACACAGAAGACAAACACCTCTTTAGTCTTTGCGGCTTTGTGCCATGTGTCCAAAGAGAGTCCACTGAGTTAGATTGTGTTGGATAAAATTCCTGTGGAATTATGACAGCTTGTCAGAATCTTTGTCCAAAGTCCTTGGCACAAAACTACAAAGCACTTGCAGCTGAGGAGAACATCTCACTGTTCTTGCTGTTTGTGGTTTACTACCTTACTAGTTAACAGAGGCACTCATAAACAATTGAGACGACAAACAGATTCTTTAGCAGATTCTTAAGCATTATTGAAGCAACATAGTTTTGAGGTTTCCATTACATAATGTAAACATTAAGGTTTCTGATGGGTAAGAATGACGTGGTCAGGGAGTAGGTGTCATGTGTCAACACACGGCAGCATGTTCAGCCTACATGAACATCCATTGCTGACACCACCGTACCGTCACAAAGGCTGGAGGCCACAAACAGGTGGCGGTCGGTGCGAGCACCACTTGGGCAGTTGGATCCATGGGGGTGTGGGAGTCAGATCGATCGCAACATGTTCGATCAACCAAAGATTCGAGCGACCCAATTAGCACATTCAAACGCGCCAAAGTTGGATGAAATGCCACGTGTCCAACTGAGCATCTGAGTTATCGGCATCGGACATGCCGAATAAAATGACACTCCATTGCTTGGGTTGCTGCTAGCTGTTCCCCATTTTTCGTTGATTGTCCCGGGAATAACTATCATTAGAGCTATCTATAATGATGTTTCCAAAAAAACTGAACTTATGCTTAGTTGGCTAATCTAAACACTTCGAGCTTAAAAATTAATTTAATCATCAAAGGCATCATAATTAGGAACACCCCCGACTTAGGTTTGTAGGAACTCAATCTTACGTAGAATACTTTAGAGGGAGACCATCTAAAAAGAGTATCCGAATATTTATTCCTTAGATAACTAAAATTTAACTTATTATATTAACACCGAAAGGGGGCCAAGATACATAAGGAAATTTCATAAGACTATCTAGACTACATGAGGAGCTCAACGGCTAGAACCGTGTCGAAGGCCAATTGGACTAAGGGGTCTGATTCCGATTATGTCAAATGCACCACACCCAAACCCCTCGGTCTCTATTCTCACTGACCAGTAGTCTCTATTATAAGATGTGACAGTCAACCCCCAAGTTATTCAATCTATAGCTCTAATCATAATTATCTGAACAGAAACCTTCTATTACCTAACCCAACAAGTCCAATTCTCAATAGGAGTTCTTTGGTTTGTGGTCTCGCATGTCCCCTAATTAGCACAACAATCTCTATTTACCCCTCACTTTCTAGCTCCTATTCCACCATTCGCTCCTGCCCCTAGTATAGTAGTAGAGTCGTGTGCTATTATCATTGATCTACCCTAGAATAATCATTCTTTATACTTTTTCCCTCATATTCTACCAAATAATAACCCAACTCAAGATGTTAAGGGATCACGAGAGTCGGTCACTCCTTCGGTTGACCTCCCTCCCAACATACAAGACTCATCCCATTAGATAGATTATTAATTTTGAGAACATCAAAAAGGAAAAAAAATAGGGTAAACAATCAAAGGTCAATCCTTATCATAAGTCCCCTTTTATCACAGAGATAATGGAGGAGCCCATCCCCTAAGGCTTTCAGATGCCAACCTTGGAGCTATACAAGGGAATTTTTGATCTAACAGAGTATATAGCAGTTTTTACTTCCCAAATGATGCTATTCAGGATGACAAACTCCTTTATGTGTCGCACATTCTCAACAACACTCTAAGGTATCGTTAGGAAATGGTTCTCCAAGCTATCCCTAGAGTTAATCTCGTTCTTCGAATATCTCGCTAAGAAATTTGAATTTAACTTCAATAGCTATAAGCTACCAAAGAAACTAACTACTTCTCTTTTGACAATGGTTTAATGACTAGGTCAGGTTGGTGGTTGACCTCAGCTCATCCATTCTCATCAAACGCCTACATTGGTGGCCTTCAACCTTTAAAGTTTTTCTATTTAGTTATCACATGACCACCAACTACTTTTCCTGATTGCAAGAGGCCAATTGTCGCATAATGATAGGGTTTATAATCATAGGAAAAAGAAACTCTGAACCTAAAAAAACTTTAAGAGAAGAAATGAGTTTGCATCCAGGAAACTTGGAACACCCCCATAATGATAAACCGAGGGGAGATCTAGCACCACCTTACAGAGAATTTACTTTGTTAAACATGTTATATACTAAAGTATTTATGCAGATAAAAGAAAAAGGCTTGCTCCATACCCCTTATCCTTTATGAGCTTCTCCAACTCATCAAAGTCGTTCAAAATATTACCACTTTCATCAAAACCATAGGTATGACATTGAAGATTATTATGATCCAAAGTAGCAAATTGATGAGTTTATCTAGAAGGGAAAGCTTAATCATTATCTAGATATGATGCGAGAACATTCCCTAAGACCATGAGGTCCTGTTAATCAATAGGTGAATGTCATTGTAGGAGGTTCTGTGTAGAGTAACCGGTTTCACATCTCAAAAAAACTATGTGAGGGACCCTCCATTTAAGATATTCTGCCATTTAGGAGATCCTTCGATTGTGTTTAAGGAGGAAGAGGTGGAACATCTCAATCTTGATCATGATGATGCTCTAGTTGTCTCTCTCAGGATCGTTAATGCATTGATGAAGAGAATTCATATGGACAAGAGAAATTCTATTGACATATTGTATTACAATGTATTCTTGAAGATTGGGTTGAGTGTTTGAGGACCTCCAATCAATTTTCTCTACACTCACTAGCTTAATTAGAGATTCCATAACTCTCATGGGAATGACAGATTTGTATGTTACCTTCAGGTTGGACAATTGCTCTAAGATGGTAAAAATAAAATTCAGCGTGGTCGATGTTCCATCTGCCTATAATATAATCATCGGTTGTTGACCTTCAATCGCTTGTGCATAGTTATCTCAACTTACGACATGATCTTAAAGTTTCCCATTTGCTCTATGGTTGGAAAGGTCAAGATCAACCCATGGGAGTCTTGTTAGTGTTACCTTACATCAGTGACACTTCTAAAGAAAACGATCCTCTTAATCTAATAATTGGATCCAAGAGAGTCTACTCTTTAGATCACTCATTTCGAGGTTGGAGAACCCTTAGAAGTGCCCTTGGACCCAACGAGGCTAGAAAAATTTATGAAGATTGGTTTGACTCTCCCAAAAGAGAAGGTCCAACTTATCAATTTCTTACGTTACAATATGAAGGTCTTTGCTTAGACTCGTAACGACATGCCAAGAATCGACTGGGTAGTAGCCCAATAATATCTCAACATTGACTTAGAGCACTGATCTATTCAACAAAAGCCTCAAAGGTTTGCATTAGATTGATAGACAATGATAAAGGAAAATGTTAACTCTTATATATTGGCTTTATTTATGAAGTTCACTATCCAAAATGACTCGCTAATATAGTTCTTGTAAAAAAATATAATGAAAAATATCATACATGTATTGACTATATTGATCTCAATAAAGCTTATCTAAAGGATAGCTATCTCTTGTCTCAAATTAATCAATTAGTCTATGCAACCTTAGGTCATGAGTTGTTCACTTTTATGGATGCCTTTTTTTGAATATAACCAAATCAAGATGGCCCAAAAGATTATCAGCACACTTCTTTCATCACTAATCAAGGCTTATATTATTACAAAGTCATGTCTCAAAAATGCTGAAGCAATGTATCAGAGAATGGTCAACAAAATATTTCAAACCCAAATAAGAAAAAATATGAAAGTATATGCTAGCAAAGTGTGCTTTCGAGGTTGGCTTGGGAAATTTTTGGGTTTTATGGTCCATTGAACTGGAATTAATGTAAATCAAGAGAAAGTACAAGTCATCTTGAATATGAAGCCCCCATCATCTATCAAGAAGGTCCAGTAACTAATCGGTCAGATTATGGCTCTAAGTCACTTCCTTTATAGGACCACTGATAAGTACTTATCATGCTTTAGAACTTTAAAACAACCCAATGACATCTAGTGGATCGAATAGTGTCAAATAACTTTTTAATGACTCAAGGAGTATTAGGTTGCACCACCCTAGTTGTCTTGCCTCGATCCAGGAGAAGAGTTATATTTTTATCTCTTTATGACTGTCAGCTCCATCTTAATTAGAAAAGATTCAAAAGGTAATTTATTACACAAGTCATATCCTTCAAGATGTTGAAACCCAATATTTAAACTTTATAAAGCTCAATTATGCTCTAGTCTTATTTGCAAGGAAGCTATGCCTATATTTATAATCCCACCACATCATTGTGATGACGAATGAACTAATGCAATAATTTTCTCAAGGCCTAATTTCGTCGAGCGTCTCTTGAAGTGGGCAATTAAACTTAGTGAGTTTGACATTTCCTATCAATATTGCTATTAAAGCCCAAGTCTTAGATCACTTCATTACGAATTTAATAATTATAGAAGATTCATCCTCTGACTTTTCGCCTTGGATACTCCTTAAGAGACTATATCACAAATCTCTCACCTAGTCTTTTCTTCACTATCTATATGTTGAAGAGACCACTCGAACCTTATTCGAAGTTCATGAAGGAATATGTGGAGAACTCATTAGAGCACACTCATTAGAATTCAAGATCCTCAAGCAAGGATAATATTGGACCACACTTTACCAAGATGCAATTCAATATGTGTAGCGATGCAATTGATGCCAACACACACTAATGCTCAGAGGATCCCAACTGTGGAATTGTGCCCTTAAGATGCAACTTGGTCATTCCGTAGTGGGGACTTCACTTTTTAGGTCCTTTCCCTTTCGCATCAAGTTAATACAACTTCTATTTGGTCGGTATAGGCTATTTGGTTCGACATTTGAAGAGTCATCATAATTAATAATGAGACTCAATTTAACAACTCCAAATTCAAAGACTTCTATGAATCTTTTAGGGTATGCCTCCATTTTAGTTCAGTAGCATTCCTCAAACCAATGAGCATGCCAAAGTTAATAATTAGGCCATACTCGAGAGATTTAAAAAGATAAAATCAAAAGCAAAAGGAACATGGGCCAATAAACTTTCATGTATTTTATGGAGCTATTAGACAACTCCAAGAGTTCCAACAGAAGAATCCCCCTTTTACTTAGCATTCAGTATAGAAGATGTGGTCCTAGCTAAGATTGTTCTGTCAATCATTCAGACATAGGAGTATGACTCGCAAGCAATTGGGTTAACTTAGATCTACTTAATAGAACCAGAGCACACCTTTGACACTTGACTTATAAAAGAATCGTAGCAAGGGCCTTCAACCATAATGTATGGTGTTGGAGCTTCGGCATGGATGACCTGGTCTTTTGTAAAGTTGAAATTAGTGAACCAACTAATATCGAGGAAAGTTGGCTCTCATTTGAGAGTGGCCCAACAGGGTGATTGAGGAGGTCCAATTAGGAACTTATCATCTACGAACCCTCAAGGGCTCAAACACCTCTTGGATCTAAAACATACAACATATAAAAAAATGCTATTCTTAAAAGTATATCATTCTTCAATGCATTTATACTTTACATATTCAAGTGAATTTTTTTTCTATTTCTTCAAAAAACTTTACATTATGTTCAATCAGGCCTCCACATCAAAAAGAGCCCACCAATAAAATAAAAAATAAAAAATAAAAGAAGAAGAAAAGCTAGTCTAAAGATGTTGAGGCCAACCTATGCATCTAATAGGCCTACACTTCATCATCCTCTTTTAGAGGGGGAGGAGGTAGGTTCATCAAGAAGGAGTGGATTAAGGAAGCCTAGTATGCCATCACATGCTTGGTCCCCTTAGTCTCTTATTTATCATGAGCTAGGGGATTGAGTGTAGGGAAATCTAGGGGCGACATCATATGCGCAGCGGAAGAACAGAAAATAAAAACCTTAAAATTTTCAATACATGTTTGTCATCGTGCATAAATTGGTGCATAAAAACCCATGACATAAAAAATCACGTGTGAGATAGTTGTGTTACCTAGGGAGATCGTCTATCCTTGAATTCCTATAGATTTATAGGAGTAGATGAAGGAGGTCAAGCATTCTCCTATCTAGTGGTAATCCACACAACAGGGCTGTAACAATGCTCTTTAAATCTCTAGGCTTGTTATTTGAGGAGGAGAAGGGGAGAGGAGAATATGAGGTGGCTACCAAGAAGTCTCAACCTATGGGCCTTTAGTTACCTCATATTTATAGATGTCCCCAATTAACCCCAATGGATAATATCCTATTGGGTACTGGATCTCCATCCAATTATCTAAGTCTCTTAGATTAGTGGGTCTCTACCTAATAATCTATTATTAGCTCTTATTGGATCTCATCCATAGGATCTAATAATTTAGGGGCTTATTGGATATCCAATAAGATATGGGCTCCAACGGATATCTCATATCTGAACCTCTACTCTTTGCAACACCTATCATATGTGTTTTATCCTTTAGGCTTAATATCGAGCTAGCCATAAGTCATACTTATCAAAACTTCTTCTGACTTAGTAAATTATTATCTCCATAATAATTCACTCGACTCATCGATTACGGACGTACTATGCTACTACGCCATAGTCCATAAACAATACAGGAGAATTCAATCCTTTGGACATATCTATCATCAATTGTCGTGTACCTATAGTCAATCATCCATCTAATATCTCAGAGACTATATATCGGGCATGGTACTATCAAACCCATACGGTTTCTCCTCGAGTCTCGCTCTAATCGAATTCTCCCGGAGAACTCTTTCTCTCTCAATCTGAATGACCTTGGCCAAGGATTTATTTGAGCAAGAACATACAAGATATTCCTCTCATGATACCAAGAGTGGAGGATCCTTTATCGATACTCAATAGCCCTCGTAAGGTTGGTTACGACTCCCAGTAATCGGTTATACTAGATCTGAAACTTTCAAACCTATAAGTCCGATATCAAAGAGTGGAGTACTTATACAAGATATCCTTAGTGTCTCAAGTTTAAAGACTAGATACACTAGGACTACAAAATTACTGTTTGATAATAAGGCATCATCAACTATCTAGTATTCCGTGAGCGGATCAATTAATGAACTCATTCTCCAATGAGCACCTGCATTGTATCCTTAGTGTCCCCACACAAGTAGCTATAAGATCAGCTATCTCCATTATATGGATAGACATACAGTACACTAGTCTATCCGGTTATCTCGATGTCCCTCTTAAGTAATATATGACCAGGATTATTTAGAGTCTGTGTTTAAAGATGAATTGGTCTCATTATCATAATCTCATCATAATCCGATTCCCATTGCATAAATCCTTGGACATCATTATATATATATATATATATATATATATATATATATATATATATATATATATATATATATATATATATATATATATATATGCAATAAACAATATAAAGTGATAAAAATATCAAAATATAATAAGCAAAAAGATTGCATGTCAAATCACACGTGTCATCACTCATGTGATTGGCTTGCAAGGCACATATAACTAGCATTGAGGGCTTCGATCGCCTTGGTAGGTTCGATGGTAGTCGATGGGCCAACAAATGTAGGTTCTGCAATAATCTCCTTGGCGTGACCTCTCTAGTAGTAGCGACCTCTATGGGGTTATGAGTAATATCTTCTTGGCTAATTGTCTCTGTACCATCTGCATATTCCCTTTTGGCCTCATCATTAAATTTATCCTCCCCTTCATTCATAAGAGGAGTAGACTTACTCTGATCGTCAATTTTTATCACCTTCATCAAAGATGACTTTCCCATCATTCAATTACTTGTATTGAGACACTTTAGGAGCTCAAGACTAGGATATTTATAATGCATTGGGGATATCATAAGTTGCTACTTGAAGTACCAGGCATTAAAAAAGAGTCAGGTTATACCCTTCTTAAAGCCTTTAGACGCCTTATATTTGGTCACCCTCTCTGTCTCATACTACGGCTTTTTTGCCTCCTCTACCTAAAGCTACTCGATTAGCTACACTATAGCCTATTGCAGACCAATGTTCTTCACCTGAAGGGCTACTATGTCAGCATCCAATTCCATGATGTCTTCGTTGAGCTGGACATGGTCAACCTTTGCCTTCTTTGTAGACCATAGGGTGATATTTAGTCAGTTTCCTAGGTCTATCTATAGACGATGTTCTACCACCAATTCTCATTCAAAGTCCATTTTTTGGACTCAGAGCCAGTCGACCTCATTAGCCATGAAGTCCCCCTCTAGAGCTCTTTTTGTAAAATCAACCCTTTTCTTTAGTACATGGGCTAAGATAGTCAAAGAGTACCTGACTTAATCCACCATGGGAATCCCTAGGTGGTAATGCTACATTGAAACAAAAACTTTTAGTTACTTAAGCAATGATTAGTGAAAGAATTATTTGAGAGAGCTGAAGCTTACCTTGATGAAGGCCTTATTATCGATGACAAGATCCTTTGTGGACCTCAAATATAGCCCCTTGGTCAGGCTCGAGAGGAGCACCCTATAATTCCATACCATGGCCTCCTGAGGAATTTCCAAAGCTTGACCAACATCCATAGTGGATGGTCAATTATAGGGAACTCTCCCTTTTTAGGCGAGGCGACCATTGCTTTACACTAGATGGCCATACCCAGTCAATGAAACAAAGGTTGAATGTATTTACTAAGCTAACACCTCCCGGTCATGAGGATGGGGCAGAGGTCACCTGCTGTTGCGATCATTCAGCATTGTCTTTCTTGAGTCCCACATATTATGAGAACTGTTAGTGGCTCAAGAGGATGCGAGGACCTTCAAACCCCTTCGATGTTGACTCGACGATGGAGGCAGGGTTGGCAATGTGGTAGTTACAGGATGTTTGCCCAGATGTGCCTTTGAAATGGTTGTTTGGCCTTGACCAATGGTAATCGCTCAAGTCACCTGGCGTACCTCTAGGGGTGGCTCATCCCTCCTCTGGCTTCGAGTTGTAGCCTTAGCTTATTTAGTTTTAGAGGCCAGTTAGCTCATCTCTTAACTCCTTGGCATTGGGGTCTTCAGTGATACGAAAAATATTTCCATGAAGATTAATCTCTATACATGAAAGGTCCATTATATCAAGTTCTATTTGCCCAAATGGAGGGAAAGAGCCTAATTGACTAATCTTAACTTTCCTAAGCCAAGCCTCGCTCATTTGGAAGATGGTTGTGGGCTTAGACAAAGCGACAAATAGTTGACAGTGTCGCTCCTGCTTCGGTCTGCTCAACCTTGGAATTGTGTTATGAAACTTCCTTATGGACCATGCTAGATTGATGGGCAACCTCCTCCATGAAGAAATAAAATGATTTCTCTTCTTCCAACTTTTGTCAGAAGAAAGCACCCCCCGGACTCGGTAACTAGGATAAGCACAAAGGAAATAGGCTGAATCCTTGAGGCTTACAGTAAAGCAAGCTTATAGTAGGGTTAGGGTTGGGAGATACTGAGTCTTCAACACTCCTCGACGAAGGTGACCAAATACCAGTAGGTGTTTAGCACCACTTGGTGGAGGGAAAAATTTTCAAAGGTTCAAGACTTCAATAAAAAAATGATGGAGGTGGAATTTGAGCCCTACCCCCAAGACATCAAGAGAGGTACAAAAGAAATAACGTGACTCATATAGTTGGTCACTAAGATGAGAATCTACTAGCTTAAACTCTATAGGAATATCAAAAACCTCTTTGATATTTATCAGGTCTGCCTTTAAGATTCAAGAGTCAAAGTCCTATAACCTTAGCATAATCTTCAAGGTTTGATCACCCGAGGGGCTTGCCTCATAAGAGGCATCCCCAATGACTCTGACCCCTTCACTTGAGGAAGAAGTTATGAAAATTGATATTAAAGATAGTGACGGAACTAAAGAACCACCTGATTCACGGTTGAATGTTGATAAGAAGCTTGATGAGGAAGACATTTAAATCTTATTGAATGAAAAAGCTACAAGCTTTGAAATCTAGAGAGTTTGAGAGTCTGAATGCTCTAAGAGTGTTCAAAGGCTTGAAGGCACAAATGATTTAGGGGGCTATTTATAGTGCCCAAGCGACCTTTCTCATAATAGCTTTGCTGGTTGATAGGACACATGGTGAAACAACATTGGTCGAACCAAGCTTTGCAATCATTACGATCTTTTGAATTCTCAAAGGCACATGCAACCCTCGCATGAATGTCGGGCCGAACGACACATGACATCTGGGTCAGGCGAATCAAGAAAGTTATTATTCAACTAAATTCGACGGACACCCAAAACAATGGGCTTGTCAAAGATTGAGGCAAGGATGACACATGCAAGTTGTCACATTAGCGCATCCCATCGAATAAATCTGACGAATGCCATAGCCCTCCTCCAAACTATTGAATAGCCAATGTCTCAACCGTGCCAACCGTAGTCGAAATGATAGCATGTGCCAACCACATCCATCCACATTATCATATGCTGACCGTGATTGATTGGAAAGTATGTCGACCTAGGTCGAATGGTCGAACGATCGAGTTGTCAGAATACAACATTGCATAGCTCACAGGCCAAACACATATTTTAATGATGCGTAGCCCACAAGCCAAAAGTGTATTTCGACAATGTGCAACCCATGAGCCAAATGTGCATTTCGATGATGCATAGCCCACGACCCACGATTCAACAGTGAATGATCTATGGGTCGAGCACGTCTATTCTTCCTACCAAACCAAAGATACATCACATTCATTATTGAGTATGCTTCTAACTCGATAGATTTATAACCTCTCGACTCAATGGGGGGAGGGCTAGTGATAAATAACAATGACATGACAAGTGAGTAGGCATCGTATGTCAACACATGACAAGATGTGTCAACATATGATTAGCTATCACGGACATCCATATCAAACACCACCGTACCACCACCAAGGCTTGGGCCCATAAATTGGTGGTGATTGATCTGAGTGCCAATTGAGTGATTTGATCCATTGGGGCATGGGAGTTGGATCGGCCACCACATGCCCAATCAACCAAAAATCCGAACCTCCCCGTTAACATGTTAAGACATGCCAAAGTCAGATCAAACATCTGAGTCACCTAATTAGCGCACCTAAGCGTAATGGGCATTAAATATGCTAGATAAGATGTCAATCCACTTCTCAAGACGTTAGTTGTTCAGTTCAAAAAATTAAATTTCTATTTAGTCCGACTATTTTAAGCTTAAACACTAATTTGATCGTCATAGGGGTCGTAGTCGAGAATGCCCTCTCGACTTGCCTCCCAGGAACTCGATCTTATGAATCCGAATATTTACTTCAGTTGGGACAATCAAATTCTATGCTCCCAAATATGATTCAGGAAAGGCTTCGAGGGGACTCAATGGCCCAAAAGTCTACAAGCTACTCTTGTATCAGTCCAACGGGGAGGAATCATTGTGTTCGTCCAAAGTATCTTCACAATCCCAAGAAAGGAGGCTTTCAGATTGCACAATCGATGTTGGAGTAAAACCATCCACCACAGCACCAAATTTCCCATAGGAATCATTGAGCAATGACTAATTCATGTACAAAGAGCTCGATGGGTTTGATACCCCGGAGGTCAGCATCAAGTGTTCGACGTAATTCTTCTATGCTTCAGTGAGATTGAAGGAGTCCGCAATCCTGTAGAACTCCTGCTTCACTCTCGGCCAGACCGACTCCGGTGCCTGAGCGTTGAGAGTGAACAGCTTGCCGCGGCGAGCGCAGCAGACGGCGACGTTGTGTCGGCGAAACGAAGGCCCTTCCACTCTGAACTCCAGCCTGTAGTAGTTCACGTTCTTCGAAGGATCCTCCCTCACTGTTGCATCCACCAGTGCCGCACTTACATCGGATCCTCTTCTGGACCCAGCAATCCTCCTCAACACCGTCTCGCCCACGTCCTTCGGCCCTCCGAAGTCCTCGATCCTGTTACAGCAGAATTCACTCGACGATCAGCTTGTGCTTTCTGTCTGAACGACGAACGCAGCAAGAAGCGAGGACGTACGCGAAGTCACGAGGGACGTCGGAGACGATGACGCTGACGTTGAGCTCGCCGTTGGATCCTGGAGGCCCGAAAGCAGCTACCGGCTCGCTGACGCTGCGCGGCGGTCGAGAGGATGGCCGGCCATTGACGAGAGGCGGCGGGTCCAGAGGTCTCTCGGACTCTGCTTTGCCTGCAGCTCTGTAGAGCACCGTCTGGTCTCCGACCCAACTCTCTGGATATATGAACTCTGCACATTTCTCGGTGTAAAGCCAGAAATTGTCAGCGAAGCCATATAAGCTTTCAGATCTAGCAAGGCATCAGAGGGGAAGAGCAGTCTTACCGAATCCATTGGAGGAGTCGAGGCAGCGGGTGAAACCCTGGACGGGGTAGAGGACGTCGAGCCTCAGCGACCGCCCGAGCTCTGGGGAGAGGCCAAGGAGGAAACTAGTGACGCCGCCGAAGTTGGCGCCAAGAGCGACGAGCGAGGCGGAGCCGATGCCCGTGAGGAGCCGTCGGCGGAACACCGCGGCGAGCGAGGCAAACTGCGCTGCGGTGGACTCTGGTCTGCCGCCTCCGGCGGCGGCGGAGGGCCGGATGCGGCGGGGGATGGGCAGGGAGGAGCGGGGGCAGGTTACGGCACGGAAGGCCATGGCTTGGGCTCGAGATGCTCTGCTTGTGGTGGGGAATGTGGATGAGAAGCTCGATAGCGTCAGCGGTACCAAATTTCCAATATATATATATATATATATATATATATATATATATATATATATATATATATATATATATATATATATATAGTTTTCATTAAATTTACGGAAATTAATAATTGTTGGTGGAGTGTCGAGTCTGTACGTATCTGACAAAGTCAGAGACTCGGATTCACACAATCTCATATTCCAACAAACTAATTCAAACGTGTGTTCTCCCAGACACCGTCCAATATGATAGAGAAATAATAATAATAATATTATTATTATAATTAATATTAATAAATCATTTTAAAGTAGTACAAAAATTATATCCCAAAAAAAATCCAATCTAAATGTAAAAGAAATCACTACTGTTGAGTTATATAAATATAAGTCAAAGAGGAACCTCATCCAAGGCGGCTGTCACACGTATTTGACCAGTCTTGCTTGTTGTTCGAAACTATCTATCTCAAGAAGAAGTCAAATTACAGGAATCATGACTGGTAGGGGTGAAATCTTGGGGAAGGAAGCCAGGCAAAGCAATGTGGTGGCCGGTGAGTTTGGCAGAATCATGTTGAGTTCTTTAAAGCTGTAATGGGACCAGAAATGGAGATGGTGAATGGAAGCTGTTCCATGTGCAGAACGTGAAGCACACACTGTCAATAGTGTACTTTTTGACCTGAGAGAGCCAATGATGGTGACAAGTGTTTGAATTCCATCCATGTTGGAGATGACTGACGAAGCTTCTGATGAAGAACACCAATTGCTCTAAGAGAATCCTCTCTCTCTCTCTCTCTCTCTCTCTCTCTCTCTCTTTTATGTTCTTTCTTTTCCTCTATCCAATCTCCATTTTTCATTCTGCAAAAGGAACCAGAGTGCAAGTATAAACAGTGAGAACTTGAAATCAATAAACAGATTGAATTAGAAGAAGAACAGTAGCAGCAGCAAGAAAACCTTATCCTTTGTGGCTCTTCCAGTTTTCACCAATTCATCAATCCAAGTTACTACACCATCTCTTGAGCATATCAAGCAGAACAGACTATAGATTTACCTTTCTAAGAACAAGAACAGGATTTCTTTTTAGATGGAAAATTTTGTTTCAGTGAAGCATAAAGTCTGGCAAATGCACTGTCAAGATTCAGAGACTTGCAACTATATCTGAAGTTCCTTCATGACCTCAAATCCAAAGCTCAGATAGTTCAATACCCAATAAAATATTTTGCCATGACAGAGAAGGTAAAAGTTAACAGTGGATCAAGGTACTCAACCCTCTTCAAACTTTTATAGCTTTAAGTAACCACTGAATCAACCTGGTTAATTTGCAGAAAAAAAGTCATCAAATTGCAATTATGGTATTCTACTGCAGAAAACTTGTAACCTTTCACTGCATATTAAATCAGTGGCTAGCTCATCTGCATTTAATTCCTGAATTACCTCTTGCTGCTGCTCCTATTGTTGCTGAAATCAGCAAGCTGGTCTTTATAGAGTTCAGTATCCCCCATAGCAAGCCATGGTCTAAATAACTTCTGCAAAGAATGGATAAAGAATATAGACATGCAACAGAAACTTGGAATGTGAGAGTTAATACCACAATACAATAAGTAAATCTCCGTCATATTCAGACTTCTACTTCCTAATGAAAATTATGTGTTTTCTTTTGGTATGTTGGATATTCAATAACAAAACAAATTGCAATAGATGCTAAAGTAAAAACAACATAAAGAAGCATCATGTGAAGGGTTTGTCATTAATAGATTCATTCATGTTTAAAATCTACTTAATCTTCTACTTGTTAAACAATACCCAAGCTTGCTTTTACACAGAAATTATGCCAAGTTTAAGAAAACAGAAAACATGCCTCAACTTAATATGAAAGTTTTCTATGACAATTCATGTCCCAAAGCTCACTTATCTAATGATGATTAAACCAGAATTATATCACACATTAACACCAGTATTACTAGAAATGAAGACAGAAAATCTAATGCTATATCATCATTAGGGAAACTAGAACAACACAGAATCGTGACCCATGCTTGATTTATTGACAAAAGTTGATAGCACATTCAGGATAATTACAGCCAACAAGCATCCTGTGGTTTATTTATCTAAACCTTCATTGGAGGAGGTTGTTGTTTGGGTAAAAAGAGCCACTCCTAATTAAATTGAAATGATAGAACAATTTAGCCGCCTCATTTTCAACATCCATTTCTTCGAGAATGTAAATCCACATATGGAGCTCAATATTGCATCCATGTTATTGTTACAAATACTTAGATATTGCATCTAATGACTCTATTTTCTTCTGTGAAATCAATAGAAACCTTCTGAGAGCAAGCATGGAAATCCACGTATACTTTGAGATCTTCTCCTTTATCATCAGCAATAAGGCAGAGCTCAAAACAGTTTTCAGAATCTGAGCCTGCAGACCTTTGAATACGCCAGGAAACCCTTCTTTTCCCCATATAGAAGATAAGGCACCCACCATTGTCTTGGGGGTTTTAGATTGTGTATCCTTGTTGGATTCATCTTCAGTATCAGCAGATTGAATCATAACTTTACACCTGTTCACCAATTCATAGGTGTAGAAAAGAAATTTATTAGTATCTAGTAGTAAAAATTACTACCATATGTTTCTTTGATGAAGTGAATTTCTAAGGTTTTGTGCAACCTACCTAATAGCTGGGTAGGTCACGATGGTTGCTACGCTCTTTGAGATGGCTCCAAGTACAAAGGCTGAGAAGGCAGAAAGAACTGCTGGAGATGATTTAGTGTCTGCTGGCATAACTTTACTGCTTTGTTTCCTCAGAATTCTTTGTTTCAACTGATCAAATACTGTATACTATGCATTTTGTCAAGTAAAAAATAACAAAGTCATGATTAGTACCTGTCATGAAATTAAAAAGGTTTTGGTACTTCTGCCAATGGTTTTTTTATGAGACATCATCAGATGGAAAATATTTGGTCTACTATTTATTGAATTTCACAACATTGAGGAGCAAATGACAAAATGATTACAAGCAAATGAGTGTGTATTGAAAATCTTAGAGGTGTGAATTTGACAAGGATTCCAAAAGTTATAATTCCTAGCATCAATATTAAGAGAGAAATGATGCAACTATCTGCCACGTGGTGCTCAAAGATGTGTCCGGAAGTAAGATAAATCTTTAAAATATATTTCTAATCCTCTTTTATTTTTTACAAACCTTCCTGCAAGCAATCAGCACCATTAGGAGTATCTACAGAATTAAGCACACATCAAAATAAGCAAGCTACTTGAGGTCAGAGTACCTGGAAAGGCACCTAAGTCAAATAGACATCAAGATTCCCTAATGCATTGTGACATGAGATGGAATAAATATGATGGTTTCTATGACCTCAAACTTCTAACAAGCTAGAAGGTTAAGAACATGCTGATAAAATTAACAAACATTGGGTTAACCCCAGTAAACACAATGCACTTTCTTTCAAGGATTTAAAGGTTGAAACTTCACGTATTAGTGCATTGGTAATTGCTTCTTCTGAACTGATAGGAGAAAATGTAATGCATAGTGCATTTAAATAAATAACATATGAACATTCTGGAATAAAGTCATCTCATTCATTGGAAAACTATGATGGTAATCTCATATGACAGTTTTTAAAATCTAAGGTACATCCATTAGATCAGAAGAACAGCATATTATCCAAACAGGCTATGATTGATTTAATCATCAAAGAACAGTGTTAAACTATCTGCACTGATAATCTAGCAGATAGTCATTACTATATGAATTGGATGCCAAATGACACGAAAATGCATTCACATTCAGGCTATCATCTATGATAATGTTTCTTGTTAGTCTTACATATTGCTACTAGAAGTTGTGTGTGTGTGTGTGTGTGTGTGAGAGAGAGAGAGAGAGAGAGAGAGAGAGACAGAGACAGAGAGAGGGAGAGAGATTATTACACATACAAAAGTACCAGGGATTCCATCTCAGTGAAAGGCAACAAGATCTCTTAGTTATCATGTTCATATCAAATATAACTTAGTTATCATGCATGCATTATCAAATCAAAAGTACTTACCATCTGTCTGGGCAAGGAACACACAAATATCGTACAAAGAAACACAGGCAATGTCGCTCATGATGCATTTATAAGATTTTGTCTCCCAGACAGCAACAGATCATTGTACTTTTGCTCAGTGATATCATGGAAAAAGAAAATAAATGAACAGATCTCGTTGAATTGACTAAAGCAGTTGGACACTATACTCTTTTAAGTGTTCAATTCTTCAATGCTCTTCAATTTACTAGACATCAAAATGACTTATGTTCTCTATTCTGTATAATTCCTGTAGTCTGTACAGCCCAATAACCAACTTTACCAACCTAATCTCAGAATCCTCATATTGTTGATTATGGAAATTCTTGCTTCATATATATTTCCTCGACTTGGTGCAAAGATCTCATGAATGGTACATGATGCAAGAACTGGACCTTGTTGTTCATTAAACATTTTCTATCCCACTTCATCAGGATCATGGATTCATCACAAGCCTAATTAATAAGAACTCCATGCAAGAATGAGAACTAAGCTAAAAATAGCCTAAAAACCTGCAGTTTTAAAATCAATTCCAGCACAATTTTGGCTCTAAGAAAAACATGAACCTGAATCGCAGGATTTGCTGTCAAGAGGAGAGATATGCCTAAGCCTTCATATGCTTCACTCCAATATCCTTCTGACAGGGTTTCCCATAAACCCTTGGATTTACCGAAGGCACTAGTTTGCATTCTAGAAGATGCAGTATCTAGTGGCTGGAAAGAAAAGAAACTACACTGATAAATATCAACGCAACCAAACTTTAGCTACTTGGCTGTGAAAGAAACAACTCGACTATGTTAGGACATAATATCTAGATTACAGCAGGACATAGTATCAAATTCCAATCAGATAAAGCTCTTACCTGAGTCACAACCACAGTGCAAGCACCAGCAGCAGCAGCAACAACCAAGTTAGCTTTTGTTCCAATAGATTTAGCTCCACTCTTTTGCAGATACCAACGTTTAAAATAGCTATAACTATAAAAATAAACAAATTGCGATATGAAAGATTGCAAATTCTTGGTGCCTAGTCCTTGGTAGAGCGAAAGAAATTGGCGTGTGGAAATTGCCTCCCACAGTACATCAGAAAGCTTCCTGATAAAGCCAGAAAAGAAATCAAGTTAAAAATCCGTATAGCAAACTGCTATTCTGATGCAGTGGAAAAAAGTATTAGTCCTTTGAATATAGATCTGATTGCACTGCAAATTAATAACTTCACCTTCTCTATGAAATATGGTAAAGACTTTACATGGCCAATTTCCATGGATGAGTTCCTCAATTTTCAGAAAATACATTATATGTGCTTTACAAGATGATGCTGGGCCATAAAGAAAATATAAATTAGAAACTGACTATAAATCATAGTTTGCTCATATATCATTGGTTTAGAAGCTTCTGCCTATGGCATATTCGTGACAGTAAGGTTGTTTCAATTGTCTGACAACAATTTGATGAAAAATTAAACACCTCAGCAGACCATATTCAGATTAAATGGAGTCCTATACTAATGCCACACTGTGTCCTACTCTTCATTTCAAGATTTCCTGTCGCTTATTTGTTTCTGTTTCTTTAAGACAAAGGTCAATCTTATAAGTTGTTAGATTCTATTAGATGATCAGATCCAATCAAGAGCTTATTCTGCTACTGGTACAAAAGTGAAAATGGTCGTACACCACCAAAAGAGTCCAACATTGAGGACAAGGTTTGTCAGATAGCTTATGCAACCCAAGCAATCATAAGAAACTGATCTTTTTTAGAATCATGTAGCAAGAAATCTCAAAAAAGATCACCATGTGATTGGTCCATCACAACATTGGTCATGAGAAGGATGTGATGGAGTCCACCATAACTATTGAGATTGAATAATTTAATTGGCAGTTCTCATGTGAAGCATAACAAGAGATGAGTCACAGTAGAAAGTTAACTGACACTAATGAAGCCAATGTAGAAAGGGATTTAGTTAGCTATAATTAATGAAGCCAATGTAGCAAGTTTTCAAGAATTGGGATCAACCCCAAAAATTTCTAGTCAAAACAACATCAGATGGATTAAATCTTTAGATTGTTGGTGTGGTTAAAAAATAAAATAAAAAATTAACATACGAAAACAAAAGTGAAAATACAGAAGAAATAGGATTTTGTTTTTTCAGAACTCAGTGGTGGTCAGGGCACTGAATCTGCTCCTCATTCCTGTCGTCATTTTCATCTTTGTCCTTGTTCTCATGCTTGTCCATGCTCCCATTCCCATTCTTCTATGATAGATCATGACTGACCAAGCTCTCCAGCATTAACTCTCATTTGGAGAAAGAGTGGACTAAGTAAGGCATGCAAATCGTAACAAACAAAGGTTGAAGGAGTGGTGGAAGCAGAGGATGCAAATCAGAGGCAGGTTGCAGTTATGGTAGGTAAGACTAACCATTTTGCCTAAAATCTTTATAAACCCTCAAATAATAAAGATCAGATGGAATCAGACACATTGCTTGATCCAAAAATGGTTTTAGCTGGAACGGAAGATCCAAGTCATCCTACAAATCGCAAACACTCAAATTGGCAAGCCCTGAAAATCTCAGGATTTGGATGCAATACCAATTGATAATCCAGATCAAGATTGTCTAATTTCAAAACTCTAATTAGTTTTGATCAGAAAAAAGTGACAAAATGCCACAAATTACCGAGCTGTCAACTTTTAGTTTCTATCAATAGATTCTGAAGAAAAGCTCTAGTTCGACTGAGAAGAAAAGTTCAATTCCTCAACAAAAGGATATTTGACTGCAAAGAGCAACCACTATCTTTCAACTACTATCCTTAGCAGAAGAATGTTGGGCTAAAGATGAAAAAAAAAACAAAGAGAGAACTTTGAATAAGTGATAATTGCTCTCCTTGCCATCAAATCTATTAGTTACTAACTCATTACAGAGACTCGACGAATGATCTTCTACCAGCATCACAACCTACAAAACCCTAATAGCCATCCCAATCAAGTGATCGATTACAAATGGGTGAAGAAGAAAACACATCTTGAAAATTAAAAATTATAATAATTATAATAACAATGAGAACCTCTCTTTTAAGAAAATTAAAAAAAATATTCCAACAATCAACAAGCAATCCGGCGAGCCCGAATCCATAATCATGACATCAAAGTTGACAGTCAACAAATCAGTTTCCAAGATTTTATATGAATCGTTTAAAACGAAAACGAAATCGTCATTGTCCATCCAAAAACAAGATTTTATTTTTCCAGAGGAAAAGACGACAGACAACGAATTAGCTTATTTTTAGCTTGAATCCTTATATGAATCACTTAAAACGAAAAAAAAAATCGTCCTTGTCTAAAACAAAAGGGATCTTTTAACTGGATAAAAAGCAAATTAGAAAATCAGCTACCAAGATTTGCATATGAATTACACAGAACCAAGAGAAATAGTCCTTGTCCACCTAAAAACAATATCTTTCAAGGAAAAGACAACAAGAGGAGGAGAGAGGCGTGATGGGGAAAGGGAGAATTGCCTCACCTGTACTTGCGCTGGCCATGGGATTGGACTTCGGCCTGATACTTGGTCTTGCAAGTGTCGAGGGGGTAGAGCACGGTGGTGCTGACCAGCGCCCCAACCGCCCCCGACGTCGCCTCCGTCAGCGACTCCCAATCCAACCCATCCGCCATCTCTCTCTCTCTCTCTCTCTCTCTCTCTCTGGGTGAGCGGCGACACAGCACACCGAGATGAGTAGAAGACGCGCGCGCTCGCTTCACCGCTGTGAGCTATAGCCTGGACGGGACACGGCAGCATCAGATGTCGGCCCTAAACACATCCAAGCAAGCCCGGGCATACCAAATCAGCCCGAAAGAGTTTCTCGGGTGACGCCGCCTGCCGTATTCGCTTCGGACTGAGGCCCACAAGGTGGGACCATGGTTTCAGACAGCGTCACCAAAGAAACCCGTCGGGGTGATTCGGCCCCGTCCTGTCTCCGGAGACGATTCATTCTCATTGAGCTGGCCTCTCGCCGCACTTCGTCGGTGGGGGCCAGTTTAGTTTATTATTGTAATTAAAAGTAATTTATTATTATTAGAAAGATTCTATAATTATGTCGTACGGTGATATGAATGATTGGAGTTGACCAGTTTAATGTATTTAATGTCGCTGTGTGCTATGAGTACACCAATGAGCATGACGAGAGAGGAATCGAGCATACGTCCATCAAATCCAAGGGACTCGATGGGGGTAATCAAGTCCCGAGTAGTTTGACTCAAGTTGATGGAGTCATGTCTTTTTTTTTTTTTTTTTTTTGAAATGGCACCATCAAGTCCATCGCTTCTTTAAGAAGGCTAGGCACCCGAGTTGATCCCACCGTCGAGGTGGTGTCGAAGTTTCCTTTAGATGACGGTTGTTTCCTTAACATGATCCCAAGTGAAGATGGTGTGTTGGCTATGATGTTGATGCCCTCGAGTCAATTTATTCGTCAAGTCGATCGTTGTTCGTTCTTATGTTGATCGTGTCTTTGAGATGTCTTCAAGTCGATCTTATCTTTTAATCATTCTCAAGTATACTACAACTTTATATAGGTAGCACGAAACCTTTGAATAAGTTGAAGCCAACTTATGGCATGGGTTGTTACTCAAGTTTAGTGCTACTTAGTGTAAAAGAAGAAAAAGAAAATTGTGATCAACCTAAGCTTTAATGCTTTCTATTTCGCTTAAGAGGAGGAACCAAAATAGTTATAACTATTGACCAACTTAATTAGGCCTAATTTGTGCACCCGCATACTTGATTTGACCCTATATGATCGTGTATAGCCTAACTCATATGTTCTTGAACTTGAATTGCACGTCAAGATAATCCCAACCCATTATTCAAATCAAGACTTGAGCCAAAGTCTATCATAAAAATTCTCTCTATTATCAATATGATTCGTCTAAGTATTATACAAATAGTGACTATATCATCTCTTGTTGACTATGCTTGTAGTCGAAAGAATATTTATAATGCATTCATCCTAGACAAAATAATAATAATAATAATAATAATAAATTATTGGCCTAAGATATATTATGTATCTTAGGATAAATAATATCAACGTGTCTTATTATGGGCTATAGTCGATAAACAATATCAAAGTTTCGCTTAGGATAAACAATATCAAAGTGTCAGATTGACTATAACAGTATAGCCAAGCAAAGTATCCTATTATGCATGGTGCATTCACCTATGATCATAATCATTCATCCTAGTTGTGCCTATATCCGATCGAAAGAACATTTGAAATATTCATATAATACATTCATCCTAGATTAAAAAAAAAAAAAAAGTAGAAGATGTGTTCATCCAAATTAAAAAATAATCATCATAATCATTCAACGAGGCAAAAGTGTCCCTTTATAAATGAGTATCAAAGTGTTGGATAAGCTATAGCTGAGCAAAGCATATGTTGTGCATTCACCCAAGATATAGGTATCAAAGTATATCATGCAATCTAACGGAATAAAACATCTCTTTGTGCACCTTATAATCACAATTTTTCTGATCAAATTCTCTCTCACCACTTATCCTTTATAAAAAAAAATATATAAAAATCTTTATGAGCTTTTTTATTTGTTCTTAATGTAATTATTTTTTTATAAGGAATGAATTGAAATGGGATATAGATTCTTTGATTTCAGAAGAAATTCTTTTTGAATCATGAGTCATAACCTCTTCTGGACACTAAGAAAATGGACCAGATGATATTAATTTCATCACATTGAATTGATGATCAAAATTCATCAATATCATTGTAGAATCCATATTTCATCTGAGTTAAAAGTTTATTTATGGCCCCATAAAAAATAATTAACAAATAGGCTTTTTTGTGTGATATTTTTCACAATCAAACCAATAAATCTGAGTTCTTCTCTCGCTTTACCAAATGGACTTCGTTGGCCGCAAGTCAACGACAGCACCGCACGAAGTCAAACAGCCTTGGGATGTATGTGGCAAGTGGACCAGTGTTTTTGGCCATCGAATCCAAAAGGAGGAGGTAGGGGGCGAAGGGAGGTGGATGGAGGGGGGGGAGGGAATAAGGGCACGACTCCACCCCCTCGACGCCGCAAGTGAAGGGTTATGATGGACTCCTCCAGGCTCCGCAGGGAGGAATGCCACCGCACCAAGCATGACTCCGTCTTCTCCGATTGGAAGGTCCGTCGAACCCTCATTCCCCTTCTTCTTCTCCTTATTATTCTAATGGATCGATGAAGGCTGGAGTCTTGGGGTTTTCGGAGCTTTAGTTTCCGAGAGGAAATCAAAAGTTCTCCTTTTTGAGGAGAAGGAAACTATGATGAACATGGCACCTCCAATGCGTTTTATGCCCCCAAATAGAAGGGGAAAATGGAGATCAACAGAGAAATGTACTTAGCACGAATAGTGTTTGTTGACTTGTGTTCGCTGATTTTGCAATCTATTTCTCTTCTTCGATTAAAAATCAGAGCTTTTCCTCATTTTTCTATATACCTTGGGCTACTTCCTTCGCTAATTCGCCCAACAACGCCATGCTTTTGATGCATTCTATGTGCACGATTAAAAGAAAAAGGGTAAAAGGAAACCGACAGTGTACTTAACTCGAACAGTGCTTCTAGAGTTTGTTTACTTGTATTCGCTGATTTTGCAATCTTTAAAAAGTCCGAGTTTTTCTTCGTTTCCTATGCATTTAATCGTCTATCTTTTGCTAATTGGTCCAATATGGCAGAACCACCTCCATGCTTCCTGAGTTATCAAAAAGTGGCCGGCGGATTTAGCTTGGTAGTCCATGCATACCTTTCAGTCACACAGTCTGCATTTCTTTCTGTTTATTGTTTTGCATCACCTATCTTGATAGCAGAAAAGTTATGACATTAACTATTGTGTTATCCAATGAGTTTATATCAATAAACATAAGTTAGATATCTATGTAATGTCAATGTCTTATACACCATTACCATTTCATATTTAGTTCCATACAGATAATCAGTGATTCATGTTTTCCACAGTTATTTCATTGTTTCTAAATTATTGTGTGTTACTGTATCCTGATATTGTACAGACATTGTCTTGGTAGCCACCAGCTTATCTTTGGTTGTACTTTTAACAAAACCAAGCAGTTAGAGACTGAATAATTCTCACTAACTTATAGATGTTTAAACATTATTTTCGTATCACAATCGTTTCTTAAGAGCATGTGATGCTAAGAAAGTAAATTGATTAACATTCCATTCTAAGGTGCATACTGTACAATCCATGTTGTTAACTGTTCACTCCTCAGTTGGAGAAGCTGTCCGATAAATGTTGCATATAACATAATGCTTTAATGTGACCAGATTATATAATGGAATGGGAGATCTATACTATTATTCTGGTAGTTTATGCACATTTAGTTTTATTTGGGGTATAATGGCATTTTCTGATATGTGATTAGACATCCGATCTCATGATGATATGAAATAAAACAAGTCTTTGCCACATCAGCATACAGCTTATATCTGAAGCCTGAAGAATCGCTAAATGGGTTTATGCCCTTTTTTCTTTTTTGCAATTGCCAAATTCTACATAATCATAAATCGTAATATAGATTATGACTTGCTAAACCTGAATGAGAAGGAAGTTGTTTCATATGAAAACAAAAGTGCTACAAAGTTGTGCTTGAATTTTGTTGCAGCATATATAATAAGCACATATATGATGCATACATTGGTACGAAACATTATTCTTGCCTTCTTAGATCCACATGTTACCACACGTTATGAAACTTGATGTGGTTTCTTCACTTTCTCAGATTGTTATTGGATCATCGGATTGGGAGGATCATTCCTTGGGCAAGAATGGGGCGGAGAGATATAAAATTCATAACCTTCCTGCTAATTGTTTGTGCCCTGGACTCTATGAATTAGGCATTGCTGTGACTCCAACTGATGGAAGAGGCACCAAGACCCGTCAGCATGCTTTAAAGGACATTGTTGTCGTATATCTTGGTCAAGCTGATAATGTTAGAACAAGGCTTCAACAGTATGGACGTGCAGGATCTCATTTGGACCATGGAAATTCATTTACTTATTCAGCGGAAAGTGAAACTCCTTGTCTCCAAAAAGGACCTGGTTTATTTAAAGAAATCTTCTCGAAGGGCTATTCCATTGTGTACAGATGGGCTCCGGTAAGCCTATGATTTATTTTGCATATATTATTAACATGTTTGATATTACTATGGAAAGGAATGAACATTGAGTTGGGGCTATGATCTTTAGACTTAGAAGGCACTAAGACTTAGAAGCCATCTTAGAGGACTTTCAAGAATGGACTTTAATTGCCATAATTATGTCTCAATTTGTGTTTGGAAAAACTGGTTCTCTTATTTCTTCTGGCAAGTTTGATGTTGGCTATTAGATATATGATGAATAGGCTGTTTTACATTCATAAAAGTTACAGTTTGTGACACTGAGTTGCTGCCATGATTGTTGCCCAGTCATGGCTTTCTTTTCTATAAATAGAATACAATTTGTCCTTTTGGATATTGAGTCGTAGGATGTACCATAGAACAGTACTGATTGACACTTCTGACATGACATCTCTGTGTTAGTCAATCTGGTTTGTCTTAAGGCAACTAACTAGTTACCTTCTACAATGGTTGGATTCTTTTCTTATATTTGTCGACTCAAAATTCTAGTTAATATTAAGATCAGGATCGTGATGCATTGTTAGAACTTGTTACATCCTTATTCTTTTGTCTACCTGCTTCAATTTATTCATTATTGTATTACCTTATTTTGTATCATCTATTAGTATACATTAATACATGTCTAAAGTTGGTCTCACTTCTTCTTCTTCTAAAGTTGATCTATTAGTATATTTTAATATTAGTATATAAATATATGATCTTACTTCTCAAGTTTTTTATGGGCATCTTGAAATTCAAGCATAAAATAAATTAAAGTATCATTATGGAGTTAACTCCATGGACTTTCTATCCATTGGGTTAATGCTGGCATCGACTTTGTATCTTAATTTTTTTCTTAGTGTCTGCGTGTTATCAAGACAATACCAGCGAATTAACTTCTTAGAGTTAGGCCTTCACTCTTTATTCAAACATACATACGAAACACAAAATCAGGTATATGTCACAACCTGTCTAACATTTTTTGTTCTTTTTAATGTGTTTTACTCTTTATTGTTTTAGTTCCTAAATGCCTAAACAGTATCTCTTTGTGTGTAAGCAGATGAAAGACAAAAAAGAAGCAGAGAAGATGGAGGAACAGCTACTTAATTTCTTTGATTATGCATGGAACAGGCGTGGAAATGGTGCTTGTCGGCGTGAAGATATCCTGTTAAAATTAGATAAGGCATCAACCAGGTCTAATTCTGGTTTACTAAGTAAGTTCAAGCAGTGGAAGTGGCCCGTATTTAGCAAAAATGTAGGGATCAAGATTGATGCAGGTTTGTCAATTGATGAAGTGGAATCAGAGAAGACGAGAGGTTCTCTCCCTCAAATCTTCAAATTTGTCAAGTCACAGCGTCAGTCAGTTCAACCGAACGATAACCTTACTCAAGATGAAAAAGTTTGTGGAGTGGCCATTGGTAATGGACACATCTGTAGAAATAAACCTGTGCCAAGACGCAAAAGGTGTTCAGAGCATAAAGGAAAGAGGATTACTGTTAACAGCAATCTGACAAGTAGAGACATAAGAATGATAGAGGATAACTCATCTCTTGTATGCTCCGAGGATAGTGCTGCTGGGAAAATGGTTCAACCTAAGCACCAGAGAATACCTCATATTTATAAATCCTCAAGCGGCTGGGAAAGCTGGCCTCCTGCAGAAGAAATGCAAAAACTCATCCCCAAACTTGAAGTAAACATCTGTGGGGTGGTAGCAGAGGATGGAGATATTTGTAGAAGGAAGCCTGTTCCTGGAAGAAAGAGGTGTGAGGAGCATAAAGGAAAGAGGGTAACTGGGAGTGGCACATCTAGCTCAGCAGAAACAGTAAGATCATATGTATGTGGTGTTCATTTAGATGATGGCTCAATTTGCATGAATCTACCACTGCCTGCAAGGAAGCGATGCACGAAACACAAAGGAAGAAAGGTCACGAAGATCGGTCAGCCAGAGGTATTTGAGCTTCAGACAAAGAAACTATCTTCTTTGAATTAAGTGTTTGCCAGAATATAACTTGCATGGTTGACATTGAAGTTCAATGTAACCTTTACAACTTCCTATTCAAGTGGTTGCTCATTGCTTACCTTTGAAGGTTATTTGTAAGTCAGAATTGCAGCTCAGTTTTGGGTATATCGATACTACAGGCATTCATCCAATCTCAAATGTTTGGCTTGCTGCTCCTGTTCAAGTCTTAGTATTTACTGTTACATCAAAGGGTTGACACCTGAGTGCCATCCACATGCATGAACTGATCCAACTGAGCATCTCTTGCAGGTTGCACAAGCAGGAAGCAGCAAAATTAACTTTCCAACAATGATATCATATCCAAGCACACTCCAAATATGACAACACTTAGTTATAATATGTGATACAGTTACATGTAAAATTAGCCCAAACAAAAGTTTGTTCAAGTTTTTACTCATTGCTGTTTGTAGCTTTCATGTCTTGTATGCCCCCATGACATTTATAAGATCATTGAATCAGGCATGGAGACATCAGTGGAAATCCTTGATTTCCAAGCAAAGAGTTATCTTCAAATACTGATGGTTCCACCACCTGTCATCTTTGTTTCTCTGATATTACCTACAAAAATGTTCAAAACCACCAAAATCAGATAATGCACTTGTTTGGGAGAAGCAACAACTTTTCAGTTTCTATGGTTATCAAGCCAACCATAGAAACAAGAGTCCACAAGAAAAAGAACAAAGTTCCTCTGGAGTTTTTTTGTGATATCTATATGGAGATGCATCAATTGAGAACACTATACTTGCATTTCACTGTTCTTGACAGCTTCAACCGATATCCAGCCAACCACTAGAATATGAGGAACTTCTTTGTGGAGTTGAATCCTTGATATATTGACTGAGAAAATTTGCAGTTTAAATCTCATGAATCCTAACCGTTTCATTCAAATAGGAAGCTTTTCACCACCCTCACTAAAAAATTAACTTTACACTGCTAAGCTAGTACAACTAAATGCATCAGAAAGTGATTAAAATCTTGAGATTCATATCTAGAATAAATTTCCCTGCAAATACCTTATAAAAGGAACAAGCAAGTTTGCAAACTTACAGTGACCCATCGACAGCATGCATATAAAACTGACTAATACAAAGCCAAAAAAGGCACATTGTTTTGGATCATCAAAATTGTGTTGAACCAAAATAAGCATATACTGTCAGTTATATAAGAAACTTGCCTCAGAAATCAGTGGCAACGCATGACTCTCCCACTCTGTGGACCATCTTGAGCTTGAGCTTGTAGCTAAAGCACCATCCTTTAAAGATTTCAGGGCCTCACATTTCTCTGGGAAGCCTTTGAAAAGCATCTGCACAGAACTCCTCAAAATTGAATGTTCAAGATTTTAAGAAAATGAATGAACAAACAAAACATAACACCTAATCACTTAGTCTAGATCATCTTAAGGTTCTTTTTTGTTTTAATAATTTCGCTACAGTCAGCAACTGCTATTTGCAAAACTTCTACTTGAAGAAAATAGGAACTGGATAGCATCATAGGATGCTTGAGAAAACACTTACCATAAATTCATCAGCAAGCTCAGATGGTGATGAAAATAGCAGCCCATTTTTCTCAACTTTAACAAGTTCCTTAATGCTAGAAGCATTACATGCAAAATCAATTAGTTAGTTTGTGAATGTACTTGAGCAATCATATCACATCAGTGCTCTAAATTTTGTACCAAGAATATGAAGCAGCACACACAGGCAGTCCACATCCAAACATATCAACAACCTGAAGACAATGAGTTGAACTTTAATAAAAATATAGGAACCTTTATGTCAACCACCAGCAAGTGATTCAATCAAGAATTACCTTCATGGGAAGGTCCAAACCAGATGAAGAAGTGTGCAAGGATACACCAAGATCTGCAGAGCCTGGAACCGAACATAAGTCAAATATCCACTTGATCATATGGACATAAGAAGGTTAGATATGCACTTCTTTGCAAATCAATATATTAGCCCACCAAGTAACAATGGATAATCCTCAGCTGATAGCCACATCGTTCTGAAGGCCACACGCCTCAACTTTAATTTCTTTATCTGCTCTTCGTATTTCTTCTTTTCAGGCCCTTTACCTTCATAATTCAATGCGTCCTTTGAAATTTGGATGACATCATACTAGCAGAGGTAAGGGTTGCTTTCATAAAAAAATTCATACCAGTTATGACAAACAACAATCGAGGGTACAATTGCTGTTCCCCATTGCTGATGTCCATCCACAACTTCTCTTCAACAATTGAATCATTCTCACCTAGGGCTGCAGCAACACGCCTATCATACATGAGTGCTGCTTGAAGAAGTATGCTAAAATCTTCATCTGGAGTCCTGCATATATTTAAAAATTGAGCAGACAAATCTTCACAAAGTCAGTAAATACAAGAAAACTAAATCTTCAACAAGGGAGCTTCATTTGTTTTTCTTATTTTCTTTTTGATAAATTTTCCAGCACACAGTTTAGTTTGATGGTGTGGGGTATAGTTACTTTTGATACCCTGAGTAGAGCCAGAAGCAGTTCTAGATAAATGGTTTCGTGTACATACCACTGGAAAATAAACAAATCATTTTGGATTAAGACTTCCAAAACTGATTTCGAAACTCAGAATGACACATTCACAGCATGATGCCAATCCACAAGCTAAGAAAGATAAGGTTGTCAGAGATCTCAGTCTTAATGCCATCAAGGCTGCTTCATTGATCATAATTTCAGGGATGTGTGAACAATAAGACTTAAGTTCAAAGACTTATGCTCAATAAGCTCAATCGGTGTGATCAGTACAAATTACCAGTATGATAACGATTGCTACATTGGTACCAGTATGACGATGGCATTAAACAGGTACAGTATAATCGATATATCACAATATTTGAAACAATGAAAACACCAGATAAGAAACTCTACAAAATAATTAGTGGAAAAATTTTATCACACAACAATTGGCACTGATATTTATTATGAATTATAAGGAACTTTGTTAAATATGTATTCTAAAAATCAAATATGTAAAAAAGATGTACTATGAATCTCCTACCATATGAAACTTACCAGCTTGTACTACTGGCAACAAGGGCTGGTCTGTTTGGTTTCAAAAAAATGTTACTGTCAATCTGAGAACTAAACAATGTATCACTAGATTGATTCAACTCAGTGATGGCCTCATCAGTATCCAAACCTTCTTGCACTGCAACTAGAAGATAGAAGTGTTTCAGAAAATTAGCACCAAAACAGAAGATGCTATGATGTAGATGTAAAAACTGGTTATTTAATAAGATTTACCAGCACTAACACAATCGCAAACTCCATTTGGTCGACAGATATCATTCTGCAACCTAGAAAACAACTATGGCATATCTCAGAGTCACCACTACAAATCTACATACGAGGAAAAAGAGATGTGACAAAAAAAACTCATGTCACCTCATGCATCTGCCTCATTGAAATAGGATGGAAGAACTCAGGCGGCTGATCATAAAGCACAGTTGCTCTGTGATATTAACGAATGGTACAGAAATGCATAATATCCCAACCTTTTATGTACAAGTTTCATGAATGAGCTAAACTTTCATCAATTCACTCACTTGATTCGCCAATTTTCAGCAAGTTCATGTTGCATTGCCCTTGTAACACATAATGAGCCATCCGTCATCCTCCCAAAATAACTTTCAAACCTAAAAAAGTGAAACATCCAGAAAGAATTAAGTATAATTTTACTATAGAAGCTAGTCAACTTTATACAAATAACTTTAGGAAACTCAAAAAAAATTACCAATGGTAGGTTTTCACAATTATATGGCTTCTTCCGTGGGATAACCCAAGAAGTGTATATCCAAAGTTGTGCCAATCAATTATAAATTTAGATCGTCTTAACCAGCTAGACAGTTTGACAGCAGCTAATGTGGGAACAGATGGTGGATTCTGCCCCAAATAGAAGATAAAAAGATGTCAAGTTGCTGATAAAGTTATATCCAGTGGCCATAAACTTCAACATGATAGAGTAAAGCAAAAGTACTTTTTAGAAGCCTTCCATATGTAGACTAAAGTATCTAAAATACTCAACTACAAAATTTGTAAGTCCAACATTCCATTAATATCAGGTAATATCATATATTTAAAGCAAATGAGATGTATCCACCCAAAACTATAGAAATTCTGAAACATATTCTGAAACTGCCAAAAGTTCCACTGCAGCCATTGACCGAAGTCAAACTCAATAGAAAAACCTCAAACCATGTTACAATTTGTACACTTCCATTTTATTAAAGCTTTCTCCAACATTCATGATTTTGCAGGACACTTAAACAAATTTCTTGAGTATTACATTTGTTATCTATGGTTAAAATTGTACCACTTTTATGAACATGCATGATATTACCAAGTAAGATCACAGACTATGAAGGACTATAATTATACATTTAAAAAAAAAATATAAGAATGAGATGCAAACTCATTGAGCACTTTCATAAATTGGCATGCAATAATGGATAGTCAGATGAAACAAACTCATAAATATTGGCCTTTTACATTGATCACCAACTATTACATAGTCATGCATGTATAAATAGATTTTTAAGACGATGTCTGACCTGCACAAGGAAAACATCTGGACGAGGAATCTTAACACAAAGAAACCAAACTAAGATAACAAATTGCAATGCAGCCTTGATTACTAGTGTCAATGCACTTGATATCTTTGATAATCCTCTGAGGTGTATGGACCTCTGAAACAGGAAAAAATAGCTCAGTACACATACGGCATCTTAAAGCATGTTCACAAAAAAAAGCAAGATAGAAATATGTACCATTTGGTACAAATGAATAGAATGGTTCTCTCTTATAGCCACATGAGGATCACTACCTGTTCATTAATCATTAATGAGAAAGGAAAGACATAGAACAAAATGGTTGTATAAAAATTGCAAGTATAACTCAGTCCAGCTCTGAATATCAAGGATTACAGCATTGGGATCAAGTTCTGATTGGCTTAGGATCTAAGATAAAATCAGTTAATCAACCAACAAAGGCTAGAAATGATCAGAGTCTATCTAGGATTGTCTTGAACATAATTGGAATAGGTTGAAACGTGGGCAGATCTGGATCAGGATCAACTGATCTTACAAATCAAGAAATGTGGCGTGAGTGAGAACATACCATTCTAGAAGGTAAAATCGTGCATGACATATAAACAGGCTAATACAATCATCTATAAAATCTCAGGATAAAGATTCAAGTGACTGAAAAAAAATGATGTGATTGTTGATTCCTGAATAGACACAAATTGAAAAGGTAATAGGCCCCTTAAAAATGACAAGAGAAGCAACATAAGCTCAGAGAAGTAAGAAAACAAATAAAAAAATTGTATATAAAATATAAATTAGACCTCCATTTGCTACGATGTCCACCTCTAGATTTGCCTGCAGAAGAGGGGAAAAAACAACAATTTCGTAAGTAGTAAGAAATCAGGATAGGAGAAGACTTGGGATGATGTAAAAGTATGGATCAACTACTATATTCCATAGGAAGCTTGACTACTAAACTAAATGCAGACAAATTAAATACACTGAAAAGCTCAACAATAGGCATAAAACTATTTTCAAAATGTATATAGTGAGATGTGTGACTGAAGTTTCCGGGAAAGGCGTTCATCAGAACGCCTAGAGAATTAATCAATTGCGGTGGATGTGCATCCGTGAGGAGCATAGAACTAAACGTCAAATCTTTGTCCTCCAAGAACCCCCAGCAGCAACAAAGACAGAGAAAAGGGCGTCTAGATCAAGGGGGGGTGGGCTAGGAAGAAAGGGGCAAAAGGGATCGGGAAACGTGCCTGTTCAGCGAGAGAGAGAGCGTGGTACTGCATGCGCGGGCTGCGACCGATGTCGCCAAGGACGACCACCGCGGCTCTCGCTCTCTTCTTCTCCGTCGATCCCATCGTCGTCTCTGTACCGTGCAACGAAGAATCCCTCGATCCAAATCTATAATGCGATTGCGGTGACGCTGCTTAGGTCAGACGCGCGATTAAGCGTATATATATATATATATACATATATATATATATATATGTATATACATACATATACACACACACACACAGATATATATATATATATATATATTTATTTATTTATTTATTTATATATATTTATATATATTGCGATTGCGTAATAAACGGACTAATGTGTCCTATCAAATGAAAAGTGATAATTTTGGGTCGGATCCACCCAGAATCCGAGATCTCCATATTGGTCGGATCTAATAGAATCCGAATCCGAATCCGAATCCGCTAAACAGTGATGACAGTTTAAATATGTTAAAACATTCATTAATTGAATTATTATAAAAATTAGTATAAAGATTGAGACTCGATTGGGCTTTCTTAGATTAATTAGATAGTTAATCCGATCCAAAATTAAATAAGATGAATTTTTTATCGATATTTTAAATATTTTTAATCGTCGAACAGTTGTCAGTTTTTGGGTTATTATGTTTATTTGATCCACTTAATTCAATTTGGACAACTCATTAATTTGATTTGGCATCGAATAATTTGGTTTACTCTTAATGTAATCAAACCGCTCTGTGGGTTTCCAATTGGACCGGTTCAGATAACGAGGGTGACGTCTTATCCATCCTTCTTTCCACCACTACGGTTGGGAGTCCTCTTCGCTCCGCTCTTCGCTTGCATCGTGAGGGAGGGCTTCGATCCATCGACCGATGGGAACTCTCCCGAGCTCGGCGGCGGTGGCGCTCCTCAACCCCAGTTCTCTACCTCGTCTGCAGCTGGCCGGCGGCGGCTTCCGTTACCGGAGGAACCTCGTCGCGATCAGAAGGAATTCGAGACAGAGCTGCTGTTGTGTCTTCAAGGAGAGAAAAGAGGTATGAAGCGAAGGGTGGAAATCTTTCTCCGTTAACGACTGATATAACCACTTCGGGGCTGTAGGCATTCTTGATTTGCCGCCAGCATTCGATATTCTCAATTTTGATACGTCGATGTGCTTGGTAGTTTGTTCTGTGGTGGCGTATTATTTCCCATTCAGTAACTCCTGCTCACTTTGACCTAAAATACTCACTTGTTGCATATAATATGGTGATCGAATGTTGACCATTGAAGTGTTTTAGCCATTCACTTTGGATTTTTAGGTAGTACCCCAATCAAAGTCTTTGTTTTGGTATTAGAGCAGGTCGTGAGTTGAAATCCCGCCTTTAATTAACAATATTTTGGTACTTTTGTAACAGCTTCAGTTTATAAGATTTGTGGTATCCACCAAAATCTTTATCAATGGCCAACTACGATGGTTTATCAGATGAATTCCAATTCATGAATGAAGAGGCACTTTGTGATCTTTCACTAAAATTGTTGAGAAAGCGGAATGAAAGATAGGATTCTGCTTCTAGCTAGATGAAAAAGTGTTTATGCAAACAAACAGTATGGGATGATGCCGCAGGGTAGTCCGCTATTGTCTTTTGAGTTGCTACCCAGTCTTAATAGGTGCACATGAAATTACTATTAGAATAAATTTTTTGCATATCGAACATCTACATCTTTCCAAGTGTAGTCTCTAGAGAGACCATGGTGATTGACTTTGTTTTGCATGAGTTTACACTGTATAACCAAGCAGGTACTTGCTATCCTTTTTTAATTGAATTATAGTATATGTAGATGCATCCTCTTTGTTGATGTTATCCAGCTAGGGATGTAAATGACCTCGTGGAGTCTTCACATCTTATGGACCATTTGATGTATAATGATCTAGAACTGATAATATACCGTGAGTGGAACTGAAGCTAAACTTGTTTGAATAGGATACAACCTGCTTATATGAGTTATAGGTGATTTCATGTTCTATGTTACATGAAAGCATCCACCATCATAAATTGTTTTCTGGTACCTACATATCTTTGAGTCAGATGGTTAAGTTCTTTTATTTTTTAGGTTAGGGCTGGTTTAAGGTTGGAATCTCTCAGCTAAGAGTAAGCTCATTTTTCTTGGTTCTGATTTTTTGTATGAACATCAAACGAATGCGTCACTGATATGAACTTATTAGGTGAATCTATGTAATAATATTATGCGTACTTATATAAAACCATAGATCTTGTATCATTCAAATTATTTTTCTCTTCCTATGGAAACAAACAATACAACTGAAACCAACCCTCATGCTTGTGTTTATGTCATACATTGTAATTTCTAATGGGGCAATGAGTTATCAACAAATAAAAAAGGGCGTATCCAGTGCACAAGAGTCTCGCCAATGCGAGGTCTGGGGAAGATCAATGTATGCAGCCTTACCTTTAAATATTTAAAGAGGTTATTTTCGTGACTCGAACTCTAGTTTCCTAGGTCACAAAGAGGCAACATTATCATTGTGCCAAGGTTGCAAAGGGCAATGAGTTATCGGATGCAGAAAATGCCATGCTTTAAAATAAATTGTTTGATTAACAATTTTCTAAGGCATAATAAATTGCATGGATGTTCTGGTTAATGTTTTCTTTCTACTCTACACCTCTGACTATTTGGAGGCAAACATGATTCATGACTATGTGTGTGAAAATATGGGTCTTTATGATCCTATTTGAAATTCTCTTGGGTTGTATCTTTTAAGAAAAGGTGAATAGCTTACTAAATTTGAAGGATTGTTCTGTTCTTCTTGTGTTTGTTTATGTGAACATGTGAGGAATGTGCCAACTTTGTTTACTCTAGTAGCTTAGGTCTTCACTTTGCTAATTATATATTTTGTAATTACTTCCACAAGATGACCATTGAATATTTTTATCGTGAAATTCTTCTTGCTTTCACACTCTTGAGTATATAACAAGATATATGACACCATAGTTTGACCTAAGCTGAAGTCATCTTTTTGCTCTTTTCTTGCCTCTTCCTATTTATTCCTATGTGGAGGAAGACAGATTCCAGATGGTGAAGCAACAATGTGGACCGTAGTCTTGAAGACTGGAAAAGGTAACTTAACCTCATTTTTATCATGATTATGTGTCTCTTGTGGTCATATTATTCTAGAGAAGATTTATTCTTATACACTAATTAACTAATGATACCTCTTATTTGGTCATTGGGAATTCTAATTATGTTTTTTGAATTTTCAGTGTTGATGGATTTTTAAATCCACTGAAGATGTATAATGCCAAAAGGCCTAGAACTATCAAAGAATTTTTGTATGAAATGAAATATGTACAGAATAAGTATTAGCTCATTTATGGTGATTGAAAAATATTACATGCATTGTGATATTTGCAAGATGCCAAATTAAAAGATTGCTAATAGTTTTCTGTTTAAACAACACTAGTTTTGGAGTCGCATTGATCTGAATCAACATGCTTTCTTACTTTGCTTTCTCGAAGATGTAACTTCTCAATAATTCATATCTAGTTTTTAAAATAATTGGAAATCCACTGGTTTCAATTTTTAGTTTCTTGCATGCTCATCAGTGGTTATTTATTGAAAAAAAGGATTTCATTCTCTAATTGAAAGGATTGAATTAACAACTGACTATGAGATTTTAGTATAGAAGTGTTTTTCTAACAAGACTTTGCAAGCAAGCTTTTAGTTTTTGTGTTCATATATGCAAACAACCAGCTTAATGACCTCTTAGTTTAATCTATATATAAGTTCTGAATAAATTGACATGCAAGCCAACACAATTAGCAATAAAGAGTTGATGAGCTGCTCATACCTGGCATGCACTTTTCTTTTAGCTTATTTACCATAGAAAATCTTAGTGGACCTTTTTTTCCTTTTTTGCAGAGTTTACAAGCCTATCTTCCAATGATCAGACTAGAAGCAACACTAATCTATTACAATGGCTATGTGCACTTTCATGTGGAGCTACATCATGGTTGAGTTCTGTTGAAGTAGCACAATCGAGCGAAGGAACAAAAATGGACATGATTTATGAGATTGGGGAATTATTCGAACTGGGAATCCAGTTGTCGTATTTGCTTGTGTTATTAGGTCTTCTTGGAGTTGGGACTTTCTTTGTCATTCGTCAAGTCCTTGTTCGTCGGGAGCTTGACCTTTCTGCCAAAGAATTGCAAGTAAGAAACAATTTATGTTTTTCTTACACTTTTTAGAATTATTGGATGTACTGCAGACATGCCAATGATTAATATTATGCAAAAAAAAGGTAAGAATTATTTTGACATGGTTGATTATTGGAAAAAAAATGCTATAATGTAATTTTATTTTTTTATCCATGGTTGGAGAGGAAGTAGGAATTGTTTGGTCAGCTAGCATAATACTTGACCTAGGAGTGAAATAAGAAACTCAATGAACTTTGACAAATTTTGTTACAAGGTAGTGGTTAAAGGAAAAAGCATGGTTCGTCTTATCGATCCGTACTGATGTATCGACCAACTATCGGTACGGTACGTACAGAGCTTTACTGAGTCATACAAAGCATACCGACACATGGTACATGGGAGCGTACTAATGTACTACCCATATCGGTTCCATATTGGACCGGCATGTATCGTCCGTACCGAACATTATGTTGCAGTACGACGAACCTTGGGAAAAAGTATAGATAACTTTTAGCAAAAGTAATTTCATAAATATTATCTTTTAGTTATTACATTTTTTAACAATAAATATTAAACTAAACTTTACATCAACTTTTCTGGAACTTCTTAGCACAAGACTATCTTTTGGTAAATAACCAATCCGTATATGTATTATGAGAGTGTTATGGCAACACTGCCCAGTAATCTGTCAAGGAATTGTTGAAATCCAAGCAGACTGCATTTGGTTGGGATTGAATTAGAAGGTATATATGTACGTAGGTCACTTCACAAAAAATAAATACCATTGATTCAAATATGGTCATACCAGTTGATATAGATAAATATTCACCGATCCAACAGCCAACCTGTGCGTGGATCATGTGATTTTAACCAATTTGGTCCCAATATGAGCTATACCGCTTGACACATATACCAATGCATATCATGCAGTAACTAGCCAGTATGCACATGTATACTGGGTAGCAAGTCGACCAACTGATCAAATATTTCCCATCTTTTTTTTATCTTCCTACTTTAGACCCCTCATTCACTCCCCTCTTTCATTTACTATCTCTTAAAGACTTAAACTCTTTCTATCTTTCTCAATCTTTCATCCAAACCTGTAAATATTAGCAAATCAAGATTCAAGTTTAAGAGAACAACATCATAGTTCTGCAATCCAAGTTATATCCAAACTTTAAAGTCAAATTTGTGGTTAGTTCAAAGTCATTCAATAGGCGGGCTCACGAGTATAGGATTCATTGATTATTTGAGCATCCCACAAGGTTGCCATGAGATAACCAGCATGGATTTGGTGGTTCCTCCGAGTATGAGCATGAGAGTGCAGTTTTAGTACAGTACTATCTTAGGATTCCTAAATTGATGTAAAACATGTATTTTGTATCACTGCAGAAAAAGCTGTACAACTTATTGATTTGTTAGTCATCCACTTTGTTTGCCATTGTTTCTTTTCCATTTTCTTGTCTTCTGCTAAAATATGGAACACTTCTTTTATATTGCACTAAGATTGCAGATTTTTGTACTTGGGAGTATTTTCTTTTCCTAAATCATACAACGAAGATTGATGCTGTAAATTCAGATTTTATAATCTGCAGGAGCAAGTCCGAAGTGGTGATGCAACAGCAACAGAATATTTTGAACTTGGTGCTGTTATGCTTAGGAGAAAGTTCTACCCAGCAGCTACCAAATATTTGTTGCAAGCAATTGAGAAATGGGATAGAGAGGATCAGGATCTAGCTCAGGTTAGATGTTTGTAATCATTTTTGGCAATTTATGGAATTCCTTTTATCCCTTATATTTATTGTTCTGGCAGGAGCACAAAGTTGTTATTGTTGTGTATTTATCCTAGATCCAATGAGCACATTTTTTCTGGATCATCTGGTATAATATCTCCTTATGTCCTTTCTCCTCATAAATTTTAAAGTAATTTTTAACTGATTAAAGACTTCTATAAAAAATTGATGTCGTGCATGATGGAACTTTAGAGATGACTAATTGATAAGGCATTTCCTGTTAAAATGGCATGGTGAATTGCTTTATAAACCGAACAGGGCAAGAAACAGTGGGAGGCTTCTATGTATGCCAATTTACTTGTCTTGGTTACCTCAAGCTATTGATGCTAATTAGTGAAAAATGTGAAATTGTACATGCATTGCACTCCTCACGATTGTGAAGTCCAAGTATATACATGTGATGCTCTCCTTACGATGGCAAAGTTGTTTCAACTACTTATAGTGCAACAGCATTAAAACGAGTCACAAAAAAATTGTTACCATTTCCATTATTCATAACCTGGATGTCCTACTCATCATCTAAATTTTCAACAACATTTTGGACTCAAGATGGTGTGACATAATTCGTTACAGAATTAAATTCTATGGTGTTTGAGAATGAATGCAATGTACCAGTCCGTGCCTCGTCCACCAGCTGGACCGATAAGTATTACCCATTCCGTGTTGGTCCAGGTGGTTTCACAATCCATGTGATCAAGATTTAAGTTCTTAGATTTAGTATATGTTTGTAGGCACACAGCCTGCATGTGTAAAGATGATAATCTCCCATCTTGGTCTTGGTCTGCCAGAATTTGTTCAATCTCTACCATTCAATTTTCATAGAAGTCCCACTGTTCAGACTGCATCACTATACTGTTATCAGTAAGATCCTGAACAGTTTGTAGATGATGTTTGGATATTGCTATTGGTCCCATTACTCTAATAAGTTGAAAAGAAAAATGTTGAAATAGATTATGTTTGTTTCTTCTGTCCAGCTACATTTTTATTGCCTATTGTACTAGTTTTCTTATAAACTTCCCTCTAATTTGACAGGTGTATAATGCTCTTGGAGTGAGTTACATCCGAGATGACAAACTGGACAAAGGTATTGCACAATTCGAGAAGGCAGTGAAGCTTCAACCCGGCTATGCCACCGCGTGGAACAACCTAGGCGATGCATATGAAAAGAAAAAGGACCTGAGAGCTGCTCTAAAAGCATTTGAGGAGGTGCTTCTTCTGGATCCAAACAACAAGATAGCACGGCCACGACGAGATGCCTTGAGAGAACGTGTCCGATTGTACAAGGGAGTCTCAATCAAATCAGAAGAGCGATGATTCTGTTTTGGTTGCCTGTCATCACGATAATTTAAATTTTGGTATCACCATAATGCCTTGAGAGAGCAGCAAGTTCAATCATGGAAGAAGTCTACTCATACGAGTGATGTGGTTCTCCGTGGCTTGCATGTATCATCGATGATCTGATTTTGAGGACTGATCTGGCCAAGTAGTTTACCCCTTTAAGGTGAGAAAATTTATCGTTTACTCCAAATGTTGTCATTATACTTGTAATCCTGCCTCGAGTCATATCAGATTTGAGCATTCCTTAAGCCAAGCTTTGAACTAAGAATCTTATTACACCGTGACTATATTTTAACTTGCATTCACTTTGTTCCTCTCTAGGAAAAAAAAATCAAGAAATATGTGATTGGTTTATAGTGGTTGAATTAATGTTCTATATTCAGTAGAGTTGATCAATCCATAGCTGCACTATGTTGTTTGTAAAGCCACTCATTTCATGTCTCCCTTTTTGTTGGTGGTGTCTCTTCTTGGTTCACATGACAATGCTCCTGTTAGCTTTTATCTATATATATATATAGAGAGAGAGAGAGAGAACTTGATCCTTGTCTGATGTTAACAGGTATCCTCTATATTAAATCTGCAAAGAATAATGAAGACGAAAGTTTAGGCAGTCCCACATCAATCAATGTGGGACTCCAATGCAAATGATGTGGATATAATGTGGCTGTGCATGTGCATGTGCATGTGATTATATTCTGGCCCATATGCTTCCACACCGAAGCAAAAATTGCTCTTTTGGCATTTTAATTATATATTTGTTTTTTAATAATATCTGATGGTACAATTCGATATATTATTTATATATTGATATAATAATAATAATAATAATAATAATAATAATAATAATAAGACTGTTATTTTTTTAATTATTTGGAATCGGCTATGTGTACCTTTTTATCGTGATTGAGATTTATAGAAAACCATCGTAATATATCGGTCATAATTGTAATACAGCATATGTTTTGCTATGAAAAGCAGCACAATTATGAAAGGCCACTTTAGCAACTATAATGAAGTCTCTTTAGAGCCATTATATCCCCATAAATAAATTTCGATGAATATAATATTTAATATCATAATTGTGTCGAACATTATTAGCCAAAATAGTTTTTTATATGAGTGAAGATATATTTTCAAATTATGATTCTTTTACGAGATGAATATTAGTTAGTCTTAAAGGGAGCTCATTAATTCTCGACTCTTCACATCCGTTTACTTATGTATGTCATCTAAAATCGTAATAAATGATATTAGAATGATATAATATTAAACTAGAGTATGAAAGGATTATCCGTAAACGAATAACTAAAGAACAACGAAGGAAGACATTTCTGTTAGGCTTCATTACGCTATATTACATTTTTGCCTTCGAACTATGCTTATCCTTAGGAGGATATCAGCCTTAGATTAAAGGGACTGTCATATCCCAATTTAATTCTATTTCAAAAGTGGGCAAAGACTTGAATTGGCTTATAAATGCGACTCGATGCATTTACTACCACTTAAGTTTAACGGATAAGTTTTCCTATCTAAGTCTGATAGTGACAACATATAATTTGATGTAATAGAATGTCGTCATCGCACATTAACAGCATCTCAAAAACATGATTGTTTCCATGCTTTACATTCACACCAAATAATGCATTCCAAGGAAGAATTATACACTTCACTGAAGAGGTTAGAGGCTTATTTTAAACCCTCTTCACGAGAGTTAATTGTTCTGTACACAGCACCATACAAGACCCAAACTGCAGTCGGTGTGAGCTACAGACCATTTGATACTCCTACATGCACTGCCTCTTCAACACACTCGACTTACTGCACTGATGTGGGTAGATGAGATCGGCATCGGTGGCATGAGAAGCCACTGCTGCAACAGATTTGCCCAGCTGCTGCCTTTGGGGGTTGCTGCTGTCCTCCACTGCAGTGGATCTCCTTGACCTGTTCTTCCTTCCTGGTGCAGTAGAGAGTGGGATGAAGACTCCTGTTCCTTTGCTCTCCCTTCTTCTGTAGGCCACCTCGTTGGTGTGTGGTGGTAGCATCAACATCTGGGGCATGTAAGGAAGCTCCTGAAGGAAACAGCAATGAAAGTAAGCCATTGTAAAACATTCCATCAAACAGGTGGTGTGCAGCATTTCTCTGTGATCCACCTACCAGCAGCACCATGTCATGGACTCATGCATCCAAAACCAGCTGATGGTACTTATCACCAAGTGACAAGCAAGAGAAAAGTTGTGTAGTGACTACAGCATCAAATTTAATATCCTCTTCAATTATTGTACACAGCTCCAATCATGGTTGGATTCGTCAAACTTAGTTTTGAACGATCAATAAAACTAAGATCGGAGTAAACCAAGAAAGAGAAGGGAGAAAGGCTCGCAGTAGCAGAGCAAAGTCTCATTAGTCATGGCTGCAGAGAGCAGTGAGGAAACTGGTGACCAACCTGAACCGGAAGCGTCGGACACTGCGCCGGGGATTCTTCCTCGTCCTCCATGATTAGCAGCGCCATCCGCTTGCTTAGATCTGCAAAGAAGACATCATCTTCCACTTCCATGGCCTTCTGGACCTTACGCTATAAAGTATCCACTGAGAGAGAGAGAGCGAGAGAGAGAGTCCAAATCCTCACACCATATCTCCTATGTATCGGCTAATAACTCGTCCTGGTTCTCTTATCCATCTTTGGTTGGCCATGGTAGCCTTTAAAGGCGAAGGCCGGGGATGAGGAGCAGTGGAGGAGCATGGAGATCGGAGGGACACGCGGGCCCGGAGGGCAGCTGGCCAATCCCATCCTCTTGTGACCCATAAAAGGATAGATAAAAGGTCGAGAAGAGAAATCATGGCATCGGATGCAAAGGTAGAAATGGATGTGAACTGTGGAGAAGCGTGCAAGGTGGGCTTCTCTCCACGTCAAGAAAGAACTGCTGCTTCATGCGAACTCGAGTTCGTGAGGAAGGCTTCTCTCCACGTCGAGCAACTACTACTGCTTCGTGCGAGTACTCTTCCGTCTTTTGAGGGAGACGCTTTTGGTGGCTCCTTTGGTCCTCGGAGTCGGAGGTCAGCAAGCCACCGGAGCTCGTGACCACTAACCAGTCTCGGACCACCTTCATTTCGTCAGAGATTTGGCTATCTACATACCTTCCCCAACTCGTATTGTCAATTCTCCGTCCATAATATATAAATATATAAATATATATATATAAATATATATATATATATATTATGTATGATACCGATTAAATTTTGTATGATCATATCATATGAAGTATCTAATAATAAAAGAATGGCGTGTCCCTTACGGAGGCTCCTGAGATAATATGGAGAGTCAGTCACTGTATACATATTTGAATCGATCAAAGTCGAGGGATGAAAAGTCATTATTGATGATTCGAAGCAAACTTTTGAAGCTGATAATTATCTTTGCTAATACGAGTTTTGATGACTGATAGTAAGATTTGGTGATCAACTCATATCTTCGCGAACTCTTCCTATTTCACTGGGATTTCATTTCACAAGGGTAAAGAAGAATTAACCTTTTTTTTTTTTGCTTTCTGAAAACATTTTGCACGCTTCTCTTTGTTTGATTAGAATTAGAAAATATATCACTTGCATTGCACATACTACTAACACAAATTCAAGTTCTAAGCTTCATATGGTGTTTTTGGGTGTCTGGATATGCTACCGGTTGCTCCTATAGTTGATCATCTTGAGAGTTGGGGGGGGCAAAGTTGATCATCTTGTTTTGTAAGTTTTCCTGAACAAAATTAAGTTTAGCAATATCAGAACACCTCAAGTCAGATCCTTTCTCCCTAATAATTGACTTGTATGCTACAATTTATTATCATATATTACCTCACATCCACACAAAATTAATCTGAAGTGAAAAAAAATAAAAAAGGAATTGTGCTTAGATACAACAAGAATCAGATTGACATCATGAGAGGTTGGAGGCAATGGCAAAGTTCCATTTAAAAGTCATGAGCAGACAATCTACATAGAAAGTTCCATACCTGATCAGCTCTTTTAACTCTTCCATTGAAAACCTTCAGACTCCAACTCTCTTTCTTGCCATGCTGCAGTAATGACTCAGAAAAAATATTAGAGAAAATTGTCCCACATAACATCGAAGAAAATGTCACAGGAAGGCTTCCTGATGCTCGGAAAGCTAAAAACACTTCTATATAGTTCCCAAATGGATTACCACGGTAGGCACCACAGTTGAGAAGCTTCACGAGCCATCGGTTGTATCCATACTCGTGATCCCATCTGCAACCCCTTTAAAGACAACTCGCAGTTTCCTCAGGCACGATGTTTTCTTGTCATTTTTCTCAGATGTACCACTGGCATGAATGACATCCTTTGCAACTTTACCCGTGAGGTCAAACAGGGGAAGCTGGAGATTTGATCGTGTCATTTCTTCTAGCACCGGGGGAGACTGCATGTAAAGATTTTTTCCTCGACATGTGACACTAGCTTTCGACAGACGAATGTTAGGATGCTCGCCAAGTAATCTGATGAACTGTGACATTAAAAAAATAAGCAACAGACGATCAGCATAATGCAGACAAGAAAAAAGACTTCACAAAAAGTAAGGTTACGTATCATAGGACAAGTCATTTAGATGGTGCTGCTGTAGAAACTATGCAGTATAATCAAGAAATCTCAAGATCTGTTTGGCACATTCTTGGAAAACATCAACTCAGACATTTCCTTTTATCATCTACCAGTCTAAAGTTTCTGTACTAGAAAAGTATTATCCACAATTTTATGTAACAATGCATAAAGGATTACTCAGTGTGAAATGCAGAAGTTGATGATTAATGACAGTTTCACGGGCCCTCTTCAATGTCTTTGATTAAGCAGAGATGATATATTATGTGACAAATGAGATTCAGAGACACAAGCATCATCCATTTTGAATCTCAGTAAAATAGTCTCACAAAAATTTTAAGTAAATTAGTGAATAGAAATTTTCATATGCATTACTTTGTTTGATTGTTATATGCCAGTATCCAATATTTCTTTCATTAACCATAAGGTACATGAACCTCAAATCAGAGTTTCCATATGCTGGACAAATTAGCATGCATATCCTTCAAGATTCTTTATCGTTGACTGATAGGGTAGTCAAGATAGATAGACCTGATATTCACAAATACACTCCAAGAGAGAGCAAATGCTACAGTCAAGTTTAGGTCAAACATGAGAGTAAATCAGACTTTTCTTGTAAAGAGAGGACTTACATGGACAAATTAGCAAACGATCATGCTTTCGCCAGTCTCTAATGAGCATCAATTGTAGCACAATGCAAATTTCTTGTCTAGGAGTAAAAGTATCTAACATCATACTAGTGATGCAAACTGACAAGAATGTCTAGTTTTTCTGATATCCCTAACAATCCGATGACCACCCAATTGGGTTGTTTCAAAGAAGACTAGGACTCAAACAGCCCTGTCCAAACAAGATTCCCAACAAGTTGACTTCAGCAGGGGACAGCATTTGTTCGATTCCTGAAGATCAGGAATCACACAAACTCCTAAAGGGTTCCTTGACAGCAAGGAAAAACAAGATCATCCAATATTATCAAAAATTGATGGACTGCTACATTTAGGGATAGAATAGTATCGTCATTAATGTTTAAGTAGGGTTTCAAACTTCAAAAGTCTTTTTTTCTATTTTCAGTATTATGTCATTATTTCTCATTAATCAAATAAAGTTTTCCTTGACTGTTTACTTAGGAGGCTTTTTCTCTTCCTCAAACCACAGGCAATACTAACGAATCTGACCTTGCAAAAGACCAAATTTTTTAAGAAAAATTATAGTGCAACTCTTAAGAGAAGAAGGTTATCAAAAGGTTAAGTTACCTGCAAAAGCGTAGTGGAAGTGTCCAGCTCAACAAGTGTTCCAGGCCCACACACTAGACAATCTGTGTCTCTGACAAAATCGGTTACTTTTATGTGGGTTCCCTCTGTTCCATTGTACCTAAAAAAGTTGTTGATCAAATAGTTAGAAGAAATGAATGGTAATCAATTCAGTACATAGTAGCTGAGATATACTGGGGAAAATGCTTCTCATCATTTCCATAACTCCAGTTAAACAAAACTTTTAATTTCTTAATCTCGTAAAGCCTAGAGAAAAAATTAACCAGAAAAGAGATTAGAGATTTTGTTATTAAAGGCAGTTATCCTCAGGTAAATACACCTGCAAAGCAACAAAAAGGGCAAAAAAGATTTATGGGGCCAAACTTGAATTTTTATTGGATGGATCAAATTGCTAAAAGATCAAAAGGTTGCATAAATTAATCTGACAAAAGTTGGATATCTCATTCACGTCTACTTAATCTGGCAAAGGATCATATCTGACTAGAATTATGATGTTGTGATCCTGTACAAAAGTAGAGTAGGCAGTCGATCAAGGGAGCAAAATGTAAATCAGTGTGAACAAATCCTGGAAGTTACTCTATGTTCTATGTAGGCCAGTGCAGCTACAGGATCTATGTGGTAGCACAGACATTAGTTGGGCATTCAATACAATCAAGTCTGCATTAACAACTTAAATGACACGATGTTGCAACATATATATTTTAGCTCCAGTCACAGCCTTCCAAAACTTCTTTCTAAGACTCTACATGACCCAATCAACACAAAAGATCATATTACAGTTTGATCAATTCAATCTTACATTAAAGAAAGAAGATTTAGGTTCAAGATGTACAATAATATTGCATCACTAGGGACTTGTTTTATTCATATATGATATTTAAAACTTCAATATTGCACAGCAAAGTCCAATATTTTACAACAAATGTAATTTATCATCGGCCTATTTCATCAAGAAAGTGAAATAAGTATGAGGAATGGAAAATTTGAAGAAAAAGAGAGAAAAAAAGAGAGGAAAAGGAAACAAGAAGAATGAAACGATAAAAAAACTCTCACCATTGTGGAGACAACAATGAGAATTATTGTTCCAAACAGAAGTATTTCCAGAAAATATTTTTTTAAAAAAAGAAGACTACTGTTTGTTAAATTTAATCACAACCATAACACCTTGATGAAGCCACAATTTCTAATTAAAAAGTCCAAACTCTTCTCCAAATATTTTATGAGCACTGAGTTCTCAAACTTAAACTGAAGCAGAAGAGGTAACTGATTCTGCATAGAGTGCATCTTAAGGTATTGTTATATTCATATATATCTTAGCAGAAGTGTACCTTGAAGGTCTGTACAAGGTTATCATTTCCTTGCAAACAAACTACAATAAGTAATATGCCAGCTACTTACATGCAAAAACATGATTAAATTATACAAGTAAATTCAAACTTCTCCTTCATTATAAAGCTCACTAGAGTTCGATTAACAACTACACCAAATAATCTCAACATATTGTTATCTATTATCTCTGGAACCTTTGGTTACCAACATTTTGTAACAAAAAAGAATATCCATGATTCCAGGTTAAGAAAAGATGTTTATAGGTTATCAGGATGTAGCAGTGAAAGGAATAAAACACTGAGATACTTCTTAATCACAAGAAAAGATATTTCTACTGTAAGTAGACATGGATCTCTTAATTCTTAGAAACACTTGTAGCATGTAATCTTTTCAACAAATTAGGCATGATCTATGACACTAAACAACCAGTACATGTCCAAATTAAAATTTATAAATTCAGTAATGTAAACAAATAAATATCATCATACATGTTGAAACAATTAAAACCATCTAAATGTAACTATCCGAAATAAAGGTTGAGTTCATATAATAATATTTAACAACCATCAGATATAATTGATACATATTTCCTTATGACGATCTCCAAATTTCTTTCACGATTTTTTTTCTTATGACACCGACAATCCATCTCCATGCAAAATCCGAAGCAATGGCCCTCACGTGAGGGCCATGCGACAAAGCACGTGGGAACGCAACGGGTGTGGTGTCGTGTCTCACAAATAGAAATGAAAATAAATAATAAAAGACAACTGGATATGTGTCGAACACGTGTCCGACCATGTTGACGACGTATCCACCAAAAGCACGTGTCTGTGCTTCTTAGCTTGTAAGTATAAGTTCCCTTTGAGGCAATGTGATGTCCAATTCATACAAACTCAAAAGATACAACTTTCATGTGAGGCTTGTAATAAGTCAATAGAAAACAAAAGCACTCAAACTGATGACAAAGAAATGAGGAAGAAGAGATCACGTGAAATAGTTGCATAAAGTTTTGCTGCATCCAGACACTATCTTCAAGGCTTCCAATGCACAGGCAGCAGATATAATTGCATTCGTAGATGCAATAGCTGGAATTATATTCTTCACCACACCCTGCAAAGTGGGATGTACAGCGCATAATATGATGAAAAAAAAACGAAAGAAGATAACTGACAGAACAGAGAAAATTCATGTATATTGTTCTCAGTTACTGCAATCACAAAACCAAAGAGAACAAAAATGACATTCAAGAATTATATTTTGTTCCCCACGAGATGCATGTAAAATCATAATTGGTGCAATGATTGCCTGTTTAGCAATGGCAGCGACCATGTTTTCTGGGGCACCCACGTCTACCCAATCTACTTACACCAGGTTTATGTAACCTTTGATTGGACTTCGGGCATGCGCAGGTAACAAAGTTGGTAACAGAGTCAGATTTAGGTTCAGGTTTCAGTCAGGATGGGTTTTCTCAGGTGTCATGGTCCACCTAACCCACTTGAATTGGGATCGAGTACCTCTTAATCTGAACTTCCAAAGAACAACTACTGTATAAATATGATATTTTTAATTCCAAAATTGAAATGCAAATAGTTTAAGATATTACATCAAAGATCAACTAGAATTTCAATATGAAGCAATTTAAGAATGAAAAGCATGGATTCGGAACTCTTCATGGACAACGAATAGAAGAAAAAATATTATGCTGAAAAGCAAAAAAACATATCAATAAAGTCAAAATATTGCAAGCACCACACGTGCTCCATCCAGAAAGCCAGAACATGGGGGTAACTGAAAGTAATTTGTATATTAATGGTGTGAAATATCTGGAGAAACATCCAGCTTTTCAAATAACATTAGATTATATATACAATTACAATTATCTATAAGTAAATATGCTTGTTCACATGTGCACTGATAATATCCATACATTCATGTGATGATATTCCTTATAGTATAAAACATCTAAACTATTTGAGAGGCATACCTGTGTCAGAGAATATGTTACACCAGTAATACCAAAAAGTTCAGCTCTCTTGAGGGCCTGATCAAGATATTCAAATGAAACATAAATATACAAGAATATCATATTAACTGAAAAAGGAACATACATCACAAGTAAGCAACCTGTGAGTAAACCCACTGCATATGTTCAGGATCATCAGCATCAAAATCTTTCCCATGATGGACCTATTAAAACAATAATCAGAATGATAATAGCAGAGGAAAAAAAAAAAAAACACACGAAAGAATGAGGAGAAATTTTAATTACCTCGCCCCATTTGATCAAATGTGCATACTCAATACAATGAGCAGCAGTTCTAGGTGTCTCTGCTAAAGTGCATAGAGGAAACTTCACTTGTGGTGGGAAAAGCCAGATGTTGCACTCAAAACAAGGTGTCCTTCCAGGCAAAATTACTCTAGCATGGCCCTTAAAACCTTCAGTTCCACCATCTACGATGGGTTTAATTGTCTCGGGAAGAGGCTTGTCATCAGTATCATACTCTAGATTTCCCAAAAACGATGAGACATACTACATCAGATGGAGAATGAACAGAAGTCACTTCTAGACAGATCAACATTAGCATAATGAATGACGGCCACTACTAGAGATCTACATCAAATTGACATTGCACTGTACTTTATAAGCCTATATCACCAGAAATAACTAACAAGGTAGCAATTTACATTTTGGGACACAATCTGGATCATTAAACGTTTGATGTCAACATTTTCCTGAAGGCCTAAACAAACATAAACACATTGAATAGATGGCCAGTATTTATGTTCAAGCTGGCCATCCTCGTAAAAAACCTTGCATCCTCATATACTATCCACATATGCACCAACATATATATGTATATAAATTTGTATGTGTTCCACATTCTAGATAATTGTATTTTTCCAACTAACAAATCTGAAGTTCACTCCTATGATAAGATGTCCCAAGATGACTCGTGTTCCTACTTTTGTTTGACATACCAGAGCAATCCACACTTCACAACACAGTACCGAGCATCAAAATAATGTAGAACCAAGAAAAAATATTTTTTAATTTATATATATATTAGTTTGACAATAGTTCATAAAGCATTATGCAGGTTTATGTGCACATGAGATCTACTAAAAGCCATTCTGATATTGCCAGTTGTCACAAAATAGTACCACCACAATCAAAAGCATAGAAATATATACAACCTGCAAAATCTTCATATATTGTAAGAATAACTAATGTGTCACAAATCCCTGTTCTATCTGTTTTAAAATGTATATATGAGTTTCCACAGGTTTCACCAGCTACCACATAACTTCAGAATGTTTCTACGAGACCATGCTCACTCTATTAGAGCAAACACTAATTGTTTAAAATAGTCTGAAATTTTCAAAACATGTACATTGTCATAATTAACAGGAAATCCTATATTAAGCTTGTCAACCATGATATCATCTAGGTGCCTAAGCAACTTAATTAAAAGGCAATACTACATTAAGCTCGTCAACTGTGTATCATCTAGGTGCCTAAGATACAACCTTTTATTAGGCTATATCCATTGCCAAGACCCACCTAGGTTATTTGGCAATCTTAACCTATAAATATGCTCATATTTCACATTCAATCTAAGTCACTCAAAGCATGGTTCTCTGTGTCGCACATCAAATACCCAAAACGTCAAGCTACGATCCAAAGAATCTCTTTCTTTTTCTCAACAAATGGAACAGTACAAAACTAGAATACATAGAGCATGGAAAGTTCGCATAACAAATTAGACAACTTACCGAGGAAGCCACAAGCAACGGAATTTATATAGCTTCGAGCATCAATTGAATCAAGACCAAGGACAATTATATTGAAATCATTATAGAAGTCTATGTCCTTATCCTCAATCCTGCAAAAATGTGGGGTAATATTCACCCCACTAATTCTTTTCATAACACGCTCTGCTGCAACTTCTGCCTTGGACTTCCCAACATCCTGAAGCCTACACCATCAAAACAAAATACTTTAGAATATAACCCTCATGAATATGAGGACATGAGGCAAAATCTGTTCACAATGTGGAGAAAAGATGAAAGGAGGATTCTTAAACGAGAATCTCAAAAAAGCATGCCCTTTGAGAAATATAGCAATTAATTATGCAATTTATCATTCTTCGGATTGTTCTCACAAGACAACCTATGCATGTCTAGAGTTTCAATCTATTTGCAGCTCAAACTATAAAACCCTATAAGAGATGTATAATTGCTGAAAGAGATACAAATTAGACAGCCCACACAATCATGTTAAACAGGGATTATATATCTCTTTAATACAGAAAATTTGGCCTTTTTTTCTGGAAGGGATGTCAGGAGTAAATCATAGGTTTCCTCAATACCAGGAGTAAGGTAGTTAAGAAAAGAAGCGTCCATACCAAGCAACGCTACAAAGTAAAATCAAAGATCATACTAGAGATGAGAATAAGATAAATATATACGATCATACTGTTCATACTCGATATCATTGTTTCATTCATCTAATGCACAAATCTTCAAACATATGATGGGCATCGTCCAGAAAGGTAAACTGACAGGGAGCACAAATCGACCTGAAAAGGAACTGTCGGTTGAGATTGGAGACCTCGATGGTGTCCATATCAATGACATCGATGTTCTTGAATCCTGACAAGGCCAAGTCCTTGAGCAGCTCGCAGCCCAAACCGCCGGCCCCGACCACAAGCACCCTCGCGATCTCCCCGATGTCCTCCCTCAGCTGCAGAAATCGATCAAAACGAAGATAATAAGAAAGTAGGAGGACATGATCGATGTCTCTTTCTAGAGTAACTGCGATCGAGGCTCACGGTGGGGCTGGGCTCGAAGTCCTGCCCGACGATGTTGCCGGGGCGGGCGAGGAGCTTGTCGACGTCCCTCCACCTTCCGGGATCCGACGAGACGTCCGCCATTGCTTACTCCCTCAGCGACTCGCTGCTGCTGACGTTGTATTATCTTCACGGCTGTGGGAGAACAGCAAAACCCCAACGAAGAAGACGCAGCGGCCGCGTCTCGAAGCAGAATAAGTGCTGGTACGGTGGACCTGCGGAGCAGCAACCTTTGGTCTAAATAGAGGTCCACCTATTTGTTCCTCACCCCCCCTAACCAATGCCTTAAGATTCCGATTCACGTTTATGATTTGTATCAATGAACTCAATATAAATTACATCTATATTTATTTATTTATTGATATTGTATGTAATGAAAAGAATGATACAAAGTTTTTATAATATTTTTTATTTAGATGTAATGTCTTCTATATAAATGAAAATACTATAACGATATTTCAAAACATAATAAATAACTTTTTATGGGTTCATATCCATTTTTTATCATTGTATCCAATGAAAAAGGAGGGGGTAATTATACATTATCCTGTATTTCGATCTTTATATTTTAAAAAGTAACATCGGGCTCCCTACACTTAGGAAGATAAAACATTTAATCTCAATTCTCCATATGACATTTATCACATATAAAAAAATGAATGAAAAAATAAATTTTTTATTTTTATTTTTAAAATATTAATTTTATATAAACTTTATTAATTTTCTCATTTGCTCTTCTTTTCAAACTGTTTGCCTGTAGCCTTTTGGTCCTTCTTGTTCGCTTGTCACATATGTCGCACATGTTTATCGCAATAGTTTGGAAAGAGGAGAAGAAAAGGAAACCAATAAAGTTTATATAAAATTAATAATTTAAAATATAATAAAGTTATATTTTTTTCCTTTCATTTGTGTTTTTTTTAATGTGATAATTTTTCGCCAATAAAATTAAGAATTATGGTTAAATATTTTACCTTTGTAAGTATATAAATCTAGTACTATTTTTTTAAATAATAGAGATCGGAATACTAATTATAGTTAATTATAAGGGATAATATGTAATTATCCCCAAAAAGATATAAGAATTTGGAAAATTACCCCTTATGTAGATATATGAATGAAAACATTGAAATGATGTTTCATAATTTTTAATCTAATGTTGATGATTATCATGTTGATTGTATCATTCCCTATTTGAAATGACTAAATGTCAGTTGATAATATTTGTGTTTATTGGGATGATGATCTTCTTAATGATGCATTATTCTCAACAAGACTGCTAATTAGAATAGAATTATCCCACCAAAGACAAATAGGTGGTCATCATATATTATTGATAGAGAAGTTACTCATGTTAGAAGACAAAAACAACCAGGTGGTCATTTGATTTGAATAACCCAAGTTTCTTAGATAAAAATAAAAAGTAATGATATAATTGAAATTGAATTGGCTAAAATATAGATGTCATTTATAACGTTTTTAATAGTTTTATAGTGTTTTTAGTACTTCAATAAAAATACTTAATACTATTAATTAAAAATATTATAAATAAGTTAAATGGAATAAAAAATACATTATAAACTATTTAATATACTACCATGATTCAAATAGATATTTATAGTTGATTATGAATAACATCACCCAAGTGATATAAAGTCTTATCTAAAAATACTATTATATTTCAAAGTTCAACAATAATATTATTATGTTTAATAGTTTAGGAATAATATTATGCCAAATAGGCATCATGTTAAGCTTGGAAAAAAATATTAAATGTAGATATAAAAGTGCTAAGAAATTGTGCTAACATATAGGGCTGTATAAAATGAAAAATTAAAAAATAAAATAAAAGGAACAAATCTAGTGCAAAAATTAAATGGTGAGATAAGTAGTATCGGATACAATGTAACAAATGAGAAGAACACAAACAAGTAATAAGAAATGAGACAATCGTAAAGAGAATACAATTAACAAGAAAAGATCAAACTAAATCTTCATAAGAGAAAAGAGAGATTTATCTTTGGGTAATCAACAAATATGAATGTTTTAGTTTTTTCTAAATGAGTGAGAGTCAATGAGACTAGGGTCACTAGGAAACAAATCGATGAGAGTAACACAAGGAGAAAAAAGAGCCGATGGGAGCTACAACACAAGAGGAAAGGAAACAATCGATGAGAGTTTAAGGTTTAGGGCATAAAAGAAGAAATATGATAGAAGCAAAATAGGGAGAAAAAGTCATATTTGGGCGCGAGAGGAGTTAAAACAACCTAATTTAGGATATGAGAAAAAATAAAAACAATGATGAAAGTTTAGGGTTTAAGGCAGATTGGTGTGGCACATGAAAGAAGAGAAACCTTTGAAATCACAATAAATTTTTTTTTTTACAAAATTCATCTTATATAATATCTCTAATAATCTATTTATTCTATTGAATAAAATTATAGAAATTCTCTCACATATCATTGTTAAATTTAATTTTCACATATATTCCCTTCATCTCTCTAAAATAAAGTAACATGATATCAAGATATCAAATGATGCACTGTATGATTTGATCTTTAATTTATAGCACTAAGAAATTTACCCACCAACTCTCTTTTTGAAATTGCATTTTCAATCTTAGATTATTTAAAAATCATCTTTATCATACTCCAAAAATCCAACTAGTAGTAACAATATCTTTGCCCAATATGTCATGCCTTTGAGAACAATAACTAGAAGTAAAACCCATCAAATGGTGTGCAAAGAAATAAATCATCATAGAATAGATTATTATAAATAAGGGGAGCATTTTGTGGCAATTATTATAATTAAAAACAAAATTCCCAAATCTCAATTCTATCAAATCATTTAGTACGTATATTATATGTAATATTTAAATGAAATAATGCTGGCTGGGCCTCACAATCTCGCTCTCTCTCTCTCTCTCTCTCTCTCTCTCTCTCTCTCTCTATCAGCTCCTCTCTCTTGACACAGAGAGAGAAAGAAGAGATCCCAACGGCTAGTCACGAGAAAGATGTCCTTCTCCAACGTTGATAGAAAAAAAGCAAAAGAAGAGCAGTAACGCAGATGAGAGGCTGGTCAAAGTCTTCATGGCCTGTGGGTGTGTGTGTGGTTGGGTGTTACAGAGGTAACCCGTGATCTCTCTGTCCATTACCCATTGGAAGTGAAGCCACGCGCCCACATCCCAATAAAGAAGACGAAGGGAAGAAGGCTTAATCCTCACCTACTAGGAGTAGGTTCGACTCGGAGTGATCCGAGAGATCAGACATCGCATTTCCCATGCCAAGCAGAAGAAATGGCATCGATGGATTGGTAGTGGACGCGATTGATGGATCGTAATGGCAGTAGGAGCCCTGTCTGTGAGGATAAAAAAGGACGATGGATTGGACGTGGAGTAAATGAGTCGTCAAGGACGGTGTAGGGCAATTGACTGATACCCTCCGTACGTGCAAATCCTGACACCCTTGCATGCCTCGATCCACGCGGTAGATTTGTCGTTTGATTTGGGGAACACGGTTTCAGAGACTCTTCTTCTCCGTTGGAATCGGGAACGGAGATGGGTGAGAGACTTCGAGTCCACCCACCACCTTCCATTGGAAGAACAGTTGTTATCAGTGATTCCAGAGATAGAGAGAAAGAGATGTAATCGATGTATCAGGACAATTTGGGTCAAAAGTTTTTGGGAGCAGAGACTTATGGAGTCGAGTAAAGAAAGGAAGGAGGTGGAGGAGGAGAAAGAAAAGGTTGAGTGAGAACAGAGGAGGGCATCATTTCATCCTCCCAAGCTCGCCTCCCAAGACTTCAAAGCATCAATCTCTCTTTCTCCTTTTTCTTTTTCTTTCAGAGCCACAGAGAGAGGAAGAGTCGTAGGATTAGCTCCCATCCCCAAGCAGAGGGAACGTGATTTCTGACTCGTAAGCATCGGTCATAAGGAGACTCTGCATTCTAATGCTATTCCGAGAACAAGGAGTTCATACAAGACCTCATTTCACGCCATGGAAACGCTCGAGACCTCGAGGTTTCGTCACCATCCTTAAGACTGCAATGGCAACTTGCATGTGCTCAAAGCAGAAAAGATTTCTAACCTACTGCAGCAAAAGAAAGAAAGAAGCAAAGTGAAAGACACTTTGATCATTATTACTAGCAATCTGAAGTTTGTGAACACAGTGACACATAACAGGAAAGCTTGATAGCTCCCTCATCTCCACCACAAGTCCTAAAAGAGAAGAACCAAAGTACAACTCTCAAATCCTTGCTAGATAATATAAAATAAGACCTTTCTATATAAATTGCACCTGAAACATATATATAGTTTCTTACCTAACTAGAAAACAAAGGAGAATAAGAAGAGAAAAAAAATGGTGAATTACCCATTTTTCATGTATCTGCGGCAGAGACTCCACTAAGCCTCTTCTCTTTGGATGACAAATTTCCCCACCCAGTGAACTCGAAATGAGATGTAGAGTGAGAAACACAAGGTTCAAGCAATCAAGCTTGGTTCACATGATTGAGCAACTGCTGCTGGTGTTCTCATCACTGAAGTAGGTGGTGTAGGAATCGCCTTGGTGCGGTGCCGTCGCTGGTGCCAGTGCCGGCGCCGGTGGCATGTTGTAGTACATCGGTAACGGTGGTCGAGAATAACCTATCATTGGCTGGAAGGCGCGATCCTGGGCATTCATCATCATCATCCTCTGCTGCTGCATCTGCTGCTGCTGCTGCTGTTGCTGTTGCATTTGTTGCTGCTGCAGCATCGCAGCCATGTACTGCTGCTGCTGGTATGGATGGGCAGCGGCGATCACCTCGGGCGGTGGCGCCACCATCCCTCCTTGATAATACCCGGGCGGTGGGCCTCCCGCCGGGTGGGCTTGCACCGCCGCGGCGGCCGGAAAGTTCCCCATCTGGCCCATCGGAGCTTGCATGGTACCCATCTGGTGTACTACACCCAGGCCAGGGAGTCCTTGGCCGATCATGCTTGGATTCATCATAAGATGGCCGCCGCCGCCACCACCACCGCCCACCTCGTTCTTCACGAACATTCTCTTGGCTCCATTGACTGGATTGGTGTTGCAGTTCCCAGCTTGGCCACTGGCATTGATGCTGCCATTGCCAATGGGAGCTCCTTTGTTGCTATTAGCACCATTCTTACCGTTCTGTGGCCCAGCATTACCACCATTCTTCCCCCCACCAACACCATTATTCTTAGTGGCAGATCCACCACCAATACCACCCTGGTTTTGATTTCCACCACCACCACCACCCCCCCCGTTTTTACCACTTCCACCAATACCAATCTTCGGCTCATTGGTATTGCACATGACTTTTTTCTGCACAGGCACATCTGCGCCTTTCTTACCGCTGCCACCACCGCCATTTCCGCCCTTCTTATCCTTCATGGCATTCCCATTCGGCGTCGCAACCGCAGGCTTGATCTTGATGTTCTTGAAGTCGTCGTCGAAGTCAGCGTCATAGCAGTCGAACTCATCCATTTCATCATCGTCGTCGTCATCAAATTCATCATCATCGAAATCATCTTCGTCATCGTAGTCATCAAAGCCCTTGGTAGGCAAGCTGAAGCTCACAGATTTGGGATCCTTCGGTGGTAGGAAGTTGAAGTTTTTCAGCTGAGGCAGCTGCACATCTTTGGACCCTTTCATCTGCTGTAGCTGCTGCAGCTGTTGCTGAAGCAGCAGCTGCTGCTGTGGTGTCGGTTGCGGGTGCTGGCCTTTCTGGTCCTTCCCACCAACCCCAGCTCCAGCTCCACCACCACCATTTCCACCCTTCAGAGGCTTCCCATTGTCCTTCTGCTGGCCTTTACCACCTTGTGGCTGTGGTTTCTGGACCGGGTTGCTGTTGTTGCTACCGCCCTTCGGAGCCAGCAGCTCTGCATGTTTGCCAGCCTTGGCAAGCTTTTTGACGAGGGTGGCAGGATCAACATTACCCGAGACAGTCACCTTCCCCTGCTCTGCATCAATGCTGGTTGTGTACACCCCTGATAGCAGAAGGAATCAAGCAAGGAAGAGGTAATTACAAAATCAAAATCAAAACAATCCTCTCGAAGTAATTGCAAAATCAAAATCCCCCTACACAAGTAACCACACTGGAGGAGCTACAACATTTAGTTCAAAGAAAGGCCGAGATCGGTGTTACAGTAAAAGTACCATCAATCTTGTGGAGCAGTTTCTTGACCTTCTTCTTACATCCATCACAGTGAATGTTCACTCTAAGAATACATGTCTGCAGTTGGAGCAATACATCCCCCCAAACAATGAAACCATTACAAGCTATTTCAAGTAAAACAACAGATGGACACATGAAGAAGCTCCTCTTGAGTCCAGGAGAAGAAATGGAAGGTAGAGAGAGAGAGAGAGAGGGGTAAAAGGCTTACCTGTATCTTGAGGAACCTGATGTCTTCCTCTTTACTCATCCCCTTCACTTCTCTGGAGAACAAGACCAGAGTGTCTCCTGTACCTCAAGCAATTATCTGGTGAAAGTGGAGGCAGGAAGAAGATAACAAGGGAGGGCAAGGATCAAGAGCAACTCTTTATTCAGTGAAGTCAAATCATTCCAAAGCAAGGAAAGAGGAGTGTGAGGGAGAGATATGAGTTGAGAGTTTTCTCAGCAAAGATTCATGCCTGGGTTCGAGTGTTGATTGCCCCAACCATGGCCATTTGTATCCATTTCTCAGGTGGTGTGCAGACTTCAACACCAGCCTTTACCACGTGCTATTCACGTGCACCACAGTTCTACACTGGTCCACCTGTACTTTTTCCTATCATCACCTGACCTAAGATAAACAACAATAATAACATTATTATTATTATTAACTGTAGAAAATTAAAGAACCTCTAAAAGAACATTATATCCAATTGTAATATTAAATATATATATATACATATATGTAATTTGATTAATGGATAAATTTAGTTAATGAAAAATACTTAGCTTTCTGTCATTTATGAATAATAATCCCTGAATACCAACAAAATCTTGATACATTATATTACTGAGGTACCTCAGTGCAGCTATTTCATTCATATACTTTTAATATCTATATGAAGAAACTTCATTTGATTAGAGTACAACAGTTGGACAAAATATTCTTTGGGTATCAAAGGATATGAGACGATGATTTACGAGAGTCGATTCGGATTCATATATTTTGAGATCATTGGTGAGTGGTTTATAAGCAAATTTTTATTTCTTCTTCTCAGGACTGTGTATGTGGTTTGATCACTTAGAATGCGGATTGGGGGATATGTAATGAAGGGAGGCTGCAAGAGTTGATGAGTCAAAAGGCAGATGAGTCAGTCAGGCTTTGTGTCATGTCTCTGACAAAGCCCCGTTCCAGAGTTGGCTGTGGACGAGCAGATTGGTGAACGCCACCGAAGAAGACATTGATGATGGCATGGTGGAGGAGGAGGCAGTAGCTGCAGCTACCACAAAACTTCAACTCATGTGACTACTATTGCCCAAAACTCTCACTCTGAGGATGCTTCCTTCTCTCAGCTGATGTTTCCTTCTCTCTCTCTCTCTCTCTCTCTCTCTAGCTATTTTGATAATGATGTTTGCATGCACATTTAGAAAATGATACATTTCAGTTCATGTCAACTGAATAAGGTTACTCATTAATTGAATTCAAAATGGGATATATATATACTCATAGTGAATTTTTTTAAAAAAAAAATCTCTATTTTTATAAAATTCTTAGACAACATTTTAATTTTTAAAAATTATTATAAAATATTTTTTAATAACGATATTATCCTTATTGGTCATCGTCTCCGTCCATCACCGCTCGTTCTTATCAAACTCAACCTTATCGTTAGCCCTCCTTCCTCGTCTTTGAAAAAAAAAAAAAAAGGAGAAGAGAGGTAGTACAGGAAGATAAATTTTTCTTGTCGTCGATCGTAAATGAAAAAGAATATTATAATAAGAGGAAGGAAACAAGAGCACAAATCAATCATAGTAGGTGAGAAAAGAGGTAATGACAAGATTTTTACAAACAAGAAATATTTTTTAAATATAAAGATTTTTTAAAAAAAAATTTCACCCTAGCCTCATCTGTTGGGCCTCACAGAAGAAGGATAGAATAAATAATAATAATAAAGTTTTATTATCTGTTTTTTTTTTGTTGACATGTGATTACTGTATTGGCTTTCTATTAAATTCACTACTTATTTTTGTCTACTTCAGTTAGTTAACCTAAGACTAATCTATCAAAGGTTGTAGATATAAAATCTCATTTGACATTTGGTAGGCTTCATTTGATAATTTTAAGAATGTCAGCTAACTTAGCTATTAAGATTTTGATGGTTAACATCATAAAGTCTTTACTGTTCACCACATGCAAAATATATATATATATAGAAGAAGATTTTGAGATAAATGGGTCATTTCTTCAAGGAGAGGATTTCTATAATAAGGGTTTCAAAACCATGTAAAAAATCTTTTGTTTTTCCCCCTTCAACATTTGTGTTTAAAGCTTTTGGAAATTAGAATTCTTTTATTAGAGGATTCTTTAAATTTAAAATAATAAGTGTTTAAAAATTTATAGATAGATAGATAATCTTATTACTCTCGGAACCCTATTTATTATACTTCAGTCGACATCGATCAGTAAATCTAGTTTGATGCATCATGGCTTTTATGTTTTTGTAGTTTTATCCCAACATATAATGTGTAAGCATATCCAAATTGAAAGTTAAACCAAACCATAGACTTGAAATAAATTTATTAGCAATTTAAGTAGATTATAGTTATGTCATATCTTTTTACATAATTGAGTTAATTTTCTTAAGTTCTCTCTTTTTTTATTTCTAATTTATTGATATCAAAAATAAATTATTCTAAAAATATTATACTATTATATTTTTATCATATTGTTACTACTTATATATAATTTATTATTATTATTATTATTATTATTATTATTATTATTATTATTATTATTATATATTTTATACATCAATTGCATAAAATTATCTACTTAATTTAATCTTTAAATATTGTACAATTATAAAATCTATTGTTTGCATCAAATAACAGAAAAATTGAAATAAAAAAAGGATGGAATTTGATTTTTACTCTTAGAGGATATTCCAAGTAAAATAAATACTTTTTTTTTATGGTAAAACACAGAAAAATAAAGACATTCTTTGGGTAAATTTTTCGCATATATAAGTATATATATATATATATATATATATATATATATATATATATATATATATATATATATATATATATATATATATATATATATATATATATATATAATTTTGTAAGGTAAATACGAATTACCATATCAATGCATTAAGAAAACAAAGGGAGAAAAATCCAACTCCCTAAGAGGACAGTGGTCAACGCAAATCATTGGTGGGTCCCACCTCTGATGGGTCGAAATAAAATATTTATTTTGATAATCAAAATTTTTATTAGTTAGGCTAATTAACACTCATAAATATATTGGATAAGATTTCGAACTTTCGATCTTCATGTAAAACATGTTAAATTATATTTTTATTTCTCGGATGAGATACCCAAGGAAAAGAGATTTGGGTTAGATGAGAGTGACTTGTTAAGTTAATGAGTTTACTTATCGAATTGAAATGGGACAAATATTATAAGAGGAAACCTTATATCTTCATAAAAATAGTTGCATTAGACTATATGAGTGAGTCAACTCTGCTCCACAAGTGACAACACCAGCATGAGTGAGATCCAAAGTTAGATGCATGGTATGGGTCCAGTGATCATGCTGAGCTTGGCAAAGGAAGACGAAGAAGGTTAGCTAGTTGACTGTGAGATGGCTGACTCTGAGAATGACCAGTACGAGAGAAAGAGAGAGAGAGAGAGAGAGAGAGAGAGAGAGAGAGCAAGTGTGCTACAAGTGCCACTGTCACTGCCTCTGCCACTGCCTCCTCCACTACCTTTGGCTCAGTGCTCTGCATCAGTTCTTTCTCCGTTCATTCATTCATGTTGGTGGCCCGCAGCTCGGTGCCCAATCTACAATTCTTCTTCGGTCTTCAGCAGCCCTTTCACACCCACCCATGCATCGATCATCTATTGGACCCTTACAGTAGCAATCATACAAATATTCTGAAACACTCTTTTTCTTCTTTTACTTTTGCGTTCTACAATTCTGCTTCAGATTACTGCTGTTCGTTTCCTTTTGGGATTTCAAGAAGAGTTGTGAGGAACTCATGCAAAGTATTCCGAAGGGCTCTGTCCAAAGCGGAGTAGTGTTCTTTTACAGTATAAGAAGCTCGGCGTGATACGGGAGAGAAGGGTCAGGATTGAGTGTGTTGGCTGGCTGGCATCTCAAGTGACGAGAGGAAAGCAGATGAAGTTTATGTACAGTGGCAATATAAATCATTACACAGAATCTGCAAGCAGGACAGCCACCGAACCTCTCACCGCTCTCCTTCTGTCTCCTTTGGCTCACGTAACGCGCAGGAAAATTACTACACGGCGGAGATCGGCAGGACGACAACACAAAAGCCTCGAAAGAACTCGATTGTGGCAGATGACGGCAACACAAAAGCCTGATTGCAGCACCGGGGCAGCGTGAGGTCTCCATCGCTGTCTCTCTTTCCCCTTCCATTTCTTCTCCTCTTTGTCAGACGAATCTACGTCGATAGCCACTCCGATGGATGACCGATTATTTAGTGTCCTTCAAAAGATCGAAAACAAGTATAGATAATAGAATGCAAGGTGATACGCTTCTGCTACTCAAGGCAGCGATGCCGAGAGGTGAGAGTGAAATATGAATGGATGAAACCTACACGTTTCCTTCCACTCTTACACACCAGTTGATGCACTTCTGGCAGCTCAATGGCTTTTGCAGGATGCATTCTTCGTGCATCGATGTGGACAGATGAGGAGACTGTGTGTGGAAGAATGCAGTGGCCAAGAGAATCCTGTCGTGTTAAGGCACACACAAACATCATTGTCATCTGAATCTTCTCACAGATGGATGGAGTCAAGCAAGACAGCAACACAAGGCAGGACAGTGTCGAGAGTGAGGCGTCGTCGTCTTCGTTGGCAAATTATTATGTCTCTTCCTTCCCTTCTATCAGACTTCTCGAAGAGATTATGCTTGCAATTGTGATTCCAAAATTGCAACAGAAAGGCATTACTTTTCAAACTTTTTTATTGATAAGGTCATTTAATCCCACGTTGGTTGACGAGTATGAAAACCAAAAGCTCATAAGTTTGTCATGTCTTCCTTACCCTTAAAAGATAGTTTTTTGAAGCTCACATATTTTGAAAGGATAAAATTATATGATTACTTCAAAGTTTTCAAATAAAAAATTTCTCGTGAATCTACGAGCCGCGTTAATCGTCCTCTCCCTTACCTTCAAAGGTCCCTTATTAGATTGGCATTAGAAGGAGGACGTTTAATATTAACTTATCATGTACTCGAAAACACATCATATAGGTAAGTGTTTACGATGAATTCTAATAAAACCTGAAACTGGATTGTTTAGCCTCAAATAAGTTCCTATCAGCCTTTGGCTCTGCTATGGTCTAATTGGCCTCAAGTCAGCCTTTTATATCATTATAGAGGGTTGATAAGGAGTCAATTCAGGTTAGGGGTAGTGTGCTATATATTTCAGCCCAAAGACTCATTGGCTCAGCAAATTGTATATTGTGACATTAAATTTAAATAAGTAAAATAAAAAATTTCAACTAAAAGAAAAATAGAGGACCTATAGTTCTCAATGATCCTCCTTCTTGTTCCCTCCCAACAGATGAAGATCAAGGAGAGGGAGTGTTCTTCTAAAGGAAATAAAAGATTATATATTTTTGAATTAACTAATTTCATACCTAATTTCCTGCACAATTAAGGAAGGAAATGAGTTGATCCAAATAAGATAGAACCCTAATTATAGATTTTTTTTTTAATTTAGGAGATTGGAAGAATATTTGATGATTATAGTATATTTTTATAATTTGACTTAATCTCTAACAAGGGAATTCGGGATCGAATACCCTAAACCAAATACGAATTAGTCTACCTAACATGAGTCGAAGTTTTTATTTAAAAGAATATATTTAAAAAGCAAAAGAGAAGATGTGATTGCACTGAAATACCCTAACTTAGTCCTATATCGAAAGTAAGTTAGGATTTACAATGACTTATAACAAACGTATTATTGTTAACTTGGATTTATATTCCGGATCGATGATTCAGACTCAATAAATTAATAAATAAATTATCGCATCATAGCGTATCCAATTGTGATAATGTTGAATCAAATTGACTAGCACTAAATATTCATTTGATCAAATTATATAGAACTAAATATTCACAGCAGGAATCAGTTGATTTTAGTAAGATGATAGGAATCTAATGATGCTAGATTTGTTATCTAATTCCCTTTCAACTCTCTCTAATCCTTACCAAATGCTTGTTCTCATACAAAAGAAGCTAGCATGATGTATAGAGTGAAAAAAAAGGGTATAAAAAGTATGTCTGTCCATGAAAATGATTATGGTTCATACATGACTGAAATGATCTCAATTATTACTCTTATTTTTACTACTTTTCTGCCCTTTTGTTTTGAGAAAGCTTGAAACTACTTCAAGTGGTGTTGATAGAAAACTAGACTTCTCAAACATCAAGCATATATGCTAAAAAAGGAGAGCAATCATTAAAAAGAAACAGTGAAAATGAGTCCTTCTCATCCATTGAGAAAAATAATTTCAGATCAAATACCAAACATCAGCTTAATTGGTGAATTTTTCCCAACTAAAGAACTAAGTTCAGGATTGGTATCTGCTTATGTTACTAAAATATCAATTCAGAAGAAAAATGATGTAGATTTTGAGGAAATAAAATGGCATGATATTGTATTCTTTTATTTACTTTCATGATAGATCTGATTCCAAGTTTCTCATGTGCAGGTTTGGGCATATCACAAAACCATTCTTTGTGTAGCCTCCATAGTTTATATCTCTCAGACAGACATCTCTAATGTGGATGAAGGCATCTATTTCTTCATCAAAACATCTTCCTTAATTCATATCTGCAAGTTACAGAGAAAGCCACAATTGCCACATAAACAGATATCTTTTTAAATGAATGCTTCAATAAACAGATATCTAATTAAATGAATTCTTGTCTAAAGCCCAGAAGGATTAGAGAAATGAAGATAAGAGTATACAACATGGCTGTCAACATAGCAATGGTGTCAAATTTATTGAAAGTGTTTGAAGTAAATTCACCACATTTATCCATTCTCAAAAATCTTAGCTATAATTTAGATTAAATTATTCATGTGTTTGGTTCCGGCATTTTGGGCTAATTATCAATCATCACTCGCATTATCTTCATTCATAATTCTACACACTATTCCTAAAGGTATAACAAATAGGTTCACAACAGAATATGAATATCTGAATCTTTTATTTTTCTTCATTGTTCTAAATCATGCTCTCATTTTTCATTAAAAAGAAATAGATCGAACAAAAAACAAAAATTCGATTAAAAATAAAGAGAATTAAATATAATTAGATTATGACAAATGATTATCGGAGATAGATGACAGAGACAAAATTTCAATATTAAATAGAAATTATTATCATGTCGAGATATAAATAGAGATAAAGAATAAATGTCAAAAATATAAGAATGGTAAATAACCAAGCAAGTTGACATGTTGTACTTCCAAATGGTCCATTTTGGAGGCTAGTGGCCATCATTGTTATTATGTTAATCTGGCAGATTGAGCTCATTATCTAAATAATGTACTGCCAAAACTGCTGCATGCACAGAAAAAAAAAACCCTCATGTGACACATAATTAATTGTTCATTCTATAACTTCATGATGCTATCTCAAGGCATCTTGAAATGTTTTTAACTGAAATATGTGCATGCTTCACGTGGAAATTATCTTAAATGGTGAGACAGCAAAAGATAGAACACTTGTTACAAAATATTTTAATCCAAATCTCTTGACTGAAACTTCCAAGAAATTGATACCCAATCAACAAGCATCAGATCCAGCAGATTTGGATCCATGATTGATTCAGTAGTCCATCATCTTGGTTGGACCTCTCCATTTGGTGCTGTTCCAAGTAGGAAACAAAGCTTTGAAACCATTGAGATCATGAAGGAAAGAAACTTATCTGCCTGGCCCAACAAAAATCCTTTATCCCAGTCAAGATCCAGGTTTTTAAGACTAATATCCAGTGTAATTTTCTTGCAAGGTCAATGAGTATTTGGGTTTTGGCAATCCTGGACAGCTCTGCAGCAATGGGTTCCTCTGTCATGTCCCAAAATTGCCACCTTGAGAAGATCCTTGAGTTGGCCAGTCCACAGTGACAGCTACTGACTCACATGACTTCTGGAGCTCATCCATTGATCTCCCCAACCTCAGCATATATATAGCACCCAAGGAAGACATGCTGTCTTCTCTTTCAATACACTGCATGTTGTCTAGATAGTAGGATTCTTCACTCACTGCCTTATTGTTGACATCCACCTCTTCTTTATTTCTTCTGCGAACAGTGTTAAAAACGACAGAAGTTAGAGAGAGGGTTGCAGTGGCCATTATGGAGGATGTGGAGAATAGCATTCATGTCACCCATGAGAGTGAGGTGAGGAAGCCTCTCATTCAACAACAGGAGTTGGCCAAAGCAGAAGAATCTTCATCAGATGGCCAGGGATCCTTGTGGATGGTTCTGCTCAGCACTGGGGTTGCAGTCTGTGGCTCCTTTGAGTTTGGCTCATGTGTAAGCTTCTCTTTACTCTGCACAAGCTCCAAATTTGTGGGTGCCATAAAAGGCCAAAACAGACTCTGATATGGCCATCTAAGCAAGAGTGGTTCACAGTCTGAATGAGGAAGACTCAAACCAAGACTCTGATGCACTCAACAATTTGTAATGACTATAACAATTCTGAAAAGTTAGCTTGAGTTCAATTAACACTATAAGATGTATCTTGTAGATTGGCTACTCTGCACCAACTCAGGCAGGGATTACAAAGGACATTGGCCTCTCTCTATCTCAGGTTACTTCTGAAGCCTCACTGTTGACATAATGTCATATCATGTGTTTAGCTATGACACTTCAAAACATACTGATCATTAAAAATGTTGCATGAGAAAAAAGAACAACTCAAAAGCAGAAAAGGAAGGATTTCTCACATTACTGTTAGCTCATCACATCATCATGGAAATGTTGATGTCTCTGTGGTTAAGCTTTAATGACAATACCTTGAGTACATCATGATTACTCGAAGTAGATTTATATCATAATTTTTTATGCATGCTTTCTCTATCAATTTTTCAGTACTCGATCTTCGCTTCCATATTAACCACTGGGGGGATGGTTGGCGCAGTCACAAGCGGGCATCTTTCAGATTATATCGGTCGCAAAGGAGTAATAAGCAAGATTTTTCTTATACATCAAATTTCAAGATTTAATTTTGTATACAATTTATTGATTCTTTTTCTTTTTTGTATGATGCAGGCCATGAGAATATCTGCTGTTGTCTGCATTATTGGATGGCTAGCCATTTACTTTGCCAAGGTTGTTGCTACCAAACTAGCAGCTTTCTTTATTAATTTGCTTGCAAGCAACTTCATAAGCTAATCAAAGTGTTGGTTCATTTCAAAGGAAACCTTCTTGCTGTGTCTTGGAAGGCTGTTCACAGGCTATGGGATTGGAGTACTTTCCTATGTGGTATGAACACAGCAAATTGCTATATGTTTAGTCTGCTTGATGAACATTAATAAAGGAGAAGGATTTGTTCATCATACACTTACAAGAAATTGCTTTTGGATGGCCAGCAACTGAGAAGATTCTTTGTAGTTTAGATTAATTTAAGGTTCTTACAATGAGATCATCTACTGTGACAGGTACCTGTGTTCATTGCTGAAATAGCACCAAAGAATCTAAGAGGTGGACTCACATCCCTGAACCAGGTAAAGTATCAAATTTCTATCCATGTTTTTTGCTGAAAGCAGAAATTTAAGACCTCATCCATATCTAATTACTTACGCTGCACTTCTTCACAGCTGCTGCTAGTTGGTGGTAACTCGGTTGCATTTATAATTGGCACTCTTGTTTCCTGGCGCGCATTGGTGTTAGTAGGTAATTATGCCGTGTCTTAGCATGCTTACCTTATACTCACTACAACACAAGCTACAAAAGTTATGAAGGAAATAGAAATGAAGATGCTGACTTATCTTTATGCAGGGGTTCTTCCATGCCTTGTTCTACTTCTGGGCCTTGTTTTCATTCCAGAGTCTCCAAGATGGCTGGTTTTTGTTCCACCTAACACAATATCATATAACTAAGATACAGGTCAAATGGCGATCTGCCTTAATTGACATCGAACAAAATTGCAGGCAAAGGTGGAACACCAGAAAGAGTCCATATCTGCATTGCAAAAGCTTCGAGGAAAAGATGCTGATATCACTCAAGAAACAGCAGAGATTCAAGTATGTGCAGTAACCATGATTGCATAGTGTTCAGTATTATAAAGCATCAAAGTTGCAGTAAATCAAACTTGCTTTTGCAGGAATGCATTGAAAACCTTCAGACCCTTCCAAGAGCTGGTTTTCAGGACCTGTTTCAGAGCAGATATATTCGATCAGTGATTGTAAGCAAATTTCTAAATTTCATCAACCGCATGAATCTTGGCAAGAGGCATAATTTTATCAGCATGTATTGATGAATCACATTGAAATTTACAGGTGAGTGTTGGTCTAATGGTGTTTCAACAAACTGGAGGCATCAATGGAGTTGGATTTTATGCAAGCCAGATCTTTGTATCTGCAGGTGGACTACTACGTCAAGAAACATAAGGTTTCATGCATCTTGTCAACTACAAGTGGGAAGTTTCATGCCTATCATTCATGTTGTGACTGCAGGATTCTCTTCAGGCAACCTTGGGACCATACTGATGGGATGCATTCAGGTCTCAATTCTTGAAGTATACTTGATCATCCACACATTCTACTAAATTTGCTGCTAATAACAAGATTCTTATGTGCAGGTGCCCATCACAATAGTGGGTGCTATTTTGATGGACAGGAGTGGGAGAATACCTCTGCTCATGGTAGACACAATGAAATAGAAAATTATTTGCTCTTCTAACCAGTTTCAATGAAATGAACCAGAGAGAGAATTCTTTTGCAATGCAGGTTTCTGCATCAGGGTCTTCCGTTGGTTGCTTTATCACAGGGATATCATTCTACCTGAAGGCAAGTCTGAATCTTTCTGTAGTACTTACAGTGAAGTTGATGAATTCAGTAAAGTTTGAATTTAAACTCAACTATTGAAACAGGGACAGGGAATATACATGGATTGGGTTCCCACACTGGCTCTCTCTGGCATATTGGTGAGCAAGAACATTAAGTTTTAGGATGTTCTCATTTCATGACCCATCTTAAATCATAATGCAGTAATAATCATCCGTCGTCGTAAAATCTGTACTAAAATGGCTAGAACTAATGAAAACATAAAACTAAAAATTTGAATTGCTCAGTAAAAGTTTCTTACCAATTTTTACAAGCTTTTACATGCTGTATCTGATTGCATTACCGAGTATGGCTCACTTCATTCTTTCTTAATATCTAGGTGTATTTGGGATCATATTCAATTGGAATGGGTGCTGTTCCTTGGGTTATGATGTCTGAGGTAAGAAAACTGAAATAAAAACAATCTTTATTAAAAATCTTGTGTTAATTTTTCCTTAATCATAAGGAAGTGATTAAAAATCTTAGATTGCCTCAACTTGTATGTTTGGTACAGATATTCCCCTTAAATATAAAAGGAGTTGGAGGAAGCCTAGTAACTTTAGTCAGCTGGTTTGGATCTTGGGCGGTCTCTTATGCCTTCAACTTTCTCATGAGCTGGAGTTCTGCAGGTAAGGGGTCAACTCCTACATCATGTACTGCATCACTGGTGCTCATATTATTTCAAGACCATGTATTGGCGCAATCCAATAAAACTAAAAACTATGAAAGAAAGAGACGTAAAAGGTGTAAGCTAAACAAGACTTAAATCTTTTGATGGAGATCTTCTAACTTCAAAGTTGAGTCTCTTTTTTCCATGTTGCAGTAATTGTAGTACTAAAAGAATTCCACATAGGCAGATTTGCATTTTGCTAGAAGCTACTTGAAAAGATAATATAACAGCTCTTCGTTCTAGCAACATCAGATCAAAGAGGAAAGTCTGTACTGTGGAAGAACAAATACTTGGAAAAATGTTAAGAATATAAATCAGATCATATCTCTTCTACTAGTTTAAACTCATAAATGTAACAACATTAATTAAAATCTTGAGATGGAAAAAAAAAATGCATGCCCGAATCAATTCAAAGTCCACTCATTCAGTATGTGCTAGTTTGCCACCTACATGTGTGAGACATGTTTTTTTTTTCTAAAGATTGTTATGTACAAGATTACAAGATTTAAATACTAAACACTTAACTCTGATTCCATCTTAAATTTTATAACATTGTCGATACGTTCAAAGGCTTAAGTTTTTTTATGAAATGATACTGATAAAAAAAGAATTAAGACTAAAATTGACCTTATGCTGCTGCTGCTTGTTGTTGTTGTCGTATATATTTCAGTTATATGATCATCTGCCCTTATTTTCTTCACCATATCTGCAGGTACCTTCTTCCTCTTTTCAGCAGCAGGTGCAGCAACTCTTCTGTTTGTGGCAAGGGTTGTACCTGAAACAAAAGGTCGTTCATTGGAAGAGATCCAAGAGTCACTCAACTCCTCCAAGTAAACTAAGAGAAAAAGGATGGGTGAATGTGAAACATGAGTTGTTTGTAAACATCTCAATTGCAATAAAAGAGCAAATCACATTCCATTTATCACTATTTTCTTCTTCTAAAACTATTATCACATTATGTTCGGCACTAAAAATTACAAATCATGGTATGGAATGACAGAAGAAATTGAGGAGAAATATAAATGAAAACAAAGATGAAGCAGCATGTCATATTATCTTCCTCATGTTGCATGCTCCAAAATGATCCTCATCAACAATGATGATGCCACATATGTTGCCTGGAGGAATACAATAATATTTTTTTCATTAATTTAATGAATTATAATTTAACTTCTAAGCTAATAAATTGATTAATTATATCATGGATGGGTATAACTACTACTACAAAGACAATATTTAACCTACATAGCTTATGAGATGCATCAATCTTTAATTATACTGAAGTAATTAAATTTACGAATAAATATTGTAAAGGATTATTAACATATAGTAATTTATAAAAAATGCATTTGGATATGAAATCCTTTTTGTGTTACATAAATAACTAGTTTTGTTTGATCTTCTATTATATAGATTTTTAAATATAAATATACAATATGACATCATAGTTCCGTGACTTTTATCCCGCATCAATTGTAGAACAAGACTTGGTTTGCTTTTTATGACCAGATGAATATTTATTACTAATTGAGTTTAAACATTTTGAATCAGTGATTCCATTTTACTTTGAATATTTATCTTTGTTGATCACGAAAAGATTTTGGTTGGACATGAGACCAAACTTTTAAATGCTACTATATCTTTTAGTTTAATTCTATGACACTTGAACTACTTTTCTATTTAGCAATGGGAATACCATGAATGTCTCTCTTATGAGATGACCACATAGTATACAATTTACGATGAAACATACCATAAAACTAAATTGACCCATCATTGATTCAAATACTAATTAATCAAATTGCAAAGCTATATTCTCACTTTTCTCAATAGGATTAGGGCAGATGAATGGGTCAAGAATCCACATCCCTCGCAATTAAAACTTTCAAAGAGTTCATTCTGATCCCAACTGTGCATCACCAGATTCACAACTTGATAAGAGTGTTCATAAATCATAATTAAAAGAGGCATCAAAATTATTAACTATAAGGAAATGACTGCACAAAATAAAGCACAAGATGACAAATTGCTTAATCCTTTCATCAAGTACACACTGTAGTAATACACCAGTAGAACAATCACTAACCAGGCATGATTGCATGACAGTTTCATACATTTAATGATCCTACAGTAGTATTAAACATATACAGTATGATTTCCCCGCTGATATGAAAGATACTTTTAATCACACACACAAGTAGCAAAACCATTTGCCTTCATCCTAACCATCTGATTGCATGCCCCTAAGCATGTTCATGATAGAAAGGAACAGGTTGAGTATGTCAAGGTACAGGACAACTGATGCCCAGATGTACTCGTCATAAGTGTAGCGCTTGATCAATTGGTCTGTATCATACACGATGAAAGCAGAGAAAACAAGAGCCCCAAGCCCACCAAATATTGCAACCGATGTTGGTCCAAGGGGGAAGAATATCTGCAGTTTCAGTCATGCACCAGCACATCGTTAATGAAAAAATAATAAAAAAATTAGAGTAAGTCTTAATTCATTTTTCTGCTTGTTGGAAAACACTAATGCACGGTTTAAAGTCTCAAAATATTGGCCAATTCTGTGCTGGCCTATTTCCAAGATCAACTTGGTCCACTGGCTTCCAAGTGGCATAAGCCCATATCAGACCAATTTTCAATCTTCATGGTTAGAATGCTTCAGAACAGTATCCAACCTTTAGATTTTAAAGAACATAGATCTAGCTTTTCTTTCTTTTTTCTATTAAACATATCATTCACCACAGGAGTTTTTCTCATGCTCAGGAGTGCTGGCATTGCTGCTGTCTGATCATTGGAGGGGGTCAGAGGGGAAAAGATAAAGCAGGTCCTGCATCAACCTGACAAAGGGAAGGCCAAGACACGGTATTTTACTTATCTACACAGCTTATCACCTTTTTTGCAGATTTGATGTCGTTTTGCTGACTACCACTGGAACCCCTACATCAGCATGACAATTTTCCATGCCAGCTAAAAACTGAATTGGGGAGATACACAAAATTTTCAATTCTCGATTTACTGTATTATAGATCTAGCAAATAGGATATGCTGATATGCAATATCATATGATCTTAATTACAACATGCGAATATCTGCCATCATTCAGGCTCCTTGACAAAATAAAAAGCTTCTATTATATGCTTATCTTTTTAAACTTCAAGTGTGACTCATTTGATATTGAGATTGTATGCCTTTTAAGTAACTACAATTTCATAGATATCATCTTAATGACATTCACTGCTCTATCCTTATGCCTCATGGTACTACCAATCCACTGTTATGTCAATCCAATTTCCATAGGTCACATCTCCTCATTGATAGGCATGTAATCTCATCTGCAAGTATCTTCAACAGCACATATATCAATAATATAAGCACCACCCTATGTATTCTTTGGACATCATCACCACCACCACCATGTGGACAATACCACACAACATGCAAAACCAGTCCTCCAAAATTCATTATCGTTTGCCAATGATGTCAACAGCTAGCATTGGGACTACCCAAGATCAAGAACAGTTATTGATCCTAGTGATCTTTGGTAGACAGGATCATTTTAGGCTCACTTTAGTAATATGTAATTGTGCATTGCCTTAAAGTAGACAGTCTCTCAAAGGCAAGTATGATTGTCACTAGCATTGAATGATACTTTCCTATATATACTAGAGAACAACAAACAACTACATTCATCTAAAAAATGAATGCCTTAGTGAATAAGGCTCCGAGGTAATTAACATACCTGGATGAAAGTTGTCAAGAGAAGCACAGTGAGAGCGGAAAATAGAATTGGTCCAAGGTAACTAAAGTCCTTGCCCTTTCTTGAAGCCCAGAAAGTATATCCAGTCAACGACAACACAACAGCAGAAGTTAAAATCAATGCTTCCAAAACAATCCTTCCTGCAGAGTAATGGAAGCAACAAGAGTTTATGAAAACAGCGTACTATTGACAAGAAAATGAATGTGAACTACAGAATATGGTTAATCTAATAGTATTACCTTGGGTATTTGCACAGGCCACACCAACACTTAAGCTTAGGCACACAGTGAACAGTCCAAGGAACAAAAAGTTTAGTGGATGCTTTTGTTGATAATGGTACAATGGGAACAACACTGTGATACAAAATTAGGTCAGTAAGTGATGTTTGACATTTTAAAAGAACAAAATATTTATACTCAAAATATATTTCTTTGGAAAAGCTAAAAAAGACATACTCATATGAAAGAGTTTCCTTTCAGAATAGACAGAAAGTTGAACTAAATTCATAACAAAAACATGATCACCGAACATCAGGTCCAAATTCTACACTTGGTTCTGAAGTGTACACTAAAAGAGGGCATTAAAAAATAAAAAGTAGTTTGGGCATAATAATTACCTAATGATGCAACTTGAAAAGTATTAGGAGACTTAGGAAAGGAGAAAGGGAACTCTAGTAGAATCTAATTTGATTCCTGTTGTGGGTTCAAGTTCTACACGGGCAGACACACGTATACACACATGTTTTTTGTACGAGGGAATCTGCAAATATGTATATATGTATAATCATATATATGGATTTATGCATGTACATACATCTATACACATACATACGTAAACTGATATTAAGATGGACCTGCAAATTCTCATCCTATGCAAACAGCTAATGAGGACACAATTAAGCATCCCTAATTGGTTTTTGTGCCTGTATATTTTACATACCATGCATGCTTTTACTTATATGACAATAAAAAAAAAATCAAACTTGCTTGCACATATTCATTACTAGATTGTCATCAGCTTATCCCATAACAAGCTAAAGTGAACATGTATCTCCACATTATCTTAGCACCATCTTCTATCCATTCGCAATACACCGGTGGCCTAATGAAGGAAAATGATAAGAGCTAAGAATGCCGATTTTAGCAAGCCTCAACGGTTAGATCTAATCGGATTCTTGATATCATCTGCAAAACCTTGATTTTTTTCCATGCTGAATTACCAGAAACGACGAGAAGAATTAATCGAATCGAAGAAACACGAAAAGAGATTCATCATCAAGCAAACCCCAACAACCAGGAAATTAAAATCGACCAAAATCGGGCGAACCAACATCACGGATCTCAGATCTACAAATCAAGTAAAAAGGAAAGGGTAAAAAGGGGAGGTACGAGCGGGGTCGCACAGAAGAGGGGAAGGAGGGCGAGGACCAGTGCGAGGCCAGGGCTGGAGGCGAGGGCCGCGTTTACGGGACGGTAGAAGACCGTTGCGGCGGAGACGGCGGTGGTGAGCAGCACCTGGACGGCGAGGATGCCGTAGACCTTGCGGATGAACCCCCACCGGAGGTCGTTCTCGCCGAGCGAGAGCCCCGGGTAGAGCGTCCCGGCCTCGATGTCGAGGCCGGGGGCGACGCCCTTCTCCACCCGATCGTATCCGTACATTCTCTTCGATGCTCTCCTGTCCTCGTCTCCAATGGTCCAACAAGGAATAATGAACGGGCCGGCGAAGCGAGCTCCTCATTTATGTACGGTGAGAGAAGAAATGTTACGAATGGATGAACGGACACGATTAATTGACCTCGAAATGTTCAACGTTTTCTTTTCAGTAAATGCACATAAAGGTAAAATTCTGGGAAAAAAATCTTTTTTTTATTATTGTCTTATTTTTTATTCCAAATTTTTCGTGATAAGATAAATAAAAAACTCTCGTCATTTGCATTGAATCGTGAACAAATCCATAATTATACTACTTAAAGTGTTTTTTACGCATCTATAAAAAAATTGTAGATTCAAAACTCAATACAAACTATAATAATAATAATAATAATAATAATAATAATAATAATAATAATAATAATAATAATAATAATTTCATAAATTTTAACTATAAATCTTTTATGTTATTAAGATTTTATAAAAAAATTATATATTTAATTAAATTTAAAATATTTAATTTTTTTTATTTATAATTTATATTTTTTTAAGTCTTCGTCTATTTATTCTCGTATCACTAAATATAATTATTTATGAATAAAAAAATTTTTCTTATTTTTTCTAATAATTTCACATATGTATCTCAACATTCTCATCTCGATAATATATATATATATATATATATATATATATATATATATATATTATTTCTTAATTATCCAACTTAAGTTCAAAAAATATTATTAGTTTCGTAACTACTTTATATATTTTTTTTAATCTTAAAGATATCTAATAATCATATAAGATTTTTTATACCCCTCACAATCTTAATCATTTTGTTTTTATCCTATAAATTATGTCTTAATCGATCTCTTCGTTTTGTTGAATAATCGATTCAAAATATTTAAAAAATTTTATCCATCCAACTTAATTATATTATCTTATCTTATTCTAGAATCATTAAAATTATATTTTATATATTCAATTTTACTCTTATTTAATCTAAAATATTTAGTTACTTAATTTAAAACTTTTAGTTTTTAGTACTTACTGTCATAGCTCAAGTTTAAAAAACTCAATACAAACTAATTTACTAATTTGATTGAGTCTCAAATAGATATTCTTAGTAGTTTAGTAATAAATATATATATAATTAATTTTTTATTAGTTATATTATTTTTTGATACGATTACATCATATTTGTGACGGTTACAAAAAAATACTATAAAAAATATTTTTGATAATATTTAAGTAATTTGGAGACACCTAAAAACCCCCAAGAAAAACACCCAAAATGAAAAAAAAAATTCCAAAATTCACCCTACTTAAAATACCATCGAATTAGAGGTTCAATGTTTTTTTCTATTTCCTTAAAAGTTTTGTGCATCATGATATTCATGAAATTTCATAGAAGTTGAACAAATTGTTTTTGCCAAGTTAATTTTGGCCAAAGAAATTCCTTGCAGTTTAATAATAAATTTAAAAAAATAACAAGGGACAAACGAGGGAGTTCATCATCTATCTTCCCTATGTCGTTGTCAATTCATTCATCAGATCATAAGAGCTTGAGATGACACAACTAAAACCTTAATGTCCTCGAACCCATTGTGCATCCCTATGCCCTAATCTACAAGCATTAGGCCTTCCACAGCAGCAACTCTGTAGATTACACAACTCATGCCAGGACGATTTGCAAGTATCACCAGAGTAACTCATGCTTTCTTGGACTATGAGACCGATTGTCTTCCGTATTAATTCGTCCAATTATTATGCATCATCATCTTGTATCATTTCATACCTGCATCCCTGAAAGAGGAGAAGAGAGTAAGCAAAGCTTAACTACGTCAGATATGCAACTCCGGTAAGCAAATCAAACACCTAAATTGTATAAATATCAAGCAAAGCGGTACCTGATGACGATGTAACATGCATGTTTCAGTCGTCGATGTTGGAAACTTCGTGAGGCCTGCTGACATGGGCAATTCTTTATTTTAGTCTATTCCTTTCAGGTTGTCCCAGCAAATGAAAGTCATAAATTTCAGCTATAAGTAATAAATCATTTAATTTTGCCAAACCTGGATATAGATTATCCTCTCTACACCAAAAACCTAAGAACAAGCAGGAGGAAGAGATATTAACCTTAAAGCTTCATAAATTTATCCTGTTTCACAATTTTTTTAGGCAAGAAGTGTTGTACACTTACCATACATTAAACTAGGAGCTGTTCGGACAGGACCGCAGCACCGATTAGACTGAGAAGAGAAAGAATGGAGACAAAATCTACAAAGCCAAGTGAGAAATCAGTGACGAGGTAGATCTTGTGCATGTTGCTGTCACCACAGAAACCTCTAGCGATCATCGCCTGCCAAACCCAAATTCAGTAAATATGTTTCGTGACAACTGCACATTCAGGGGAAGACTACCTAAGTTCAGAAGATTTTCAGATGTGATAAGAAGTCCACAAACAAACTACCAAAACACTTGTTCCACAATCCCAAATAGAAGCGAGACCAATAGAAACTGATCTAGGCTTCAGTTTGGATTCCAATGATCAAACATCAGACTAGGTGTACAGGGTAGTAAACAGTCTCGAGATGATATAAGGGACCGTGAATTTACATCATATCATATTTAAAAAAATGTTGCCTGAACGGATAAATTTCAGCATTATTGACCATGGTCAATGTAAAAGATGGCATTACCACAACCAGATTGTGTATTAGTCAAGAGCCATGGGTCAAGAGGTGCATGCCCCAAGAAATTTTCTAGCACGTCATCAAGTTTCTAAACCTTGTGAAAATTACATTTGGCTAAACATAGCACCTTTTTAATACTTATAGGCGAGCCAACATGTTAAGTTCAAATTACTACAAACTTGTAAAATTGGCCTATTTTCTTCAAAAAATCATATAACATTATTCAGTGTTGCAACTAATTGACCATGACGGAGAAAAACTAACCTTGGAAATTTGCTCAGCATGGTTAAATATATTTTTGAAGATCCGGCGGATGTACAAAAAGAAAACTGCATAAGTAAATGACACAAAAGAACTATAAGCAACTACTTTTTAAGTTCAAGCAGCTCATAAATTGTTTGTATGACAAGCTTGTGTTGTCAAAACATTGCTGGATAGACCAACATATACAAAGTCAAATCATGTAGTTGGAAAAGATCAAATCCTTTTTTTTCCCAATGCAAAAAAAATCCCATTCATCTTATTTGATGATTTAACAGATATAAAATAAAATACCCAAACAGTGAGGCCAGAAGAAAAAGTGACATGACGATTATAAGATACCAGATATTAGTTATAAGAATTGTTGGCTAAGCACAAAAAAAAAATCCATAAGAGATGTCAGACTATGTTTAAGACTCCTGTGATGATGATCAACAATCTCTTAAACACCAACCATATATATAATCTAATTGGAGGTCCTTTGGCTACCAAGATCTCCATATACAAACTGTTTTTGAGAACCAACCATGTGAAAATCTTAATTTTTTAGGAGGTAAAGCTGTAGACACAAAAAGCAAAGCCAAAGATACACCTTGTTCCACTAAAGTTTAGGAAGCACAAATATATGATATTCAACTGCTACAATAATATATATATATATATATATATATATATATATATATATATATATATATATATATGGAGACACGTACCATCGAATGTTTCCATTAGTGTTAATTGATGCCAGCTTATCCGGCGTGCAATAACGCCTAGTGCAGTATTTCGTACCTACGAAACCTCAAGCAAATTATAAGCATACATGGAAAATCTTCAGTAAATAACAAATAAAAAGAAGTTTATCAAAAAATATTTGTATATACTTGTATATGTACAAATAGATGCTCACCACTATTATTGAGTTCTCAACTTACCTCATCGAAGACAAGACTGATGAATCTCAAAGAAAGCAGTAGAGTAAGTATTATCTCAGACACAGGAACACCAACTAGAGCCAAGGGAACCATAAACCATCGCAGTGCAGATGCAAGTTGCTCGGGTGGTGTTGTTGTCAGACATAGACTAGCACTTTGGAAGATCTTTTCAAGAGACAAAAGAAAAAGGACACATCAGTTGTTAGGCACTGTGCGAATCCTCAAAGAAAGATCAAGTAGCTGCCAAGTAGCATTGTTCTAAGATATCATAATAATTTAAACAGAAAAATGAACATAGATGCAGGTACATTGACGTCTTTTGGTATGAGAAAAATCCTTAAGATGGAATGAAGTATCCACTACTTAACAATGAGTAATTTACTTCATCTTTGACACTACTTAATCATGAGTAATTTGGACAACAACCATGGGTACTTCACTTCATCTTTGACAACGTTTTGTTAAAAGCATCATCAAGTAAGTCTTATCTGAGACCTGCTTCACCTCACAAATCAAAGAACATTTGTCAGGTTATAAATGAAATTTATACACAAAAGCTTCTCCAGAACCAAAATTTTAAATCTTGGTCCAGTAACAGTTTCAGTAATCAACCGAACTGGTATAGAACTGGTGTACTGGGTGGTATTCCGAATCATACCACATGGTAACAGCCAAATGAAAATTAAAAAGAAGTTACGAAATGGTATCATTCTTTTCGGACCATTAAATACCTATCAGGGAACCTTTACATTATGGTGAAATTCACAAAACATACTTAAAGAATAGAGGCACAAATCAAAAGTACACCATATGTCGGAAAAATGCATCCAAGGTTCTAATGTTAATGGAAAGAAGAGAGTCCTTCCCGTCTTTCATAGTTAACAGCATAGTTTGGCTCACAAATTCAACTAAAAAAAGCGGATATTTTCCTTCTCTTCTATTAAAAAAATGGTATACTTTACTCAATTAGCAAACTAAAATTAGCAACTGATGTAGTTAAGCACGAGCAGTTTGGCAAATATTTCTCACAGAAATTAAAATCTCTGAAAATCTGATACCAAGTCTGACAGAAAATTTGTAATCTTCCTTCTTTAAATGGCTTATATTAAATGTCCAAACATTTAAAAACATCATGAAACCTTGACCTTGACAATTGAGGTTTATTTCTCCACCCTTTAAACAGTTGGTGAAATTTAGACAAGGTAAGTTTTCTCAAAATCACGTCCTTCTTAAAATAAAATATATCAATAATAATTTCTAAATTTTCAACATTTTCATTTTAAAACAAAGACAGCAAGACTTTCTCATAGCAAAGAAAGCTTTCAATGGCAAATTCCAACTGCAATAATAAAAAATAACAGCAAAACAAAATACATATGGAAGCCCTTTTGGATATAACATTTTGATTTAGAAAAGAAAAACACCACCTAAAGAAGATGATCTTAAGATTAACTAATTCAAAAGGACCAATAAGTTATGAGTAGAAAAATAGGGTTCAAAATTCAGGTGAAAGAAAGGAACCATACAGTAAAGGATAAACAAGCAGATGTACTAGCCACTGACAGGCCTTTCCTTGTCAATTGCAGTGGACCTAGCTTCGTGATAATATATGAATAACCACTCAATGATGATGGAACATTTGACAATCCTGTGATTGATGGGGGAGGAGTTCTCAACTGGACAAGTGAGGGCACACTGTCAGAACCAAATCCCAACATGACAAATAAAATTCCTGATAGCAAGGCCACTCTGCCCAATTGATCCTACAAAGAAGAAAAGTTTGTTTCCTATAAGTCAATCTAATACATCAAAATAATGATCATATACATCTCAGTAAAAGAATGCATGATAAACTAGGAAAATAGGATAATATTAAGAACAAGATTTACCCATCTTAACAGAAAATAATAACAAGAATAACAATACTTAATAAATACATGACATATTATTGGTCCTAAACTTTTTGTGCCTAATCTAACTCTTCAGTGCCTAGGAAGTTTAACTTTTGCGCTAGGATCCACATAAAACAATTTACTGTAGGATATTAACTGTCTAAGCTTGAGTGTACCTTGGCCAAAACAAGAAATCAATGAGTGAAATTAATTAGTTTCAAGCATACCGTCCAAATACGAGATGGAAGGATGCAAATTGACAGTAGGGTGATGTACAAAACCAAACCAAGGCGCATGTAGATATGTGATCTTGCTGGTAAGACAACGAGAACCAACAGCCACACCTGCACAAAGTAAAATATAAACAATCAGAATTGATGTGGAAGAATATTCAGAACAAGTTAATAAGAACATAAAGAAGAGCAATATAGCAGGTATGAATATGGACAAAAGGATAGAAATTTGGAAGACACTAAATAAACAGGGACAAAAAATAGCCATGCAAAGCCATATAAATGCTAAAAGCCATTATCCAGAATAACAAAACCTCAAAGTATTTACATGTTATGCTGATGCACTGGTAAGGACAAAAGAAACTTAAACTCTGAAGCAATTAATTCCTCACAGATTCATTAATGATATGATAGCATACCCAGAAAAAGATTTAATGTGCCAAATTTCTTAACATTAGAGATGGCATCCAGAAGCAACTAGAAACTAATCAACTTCTAGATGTAAATTAGATGCTAAGACATTTCAAAACCACTTCATCATGCATCATAATGCAAACTAAGCCAGACAAAACTAACAGGTAATCAATTTCCTCTTCACATCTCAAGTGACAATGATCAGATATGTAAACAATGGGAATCTGCACGCGACTGAAAAATAACTAGACCTCCAAAAAATTAAAAAAGAATCTAAGCACCTAACTATACTATGGCAAACGGTAAGAAAACAAAAAACAAAATATTCCAATTGTCTGAGAAAACACAAAAGAAAAAACACATGTAACTGTATAGTCACACATCCAAGCACACAGATGAACTTGTGTTAAAGGATGACAATAGACATGGGGCCTATGAGCTTCAAAACTAATAATGAGGCAACTATGAGATGCTTCCAGCCCCATGGTGTAAGTACTGGATATGACCCTATGTATTAGTGGTGGAAAACCCAGAAGCCAAGCAACAAGGGTATATTTAGATTGTATGCATGCAAACTATGGCACCCTTGCTAAACTATGCAGACATGACTACGGCCCTTAAGAAAGGACTTCTTCAATGTGTGTTTATTAGATTCCTAGGGGAATTAGCTAAGATCCACTAGTCTTCGTGATCAAAGATGCACTACCAACCCACAAATGCATCGCGAATTTAGGTCACAGAATTAGCTCCATAAATCAAGTATAGTACCTTTCTTATTGATACGAAACAATGCAATTTCAAGTCGAGTCCAGCAAGGTCTCGCAGACCATCTATTTGCTCAAATGACAACCAGAACACCAGAAGGAATTCGCGTCATAAAAGCAATGTTCTTTACCAATTTGATACGGGGATCAACGGAGTGGAGGAAGGTGCGGGGGGACTCGATGAACTGGCCGATGGGGCTAGAAGTGGCCCCAGAAATGAGCCTGAGAATCCTCTCGGGGGCGACGCCGACACCGCGGGGGATCAACGACGCCCATCTTGCAGCTGCTTCTGCTGCCGATTTTGCTGTTCCCCCTCGTCCGGTGCCGTCTTCGCCATCTCGCTCGGCCACCGTGCAGCTGACAGGGGCGGTCCTCCTCCTCCTCCTCCTCCCCATCCACGTCACGGGGGGGCGCCATGGGATGAGGAGGATTGTGGTGGCGCGGCGACGATGAGGAACGAACGGCTGCGGAAGACGCAGACGAGTCCGAGGAGGAGAAGAGGACGATGGAGCCCGGCGAGGGAAGGATTGGAGAGGGATGGCGTGGTGGAGCCGCGACGTCATCCTGTTGCTTCTGCGCGGGTGAAATAGACGAAATGTTTTCTGATGTGAAGACACAAAGAAATACTCTTTTATGCCGCAACTCAGCAACAAAATTTGTTTTCTTAAACCGTTTTTTATAATTCAAAAATGTTTTTTGCTGCGAGTGATACTAATATAAACAAGTGTGATGCAATTACCTTTTATAACAAAACACAAACACTTGTATAAAATAAGCACATTATTTGTAGAAAAAATATTTTTATATAAATATTTTATCTTAAAAAGTCTTGACCGTTGAGCTTTTATTTAGCTCACTCGATTTTTAATAACAATCTTTTTTTTTTTTGTCACTTTGATGAAAATATATTTTTATCTTTCACCTAATAGTCTTTCTTCTCCTTTTTTTTCTATATAATGCGGTTGGATCTTAGCGGTCCAAATAAACTAATCCTAAATCATCGAGAATTATTCACAAAATTAATCGATTAAATTTAATTATATATCTATCCAATTATAAACGAAGAAAGTAATATCTCTTTTCCCCAACAGTATATTCTAAAGAGGATATTTTATCATTAAACTGGCGGATATATAGAATTGATTTCAACGATATGTTTTCTATCTGAACTCATCGAAATGAATTTGAATTTCCATTAATATTTTTTAATACATAATTAGATAATTAAAATTAACTTAATCATCGAAAAATCAGGTCAGACACACCCATGCATTTTCTACTTTCGAATCGAAGTAAGATATGAGTGGTAAATTTCTTTTAACTCAAATAAATATTTTCCTCGATAATACTCGGAAAAATGAGTTAAGGCAGATTAATTTCAATATTTTTCATATCAAATAACGTTTATGATATCCAAATAATAATGTATTAATCGACTCGAATATAAAATGATTGGATGGAATCGACGAATTCCTCTTCGTGGACGAATCGAAGCCTAAGCTTTTCGATCGAACAAACAAAACATTTGCTTGTAAATGGCGACGTCACGATTGCACAACATTTGCTTATAAATAACATATGCCCTTAAATATAGACAGCTTATGCATGGTAGACCAAAGAGCGCGTGACACGCACCCATCTAAATTGTGGGGCCCCCGCACTCACCAGCTTAAGCCACGCTTCAATTCTACGTTTATATTATACGTTGTTTCTTTTCGTCGGACATCTAGTGCGGTCCCGTCACCCCGGTGAACCCCTGCTTCCCTTCACCGTGTATTTATTGTAGGCTGGTCGCAGCGGAACACAGTCGGTGAAGCGTAAGGAGAAGAAGCTGACACAAAAATCTTGTTGAGGACCACTTTCCCTTTTTGTTATTTTATTCTCGTATTTCCCCTTTTTTTTCCGCCCATACTGCGTTCAGTGTAATTAAATAGTGAAAGAAAACAAAAACGGTGCGTCGCAGCACGTACGTGTAAGGTGGATATCGTTCCACGTTTCACGTGGGAGTCGGATCTGCTCTGGTGATCGCTCCTCCCGACGCGTGTCCTCCACCCAATTGAACGAAGGCACGTCGTGGCCGTGATATTATTGGGGCGACGGAGTGAGGATATCAGAGCACTCGACGAGTCAAGAACCTTAATCCGTCCAGATGCCGACACGCGTCTTCCGATGGGCGACAGGGCACGTGTCGATGTCGCAACGGATCAGATGCCGTACGATGGCATCTGTGACTTCCCTAGGCGTCACGTGTCGTGCCGTCGCTTTCACGATACCGGACGAAATCCCGAACCGGACCGGACGCAATTATATGGTGGGTGGAGACCATAAAGACGAGATATGGCCGGTTCAACTGCAATCGAACCGGGTTCTTCGACGCTTACAGCGCACCCTCTATATGTAACCCGAATTGACGCCAAATCATTAGCCCAGAGCGCCAAGTGGGAGCCGACATGCGTCGCGTGTATGGATCCAACACTTCACATGACCCAATCCGACCTTTCCATTGTCTTCCTCCCCCTCTCTCGCTCGCCAATGGCACTGGAGAAGTAGCGGACATCAGTATGGTCTTTTTTTCTCCTTACGTACACGACTCGTTGGAGGATTGGGTTCGGTTTGATTGACTGCAGTGACAAGATCTGGTTTGTCCGACGCTGAATGATGCGATGATGGAGAGGGGCAGAAAGAATCAGAAGTGCAGCTCCTTCTGCAACCCCTCGACGCCCGGGGCGACGGCCGCCGCCACGAGCATTAGCGGCGGCGGAGCGTATGGAGGCGACGTGAACGCCGGGATACTGGACGAGACGGTGCTGATGCTGGTGTTCCGCAGCCTCAACTGGGATCCGCACGTCATCTGCGTGGCGGCCTGCGTCAGCCGTCGCCTCCGCGCCGTGGCCCGCCGCGTGCTCTTCCGGGAGCTGTGCATCTCCCGGGCACCGCGCATGGTGTCCGCGCTCACCTCGGGCGGCGTGGCCCCCGCCGGCCGCCTCGGCGGCGGGTGGCACGCCCTCGCCAAGCTCCTCTTCTTCTGCTGCGGCTGCGCCGCCCCGACACGCTTCTTCACCCCCGACTGCGCCGCCCCGGGCCACTTCATCGGCGTCTCCCGCTTCTCCAAGACCTCCGGCCGGTCCTTCCTCGCGCGCCGCTGCTGGGGCGACCTGCTCTTCGTCAGCGATCCCTGCGAGCACCCGGCGGCTGGTCGGGGAGGCGGCGAGGACCTGGGAGCCTACCGCGGGGTGTTCCGCGGGTTCATGAGGTCACGGACGCGGGCATGGCTGATAGGGAAGCAAGCGGAGCTGGAAACCCGGGTGCGCTGCCCCTACTGCGGCGCCCGGGTGTGGAGCATGACGGCGGCGGGGCTCGTGCCCAGGAGCGCATCGAAGAGGCTGGGCTCCCACGAGGGGAGATTGGAGTACTTCGTTTGCGTGAACGGCCACCTGCATGGCTACTGTTGGTTGGCACATTTGTCGACGGACGACGACGACGAGGAAGATGACGGAGATGACACCGGCGACGATGGCAAGCATAACGAGGAAGACGCAGAGCGAAATGTTGAGTTCTGAGGAGTCGTGCTCTATCATTTTTGCCACAGCGGGAGACAACAGTAGTTGCTGCGGATTCTATCTGCTCTGCGATCTGCTCTCCTTCCGTGCTCTGTTTCCAGCATGTTGCTCTGGTATTCTTGTTCTGCATTCCCTGCATGAATGAGAAGTCTTTTGGTGCATTCTCGCTTGTTACAGGCTAGAATTTTGATGCGCTTAATGTCTTATTTGAGACAGATATGGAATGCGATCAGTCCCAATTGTTTGTTAGATTCAGTCTGCGACTTCACCTTTCATGGTCTGATGATCTTAATTGTCTCTCCATCCAATTATCTAATGGTGTTATCCTTACAAAATCTCACAAGACCAAGTCAACAGAGTGGCGGCTTCTGAGGCAATGAATTCAGCTGGTGCATCCATATCACTGTAATCTTTGATGGCAAAAGCTTCAAGGGTTATCCATGTTGCTTTCAGATTATTTCGGGAGGATTTTGACTGATTTGGACCAGGCAATGCTTTGTGTTCTGCCACAGCTTGCGAAGGAACCAATCAATCATTCTCCTCTTGGGTGGGTGTTGGAGGGGAAAACTGGGTTCCACTGAATCAGTCATGGCTGATGAGTGGGAATGTGACTGAGAGCACAAAGGAGTCTTGTGTTTCTTTGAGAACAGTATACTTGTTTTCATTCATCCACTATGGCTTTATTGGATGCTTCATGACATGGTTAAAGTTTAAAACCATATGGGCATTATGGGAAGAATGGAATAGTAACCACTTTCTTTTGTTTCAGATGTTGATGAGTCAAAAGGCAAACACTTCTTTTTCTTTCGGTGTTGACTTCTGAACTTTGACATTTATGTTATGCAATCAGAACTGAGAAAATAAGTGTAATGAGCAGTGGAGCAGTTCTAAATTCTATAATACCTATAGCACAGGAAAACTCTGAGAAAACAAATCAGGTAGAACTAGCTTTTACAATTTCTTCAGAAGGAAATAGCATATGCATTATTGTTAGATCAATTTCATGCATTGTAATTGCTCAAGTCTCTTCCTCTATCAACTAGAATCATCAAACTGATCCTGCCAATACTGGTAAGTATCAGACCAGACAGCAAATAATATATGAAGACCATGCAAAATGTTTGCCATAATATTCAAGGAGCTGGTATCAACACTTGATCTTAAAAATAAACAAGCATTTGTAGAGTAGATTGATGTACCATAATGAGGGTGTCGATACTTATCTGGCACAGCACAATCGCACTTTCTATCGTTGGCACACCTTCGTCTCGTTTGGCGCATTCAGAGATTGGCCTAATCACATCTCTGCATCCCTGAAACAAGTAATAGTGGTGTGTGCCAATACTTCTCAGGTACAATACATTTCAAACCATGCCTATATCACCAAAATGTGTGGACAAGTCCGACAGGAAATGATATGACCAAGAAGAAAAAGAGATAATGAAATAAAAGTGAACTTCACTTTATAGATGTATCAGTGCGCCCCACATCAACCAGAAGCAATCTCCTCAGCAAAGTTGCAGGTATTTATTGGACTATTGGTGGAAACCATCTTTTTAGAAATTGTTCAGCCAGCCAAAGAATATCAAATATTTAAGCTTGAACAAAACACTGAAGAGCAGTAAGTAGTTTGTGAAACGTTATATTTTATCCAACATTCCAATCAAAGTAATTTATTCTGTTGCTATTAACCATCATGCACTCTTATAATCAAACAAACATAATTTTCTTCTTCCTCAAATGCATCAATATTGAGAAAGAGAATGTGAAATTTCTAAATAGAAAACTAATTGGTCTTTCTACCTCGAACATCATCCAGCTCCTGAGTAACAAAACAACTTTCAACTAAGAACCTGATACTGATGACCATTATTAATTTGATCATCCTAGCAAAGCATCATCATGCCACTAATTGTTCTTTAGATATTGAAACACAGTGCCATTACAATAATTTTTTTCCATTCAAAAGGCCTAATTCAGAAAAAAATATATCGCATGCCATACATTTCTCCTCAGAACCTATAACAAATACAAATCTACATATTCGTATGCAACAACTGGCAGGCAGTCTAGGAAAGTGAAATGTCAAACATAAGAATAAAGCTAAAATGTCTGAGGGAAAGAGGGCAGAAAAGGAAATCAGTTCTAATTTTTAGTTCAATAAATGAAAATCCTTCAGCATCTCTCGATTGCATTGACTAGATCTGGCCCCTGGAGCTCACCAGATGCACTTGTAAACCAGACTGGAAGCCAGCCAATGGACAACTGACAACAGTAGGTTACTATAACATATTGGGTTACTTAAGAAAGATGCAGGTACAACATGCTCATACGAGTGGATGCACAAACACACACAAAAGACACTCAATCATATATACCAAACAAAGAATGCAATACCAACTTGAACAATGCTACAAACTATCAGCACTATATCGCTCAATGGAGCATAATTTTCTTCATCTTCAATTATATCAAGGGGAGAGGTAACTATACAACTTCCAATCGCACAAAAACATCACCTAATCAAATTTTAATTTCCCTGACTGACACGAAAGATTGCGGAAAATGAAATAGTCCTTCAAATATTTCATTTTGAAACCAGTATCTCTTTAAAAGCATCTGCAAGCAGCAAATTTCTTTAGTCGTTTTTCTTATAATCATGAAGTCCACATTAGCAATTTACCCCCAAAATCACAACTTTTATCATCAGAGACATACCGGAAACATAAGCATGACTAGTTTTCAAGGATCAAGCAAAAGAAAAGGCGACTTTTTTATGATCGAAACCAAAACTATTAACACGATTCAAAACCATTACCCTTTCATCCATCACCTTCCGCACACAGTCCAAATGAACCAAGCATCAGCAGACTCGCAAAACCACCAAGAGCCTAGAACTCCTGGGAAGCAGATCCAAGCTCTCCCTGCCCTTTCCCCTGCTTCTTGGGCAGCAGCGTCTGATGAATATTGGGCAAAACGCCGCCGTTAGCAATCGTGACGGTCCCCAAGAGTTTGCTCAGCTCTTCATCGTTCCTGATCGCAAGCTGTATGTGCCTCGGCACGATCCGATTCTTCTTGTTGTCCCTCGCCGCGTTCCCCGCCAGCTCCAGAACCTACGCAAAAGCATGAATTCGCGTGCGTCGTCCTACGATCAAGGAGAGCAAAAAGCTCGGAACGTTATTAAAAGATCTATACCTCCGCGGCGAGGTACTCGAGGACGGCGGACAGGTAGACGGGGGCGCCGGCGCCCACGCGGTCGGCGTACTTGCCGTCCTTGAGGTAGCGGGCGATGCGCCCGACGGGGAACTGGAGACCGGCCTTCTGCGAGCGGGAGATGGTCTTGGAGGCCTTCGGCTTCCCCCTCCCGCCCTTCGCAGCCGTGCCCCCCGTTGAGCTCATCTCTCTCTCTCTCTCTCACTCTGCCCGTTTCTCTTTTGTTTCACTCGCTTTCTTTAGGAGGCGAGCAACGCGTGGGGTTGGCACAATTCCTGTGAATCGGTTGAGATACCAAACATACAAAAGTCAATTGTATTGGTCTAACAAATTGGGACCCACCATAGAACGGACGCGTCATCTCTCTGTTTGGTTATTTAGCTGTTTGGTGGATGATGCAAAGGAGAACGCAAGGATTGCCAGCGTGTGATTCCCGCCAACGGCGAAGGTGGACATCGGGTCCAGCAGTTACCGAGTCTTCAGTTGCCCACGCGTTACCTGACTTGTGAATGGTTGCACTGAGCGTCCCAATTGCGGGCTCCACCTCACGGTACTACTGTCATCTGTGACAAAACTGGTCAACCGCGCCACTAATGTTCCATGTCCTCATTCCTACTTCGGAATTCTCCCTCGACTGTTAACGAGGCCTCGTAAAGTGTGATTCAATCCCGTCTCCGTCCAAGCAGGGAACAGTGTCTCCACTATCGGAGGAGTCCCACGCCACACCAAAGCGAAGATGTCAGGGAGCCAATACTGTCGTGGATAGCTACTCGTCAGGAATAATAAAGCTCCCTGGTTCTCTGAGACAGGTGATCCGAATGCCTTTCTCAGCGTACATCACAATGTACTTACTAAAATGATCCATCGACATTTATACACATAGTTGTTACTACTAGTAATATTAAATCCTAAAGACGTTTGGCTTTCTTTTTCGGTCTTCGTCGGTTTTGTCCACTTGCTCGATCTGACGCGATTGGCGACGAGAAGGGCGAGCAAGGAATCGGGCGGAGGAGGAGGAGGAAGAAGAAGGCTAAGATGGCGGTGCAGCAGGCGCTTGTAGTCCTCACTGACTCTGGCCCATCTTCGGGGCCTACGATTGCTTCCCCGTCAGTCGCCCCTCACCCATCCTTTCTTGCTTACACTAGAGCATCTTTTAGGGCTTTTTTATTGGTCGAGTTCGGATTGAGGAGTGTATGTGTAGGCTATCTTTCTCATGATTAGGGTTTAGTAGATAAGTATGTATTTGGAGTTTGGTTAAGTGAGGCTTATCAAGTTGGATTTCTTGTGAAATTTTGTTGGCGATATCATTGGAGATGATGACATGGGCATTAGGTTTTCCGAAATCTGTGGCCTCCTATTGTTTATCTCCTTATGCTTCTTTATTAAGATAGCTATGGGTGAAAGAAAGCTGCGAATAAGTATTTAGGGATTAGTATGCACACTCTTCTGCTACTGCACATGGATGGAAATCTTAATGAATTGTGTATCTTGTAGAAGGAATTCAACATAAACATATTGCAGGTCCCAACAGTTACAGATTTAAGTTCTGGATTACTGCATCAAAATTTGCCCGGGATATAATTTGGAAGCGGTAGTGCTATCCTCATGAGGCTTAAAAATTAGAATGCTCTTTTGGCTAAGCTTCAGTGCTATTACCTTTGTGCTTGTTTTCTGTATATTTCAATGTACCAAGTTAAATCTATCACAAGTAGTACAAGTATTAACTTCTCTGACTAGGTGCCCACCATTCTAATTGAAATTTGACTCTGAAATTTGTTCCCCATTATCCCCAAATGAAATTGTGAGACTTGCACACTTCATTTTTTTAGCTACTATGATCAAAAGAGTCACTTGGGCAACTTCCCCAACATGGCCGAGCAATATCCAACTCAACTATTGGGAACTGTTGAGTGTTCCCTGTTGTTCAAGAGTAGGGAGATGTATTTGACTTCTAGTATAAGTAGAACATATCAGCTTCATCCTTGGCTAGCTAATTTTTTTACTATTTTAAGTATATATACATATATATTTAATTTGTCATGATTTTATAAACCATCTACATGAGTATCATAACCAAGGGACGATTTAAATCACTTGGGTAATGTATTTAACATATCTCTCCCGGACCTCTGATTATGGGTATCAGATGGCATAGTTTCTCAAGAGACATGCAAAACAAACTTTATTTAGAAAGCTAACTACCTAGATCGTAGTTTAGAATTGGATATTGGAAAAGTTTATTTGAACCCACATAATTAGCTGCTCCAAGTTAAACAGTAAATCCTTATATTTACATTGAGCTATTGTGACACTAGAAACAAGTTCTGATCATGTATATATACATATATAGGTAGAGGGAGTGTGTGTTGTGTGTGCAGAATCTTATTGAGAGTATCACGACATTAACCACATTGTATCAGAAACATCATATAGACTCCAAATTGAAGTAGAACTCTGTTAAATATAGTCTACATATGTGCATAATGTTTAATGAGTCAAAACTCGTATAATTTAAACTTTTTTTATATATCAAACTAACACAAAAGCAAAAGGTTTAAGGAACATTCATGTATGGAACTATGAGCTACACTGATTTGGTTAAATATCATAATGATTCTCTAATCAAATCTTGTTAGATGAGCACATACCAAAATCCAATTTCTTTTGGTACTTGCATGTTATTATTGATCAAACTGAAATATATTCTGTTATTTTACATATTTTTCTTTAGTTTTTTATTTGTATATTAATTCATCTGTTTTTTCATTCTTACGTATAAGTTTCTAAAATCTAAAGGTAAGTGAGAATAAGCCTTGCAATTTTCTAAACCATATCATTGATGAATATGCACTAAATATTCTTTAATAATCACTTGCAAGGTTGAAAACATTGTTAACCATTTTACACCTGGATGACAAAATCCATCTATATCTCAATCCATCAAAGCAATGGCTTAAAATGGTGTAAGGTAGATGATGCAATCATATCCTTGTTGAAATTTGGTTTGTTATGGTTAACCAAATTAATCAACATCAAATATGTCATGGGCTATGCACAAATAGAAACATTTTGGTATAATCAAATTAACAAAGGGGTCCATAGCTCAGTGGTAGAGCAATTGACTGCAGATCAATAGGTCACCAGTTCGAACCTGGTTGGGCCCTATTTAAGTGTGTTATTATGTAGCAGTCACTTTTTTTTCAATAGATCTTTAGCTTTATAACTCTTGTTCAATGGTGGTTAGATTTGTTAAGATGTTATCTGTGGCAGTGACATGATGCTTGCAGTTTACATGCATCGATGATCACTCAACCGAATTTTTTCTGTTCTTTGATAATCATTTGCATAGTTTTCCATTCAATCATGATTTGGCCTGTCAAGATGTTATTTGCAGCAGCATTTTTTTATATCTGTTATCTTTTTGTAAATTTTGGTCTTATTTGTTAATATGTTTTAAGAGGCAATGCAGCATGATACTTTCAGTTTTATTCATTTTTCATCACAATGAACCACGATGATGTTCTTTATAGTTATTAGTCAATATATAAGATACTATACAGTTACCTTTTACCTTATGCACTAAAGTACATATACTATTCTCTACATTACTAGGATAATAAAAGCCACTTCCTACTTATGTTCAACAAAATAGGAGTAAGAAAGAATTACTTTGTGTAGTTTTCCGTAAAAATGATTTCAAGTGCCTGTCTTGTCTGTACAAGGATGTTAAACACAGTTGTGATAAGTAATGGTGCTAAGCCAACTTTTGGTAACTGATTGTTTGCTGATTCAGTAGATATATTGATTTGGCTGCTGGTGTTGCAAAGAATTCAGTAATTAGTCAGTGACTATGAATCACTTCATTCTTTATTCCGGTCTTTATGGCTTAATTTGTTAATATGTTAAATTGCTAAGAGAACAAAAAGGCCTTTTCTGTCTATGTTACACAAAAAAAAGAGAAAGGAATTACTTGTATATATTACCTGAGATATGATTTCAAAATGCTTCTCTCGTCTGTCCGAGGATGTCAGACAGTTGTTGCAATATGTGATGGTATTAAGCCAGCTTCTGGTAAATGATGGATTGGTGATCCATGGTCAACATGGTCTCCACCATTGCATAGATTTCAGATACCAAATCAGTAATTATGAATCACAACTTCGCATACCTGTCACTAGTTCTTCAACAGAAAGATTTGTTTACCATTAGTTTGCTGTTAAGAAGGCCACCCAGAGCCAAGAACTCAACTACAAGAGAACCTAAACTGCCGATTGGTCCTTCTTCAACAGTTATAAGTTCCTCATGTGATATCTCTAAGCTTCAATCCAGACTTTGATCCAATACTTTGCAGAATCGCCTTGACTGCTGTGATTTCTAGGCCCTTCAGATAGTGCTCCTTCAGTACCAAAGCTGCAGCCAAGCAGTTCTGAACTGCTGTTCCATACTCAAGAAGAGCCTACAGATCCCTCTCACCCTCGGCATGAACTGCAGTTCGAGACCCTGCTCCTACCTTTGCCAACCTGCAAATGTTGTAAGTTTACGTATAATCACTTATCCTTGATATCTTGAAGCTAAGATTACTTAATTGTTTCTGTAAATCATGTTCACTTATAACATAGGATATGGATACAAGATATGCATGCACAGTTGTTTTATTGTATGGTCATATGCTGATGTACATATACTACTCTCTACATTTGTCGACCTGCAAATTTGACTTCAGTCTATTAATGATAGATAACTGGAAGAGAAGAAACAGATGCATGTTCCTTTAAACTATCACCTCAAGTGAAACACCCTTGTGGAACAGTTCTGCTTCATCTGAAGGAACCCTGACAGCGATGGTTGGCAGGCATGCCAAGACTGCAAGTGATCCAGAATTAATTGTCTTATCAGCTCCAACAAGCCGCACCACAGAATTCAAAGGTTCTCGCTTGGTCTGAATATAGTCGCATTTTCTGGATTTGATTTCTGCAGAAAAAGAATTAATAGCTCCCTAATATTCAGTCCCTATAAATTCAACATTATGCATGAATGAGATATTCTATGGCAGGCGAGAATGATATTTCTTTATATGCAGGGTTATTCTCAAGTTGTGTAATATGAGGTGTAATCCATGGAAGAATGAATTCCACAATACTCTTGCCTGACCAAAGGTGTCTGTTCCAGAATCAGCACAATTCACAGGTTACAATTCACAGGTCAGTATAAAGTTGAGAACTGTTGAAATTATTTTCAAGTGTTATCTGTACAATTATTATGCTAAGTGGTTATTGTTCAAAGAACACATCAATGACATTGAATCTTGTAACTCGATTAAATTGCATCCTAGTTGCAGGATCAAGCTTGGTGACACCTGCTAATGACAAGGTAAGCTCGAAGTTCTTTGATTTACAGTACATCCTTATTAACAATGATTCTTGGCAACCAAACAGTTCCCTGTTTGGTTATTTGGTCGCTTGGTAATTGGCGGGAAAGGAGGACGCTCGGATTGCTCGCGTGTGATTCGCGGCATGAGCTGACGTGGGCTTCTGGCCCAGCAATTACCGTATTTACTCAAGAAGCTGCTCGCCTTGTAACTGGAAGCGGTGATGCCCATAGGTGGGCTCCAGGCGAACTCACGGTCACATGTTCGAGGGTTTCCCGTTCTTCTTTTTCTTCGGGAAGCTTTACGGCAATAGTTTCGCCGACCGTGACAAGTCGGTTATCTTTGGCCGCACTTGGCCGGAAACATTTCTGTCTCGGGCCCCGCAGGAAACGCCGTATCCACCGTCTGGGGAGATCACACCGATGCCGTCAGCGAGACAAAATGCGGGCGTGGGAGCTGCTGGAGTAGCCGAATAGTGTTCCCTGTCTTCCTTAAGACAGGTGATTTGCACACTTATATATACATAAATGTTAAAATTAAATAATATTAATTATAAAGCCGTTTGGCCCTTTTTTATCTTCCTCAATTTTGTTCGCTAGTTCGATGCGACGCACTTTGACGACGAGAACGGCGAACAAGGATCGGGCGGATGAGGAGGCGACCTAAGAGAAAGATGTCTGTGCAGTAGGCGCTGGTGGTGCACGGCGTTGTGACGCTGCTGCTGGTGGTGTTGCCCTCTGCAGGCACTGGTCCATCTTCGGAGAAGATCCACAACTTCCTCACCTTCGGCGCCTGCGACGACTTCTTGTAAGTCTCCCATCCCTCATCCCAGTTCATCCTCCTTTTCTTGCTTAAATTTATATTTCTTTAGGGATTTTCATTGGTCGTGTTTGGATTAAGGACATTATGTAGGGCTTACTTTTTCACGATTAGGGTTTAGAGTATGATCCTGGAACCTGGTTTAGGTGGAGCTTATCAAGTTGGATTGCTTGTGGAGTTTTTCTGATGACATCAATTAAGATGACGACATGGGGATTTTTACTGCTAAAGCTTCTTTATTAAAAGTACATTTGCTTCTCTGTGGTCTCATTCTCCACATCTGTTAGAAATGGATAGGGCTATGAGGAATGGAAACTGCAGATTAATAATTGGGAATTAGTATTCATTCTTTTATCCTACTCCACGTGGTTAAAGATCTCGATTAATTGTCTATCTGGTAAAAGGAACTCACTATAAACATCTTCTAAGGCCCAAGGCCCAACACTAACAATTTTAAGTCCCGGATTGTTGCATCAAAATCTGCATGGGGCAGCTATAGTGCTGGCTTAAGGTATAGGATGCTCTTTTTCGCTAAGCTTCGGTGCTATTACCTCCGGAGTTGTTCCCTGTGCATTTCAATGTACCAAATCAAGTCCATCTCAAATGGTACACTTGTGAGATTTTCTGACCAGGTATATCATTCTATTTTGTTACATTTAGGACGGTTTAGGACGGTTTAGTTTTGTGCAATTAATTACGATCTGCTAAATCAGACAACAATTGGGTCCATAGCTCAGTGGTAGAGCAATTGACTGCAGATCAATAGGTCACCGGTTCGAACCCGGTTGGGCCCTCCTTATTATTATTATTACTTTTTGGGATTATTATGTGGCAGTCACCCTAGCTTTATAAATTTTTATCTTTTCTATAAATCATGGCTGTTGTGGTAAGATGTTATAGGAGGGAATGTGACATGATGCTTGCAGTTTACATCCATTGATGAGTTTTACAGTCAATTACGATGCTATATGTGGCAATCACTTCTTGCTTCATTAATCTGTTATTCTATAAATCATGTTATTGATGGTGGATTACTGAAAGAGAAAAAGTAGATGCATGTTCCTCTAAACAACAACCTCAAGTGGAACACCTTTGCTTTCAAGGGGAAGGAGAACGCCATGTCCTCTACTTCAGCAGGTCATTGACAACTGCAGCAGTGGCGACCATGTGGAACAGTTCTGCTTCATCTGAAAGAGCCATGACAGCCATATTTTGGTAGTCATGCCATATACGTGACTTCAAATGATCCAGAATTAGTTGTCTTGCCAGCTCCAAGAAACCCCACCCGATCCACCGCAAATCTTACTGGTAGTTTCTGCGGATCCACAGCATGTAGCCCCTGAGCCGCAGAATTTGAGTTTCTCTTTGGTCTGAATGTAAATGCATTATCTGGATTTGACTTCTGCAAAAATAGAATCAGGAGCTTCCAATTTTTCATTCCCTATAAATTCTACACTATGCACGAAGGAAACGTTCTATATCAGGTGAGAATGACATTTCTTTACATGCAGGCTGCTCTTCTCAAGTTCACGAGTAACATAAGGGGTAATCGATGGAAGAACGAATTGCACGATGCTTATGTCTTACCTGACTAAAGACTTCTGTCACACAATCAACACAATTCACAGGTCAGTATAATGTTGAGAACTGTTGGAAATTTTCTCAGTTGTTGCAAGTATGCTCATTGGTTACAGTTCAAAGAAAAGATC